>NC_132887.1:29178275-29548275 GCF_030463535.1 Salminus brasiliensis
TGTTTCTCCATTTAAAACTCTTCTCTTCATCTGCAACTGGCTGCTCTGACTGGCTTTCTATCCATGTGAAACTGACTATCCGTCTTCATAATAATCCCTCTGCAACTGTGTTTGGCTGGCTGTTTGGTGCAATGATGGCTGTCTTTCTGACTATGCGTCTGCATTTCTGTGGCTGTGTGCTGCTCTGATTGTTTATGCATGTGCATCTCTGTGGCTGGCTGCCTTTCTATCCTTCTGCAACTGTGTCTGTCTTTAAATCTGCAGCTCTGTAGTTGTTTTTCTGTCCATCTGTAACTTGTTCTCGTTTACCCGTCTGGAGCTCGCCGTCTGTCCACCTGTAACCATGTATGACTTTCCTCTAGTCTCCTCTACAGCTGTAGGTGGTTTGACTGCCTCTAGTTCACGTCCAGTTTGGAAGCTTAAGGCCCAGCTGATTCACAAAATTCACCAGGCACCACTTCTGTGCAGGAGTGAATGCAGCTGGACTCTGAACTGGACTGTCTGCTTTGTTGGTGCTCCTGACTTGGCTGAAGTTCTAACTTCAGCAGATCTTTAGCTTCATTATCTGCTGAACAGCCTTCAGCAGTTCTGGGGCCGAGTTTGTGGAGGACCTGGACTTCCTGATTCAGTCTGTGAAACAGTCTCTGTGTGTGGTCTTAAGACTGGACTGGCTCTCCTCAGCAGGAGTAGCATCTCTGCAGACAGATCACCCTGAGCTCTGTTCTCCTCCTCCTTTCCTCTTTTTCACCTTCCTCTCACTGTCTGTCTCTCTCCTTCTCAGTATTCCTTTCCCTGTCTGTCTCTCTCCTTCTCTTCTTGCTCTTCTCACTGTCTGTTGCTCTTCTCACTGTCTGTCTCCCTTTCTCTCTTCTTGCTCTTCTCACTGTCTGTCTCTCTCCTTCTCAGTATTCCTTTCCCTGTCTGTCTCTCTCCGTCTCTCTTCTTGCTCTTCTCTTCTCATTGTTCTCACTGTCTGTCTATCTCTCACTCGTCCTACTGTCTTTGGCCTGAGCCGCTATCGTTGCCCTCAGTTGAGCTTCGAAGTTTCCTGGATCTTTCACATCAAAGCTGTATCCTGGCTTTTGCTAGCTGGCTGTCTGCCAGGATGGGGGGGGATGTACTCAAAGCTCATGTTTAAAGGAGCAGCTGATCTCCAACAGTAGAAAGCTGTGAATGAGCTGAGTGAAGATGCTCCTGCCATTTATACACTTCCAACCCTGTGATGTCATAATGTACCTGTCCATGCCCTTTGTTCTGTCGTTAGTAACTGTTGCTATGGTGGACAAGCTTTAAAGAACACTGGTAAAACTGCCTGTTCTCCTCACAGTATATTTATCTTACTACTGTTTCATATGTCTATAGTCTACATTACATTTCCACTGTCTCCACAGCACCAATGCTAAAGCAGTACAATAGATTTCTATATGAAATGTCTGCAGATTTCTGTGTTTTAAGTATGTAAGATAAGACAGTTGTCTCTGGTGAATATTTTATTTTAGTTTACTTTCTGACAAAAACAACTGAACAGTGTTGGGCTGTAAGCACAAGCCCTACTTGTTAACGTCAAGCCCTTATACCACCCTTGTGGAGTCTTTCTGACTCCTGGTGTACTGGCCTGTCTCCAGGTATCTGCTCCATGCTGTGGACACTGTGCTGACACACAGCAAACCTTAATGCACAAACTCAGCTTGCACTGATGTCCCATCCTGGATGAGCTGCACTACCTGAGCAACTTCTGTGGGTTGTAGACTCTGCCTCATGCTACCTCTAGGGGTGAGAGCCCTGACAAAATGCAAAAGTGACCAAAACATCAGCCAGAAGGGAAGAGAACAGGTCTGCCTGGTCTGTGGTCTCCACCTGCAGAACCACATCTTTATAAGTGTTCCCTTTTATCTTTAAGGAACCCAGTGGTTATCCTGTGGTACTGGAAATGGGGAGTCCCAAAGGTCATGCACTTATTAGTATCGAATGCTTCGTAGTGGCCAAACAACTCCAGAAGGCCTTTTCTTTGTCCATGTGATCAGCTACAAACTGCAACTTGGGTGAGCCTAAAGGTGTGGACTGTGGAGCAGGGGCTTCTTTTTTGGATGGTAGCCTCCCAGTCCATGGAAATGTAAAACTCACTTGACCATAGATAGTGACCCTGGTGTTCCAGAGGTTTCCAGTTCATGGCAGGGCCTGAGCCTGGGAGGCTCTTGAGTTGTTTAACAGTTCAAGTCTTCCTTAAAACCATGGCTAAGTGTCTCTGCCTCCCAAGAACGTGGATGTTGCAATCTGTTTGAGCAAATCTATAATGTCCTGGTTAAACCCTCATAAGCATTTGAGGTTATGCTCAAAAATTCTGAGGTAGTCCTCCTTCATTATTCCATCAACTTTGGGCAATGTATCCGGTCCAAAACAGCCCCAGTGCACGATGCTACCACCACCATGCTTAGCAGTTGCTCATCTTTTTCAGAACTGAAATTGCATTTACTAGATATCCTTCTGGTATAGACAGGAGAAGCCCCTAAATGCCGCATTAGCTTCTTTCATTATTAATTCATTATTAATTCCAAACTGTGTTACGTACTTATATACAAGCAAAATACAGTTTCTACCAACTTCTAAAGAAGCAGAGTACTTCATCCACGTGAGCTTGCCGTTGTCTCATTCGTTTAATTCCTTTTGTCACAATAAAAATAGCCACTAACAAAGACTTCATTTGGATTACAATATTTACAGATGCAGACAAAATAATCAGTCAACTCCTTCACCTCATATTGGCTCTTGTTCCAACCCCAGGAATGCACAAAAACATGGGCCTATTGCTGTCATAAACATTTCTGAGGTATAGAGGCTACTTCAAAGTATTAGTACACGAGCTCAGTTAATAAAAGTTCACCTTTATGATCATAAACCCCTCAGGAGGAGCAATAATTGTTCCAAAAAAAGTGCACAAGATCCATTGACCGGAAGAACTCATCAGAGAACGCACACCTTTCTCTAAAGTCAGTAGAATCCATGATGAGTTTCCACAGATTCCAGTGAACAAGTCGGAACAAAGAAACAGGTTTCTTATTCCGGTCAGCGTGAATGTCCATATGCCTTCGTCTCGTGTGTGGATATGGTCCCTGAGGGGATATTATGGAAGTGGTGTTGTATGTGCATGTGTTTTGAGTCCTGATGAAGTATGAGCAGGTTTGCTTGCCAGTCCACCGTCATGTTCTGTGTGCCATTGTATACAGTACCCGAATTCTCATTCATTATGTACCATTATATCAACTAGTAAATGTTCATTAGACTAGATGTTGGAAACACAGCAATTACACTATTGTAGGGTATTGTATGCTAAGTACACATACAACAGATGAAGCCAACACAGTTGTTGCATAAACAAAAAACAGTGAAAAAAATAAAAATAAAAAAAGGCAATCACATGTAGATCACAGCTTGAAACCACCAATACCTTACTGCATATACTGATGCAGATACTCTTGCATGAAGAACAGCTGTATTCCTGCAGTCCAGAACCTCAGAGTGGGAGCAGGATTAGAAATGTGAACAACAAATAGTGGCATTTACAGTCTTTTTGGTCTAGATGTGTGTAGATTTGTGCCAAAGTTCGAAGTTACTTTGAAAGTTAGAAGTGTAGATATTTGCTTGGTGTCCGATTCCTGCAGTCTATCTCTCTATTTGTCTCCCAAAACCTCTACCAAGGCTCTAATCCTGAGCAAACACACTGATCAGCCATAACATTGCTTTTCCTGTCACCTGACAATGTGACAATCTTCATCTACAGTGGCATCCATCAAGCCGTAGATATGGGCAGTCAGTTCTTGAAGGTGATGATGTGTTAAACGCATGAAAACTAGGCAAGCATAAGAATCTGAACCACTTTGTGATGCTTAGACGACTGGGTCAGAGCATCACCAAAACATCAGGCAGGTCCTGCAGGGTTTCTCCTGGTTTGCAGTGGTCAGTACCTACCAAACATGCTCCAAGAACAGACATCCGCTGAACCGCTGACAGGGTCATGGGCAACTCACTGATGCGATCCATGGATGCGCCACCTCACAACTCACAGGAATTAAAGGATCTTGCTGGCGGATACCACAGGACGACGTCTGAGGTCTTGTGGAGTCCATGCTTTGAATGGTCAGACCTCTTGTGGTGGGGGGGAAAAAAAAAAGGGAGGGGGGTACTTAATGTTATGGCTGACCTGATGTGTTCTGACTGAAGAACACACCACCCTCCACCTATTGAAGATAACGGTGCATGTGACGGCATGACCAGCTGACAGCTGTACCAAAAACCTGGCAATGTCTACGAACACTGGTGACCCAGATAAGCATTGAGGTCCAACATCACTACATTCTTCAGTGGAAATCTCGCACAGCTTTGTTCAAATCTACTGAGTGTACTACCCAAAGCGCATGAAATAAAAGAGCTGTGTACGGTTTAGAATATGTTGTGTCTATTACCTAAAAGAAATATTAATACAGGTTTCACCAATAAATACATTGTCACTGCATTATTTCAATTACAATGACCTTTACCCAATAGATTTATTGTAAGGTTGACATTGGTTGTTGCAGTGTGGGTTGTGCTAAGGTGCTTGATGAACCTGCAAAATGAAATTTGAGGTTTTGCTGGATTTTGAACTGCCAGACGGTACATGTAACTGCATTTTCCCCAGCCTACTCCTCGCTGGACTGCTGCACCTTAACAATCCTCATTTCACACATTCTGTTGCAAACCAACAGTAAGACTTGACTGTACAGTTCATCAACTGTGTGAGAGACATACACTCTTCGAGCACTTTGTCAGGAACACTTGTGCACCTACTCATTCATGCAATTATCTATTCAGCCAATCCTGTGGCAGAAATGCAAGGCGTAAAATCATGGGCCAACAGCTTACATTGACCTCAACCATCCGAACCAGCGGAAAACCACATCGGGTTTCACTACTGTCAGTCAAGAACAGAAAGCTGAGGCACAGGCAGTGTGCACAGTCTCATAGCCTGGTCTGATCAATCTTCTGCCAAGGTACACAGATGGTCGGGTCAGAATTCAGCACCAATTTAGATCCATAGATCTAACCAGCCACTTTAAGCACATTAGTACTAAGCATAGCTTTTACCCATATTTACCCATCTCCTAACTACTACTTCCAGCATGGTAATGCACCATGTCACAAAGCAGAAGCCATCTCAAACTGCTTTCATTATCATGATATTGAGGGATCCTGAATTCCTGAATAATCTGCAGGAACTGTGTTGCGCAGTCAAGTTGACATGTTTTGAGAGCAACAGGAGCACTTCCTAATTAAATGTTCGTAATAAAGTGCTCAGTAGGTGTAACTAAGCTTTTCAAAGTAGACAGTCTGAGTACACATACTGAGGTCCAAATAGTAGAAGGGTACTAGATATATCGTACATCAAATGGAGATGATTCTCTTACTGCAGGTCTCAAAACTGTCAACGGCCGATGATCTATACTCTGTGTTTGGAAGAATTTCGAGCGGTGGGTTTTTTTTCAGATATGGCTGTCAGGATCGTCTTCCCCTGAGAGACTTGGTTGAACACAGTGATTGCAGTGCCATCCACTGTGTCACTTCCAATTATTAGAACACATTAAAAAGTAAATTTGTGCAGCAGGGCCATGGGAAGAAATATTAGAGACATGTTCACACATTTGCAGAAAAACGCCTGTCGATGGACTTTTCAGTGTTGCATTAAATCACTGTGCCACAAAATGTCCAAAAATTACCATAAAAATACTTCTTAGTAAAGGCCAAAAGGGTAGATTAACTGCAATGGTGGAGGGCCATAGTTTGATGATTTTCCTGCGGACCCTTCAGGTTTAGTTTTAGCTCCAGGTGTGTCATGTCAGAAATCACCAAACTTTGGACTACCAACCCCTGCTGTGGATGAATACCAGCCATGCAATTAGGTAAAAGATAAACATGTCTAGAGCACCACCCTACCAATCAAAACAAACAAGATGTAGGTGTGGTCAAATTTAGCACAGCTAGACAACTGGCTTGATGGCTTTACACCTTCACTTACAGCTGGAGGACTTTGCTTATTCACTTGGGGTAGCAGCAGCTCATTTTTCCTCAAATGTGTGAATGCAGCAGCACATGGGTGGTGCTTCACACTCCATGTTTACACTTCACAGACATTGTACATTGTCTTTATATTCGGTTTCATTCTCTTTTTTCCTTTTACCCTTAAAGTGACGGTTCAACCCTTTCAACGGAGGCAGACACCGTAAAGCTATGACAAGTACTTCTCCTAGAACTGTGAGTCACTTCTCACAGGGATGGAAGGGTTCCATATGGCTCTAATCACTTAATCACAGTCTCAGATTCACGCTATTGACCACACAGGGGGGGCAGCAGCAGTCTGAGGAGGGGGGAGGGGGGCGTTGGGAAGGATCAACAGTTGTCCAAGAGTCTCAAACAGAGTCTGGTGTTTGTCTGGCTGAATTAAGGGTTCCTCAGTTTCACTGGGTCTGACATTCAGAAGACTGGATAGGTGAATTCGGGTTCTGGAACCACCTCCTAGTTTCCAGTAGCAGCACAGCTCTCCTGCTCCCTTTATCACAGCTCCTTCTCTCTGCTGTTGGGAGAATAGTTGAGCACAATTAGAAACCTCAATCATAAGAGACAGCCTGCAAACAGCAAAATTAGGATGAGATGCTTAAATAGTTCATAATTAAAAATGCCTATTACAAATCAGCTGCCCTTTTACAAATAAACAGGACATACACAAAATATGCTGATTCATTGTTTCTACTGAAATCAAGGGTATTACTGTTAACGTAATAAAGTAATAATAAAAATTATTATTAAAGTTGAGAGTTGGAGTATCTGTCCCTACTGTCCAAGGTAGGTTTTCTACTAGATAATGGATCATTGCTGCGAGGATCTGATTGGATTCAGCGACAAGAGTGTTAGTGAGGTCAGGATGTTGGATGATCACCACCCTACCTCATCCCAAAAATATTTTATAGAGCACCATCATTTCAGAGACCACAGATCCACTGCTCAACGCATTAGACATTATGTGAATAGGTTAATGTTTATCTGCTCCAGAGTGTCCTATTCTACTGGCAATACTTTTCTACAGGAACTAGACCAGCTGTGTCAGCAATGGGTTTATTAGAGGGGGTGTCTAATATGGTATATGATATATTTTTTTTACCTCCACAGGCAGAAATAATCCAAAACAGTCAAGCATGATGGAGGTTGCGTCATGACTTGAGCTTGCATGGCTGCATCAGGAACAGGCTCGTTATTATTGGTGATGTTGGCAGCAGCAGAATAACTTATAAAAGCCTACAGAAACATTCTGTCTGCCAATTTATTAAGAAATGAATCTAATAATCTAATAACAGAGGAACTGCAAAACAGAAACGTTGTGCCAACACATCAAAAGACTTTAGACTAGCCAAGTCGACCATTTTCAAACCAAAATAAGATTGTAATCCTTTTCAGACACCCTGTCCTTTGACTCCTCAACCCTTGTACTAACTATTAACATCCATGGGCTCCTCTAAGCAGCTTTAATTACATAATGAATAATGAAGAAATTAATGTTTCTAATGTAATTAAGAAATGGCCTACTTCAATGACAATCACACCCAACATGCAATAAGCTGGAGTCACATGTTGCACTTGTTAGCAAAAAATGAACAAAAGTCTAAAGTCAGAGTACTCTGTATTGTAGTATAACCGTTATTCAAGGCAAGGACAGACATTTTGGGGAGATGGGGAGTCTTACCTTTGTATCTCTGGTGTCGCAAACTTTTACAGTTGATTTACATCATCAGCAACTTTTTATCTGAGCAGGCCGACAGACAGACATCTGCTACTCCTCTCGTATTCCAACTCCAATTTGGCGCAGTCATAATCCGCAAGAGAAAGTATTGAGTTGACTTATTCAAGTTCTCACTTGCATCCTTGGCAATTCCAGTGACATAAAACGCTACCAAAAAAATTCATTATCCTCATTGCCTTTGCCTTTTTGCTGTAATCAAGCTAGGCTTTACATTTTTTTTTGTATTGTTTAGTTTTAAGTGTGAGTTCATTTTCCTGGAAAATAGTTTCCAAAGTAAGTCAGAAATTCATAACTGTCCGTTCCAGCGTTTGTAATATACGATCTTTTCCCCTCAAGGGGAAAAAAAACAAAATGAAGAGTAAAAAAAAAAAGGATAGAAGAAGAAAAAAAAAGGCTGTTCCTATTTACTCTCAATGCTTAAATAATAATAATAATAATAATAATAATAATAATAATAATCAGAATAACAACAACAATAATAATAATAATATTAGCATTAAACACATCTATAACTTATTAAATGGTGTAAGCTGTCCAAGAAAGTTAACACTTTCATATATCTTCTTTTTGATATAATGACTTGTGCTTTGCTTTCCAAAAAGGGAAAAAACAAACAAAAAGAAACTTCAAAAAGTAAAAAGAAGCAGCAGAATTTTTGCAGGGGGGGAGGGCTGTTCTTTAGATAACAGATTAAAAAGACCCGCAAGTTATTTTCTATCTGCACTTTGGGGAGGCTTCACTGCCGTTGGATAAAGGATCTTCCAACTCATCCTCCTCAAATCCATGAAATGTGGAAGTGTCGCTCTCGGAGGTTGTACCAAACAGCTCCTCAGCTCCAACGAAAGTCTTCTCATCTTTCTCCCCATCACGCTCACCTAGTAAATTCATTACATAGTTTTAAAAATACATAATATATAAAGCAAAGCAACAGACCAGGGTGCTTTCATTTATACTAAAATACACAAACATTTTAGTACATGCAGTTAAATGTAAACCGTGAACATGTACTTTCACACAGACCATATTTTATTTTTAGGATCATAAAACAAAGCAAAAGGCAAACAGGTCACAATTACATTAATATGTCATAAATAGAACAACAAAAGACACAAAGACTTTATTTAAACATTCAAAGCTTAAACCCTTCTAACTCCTGTACGTCATTTGAACACGCCAGTCAGATGGCAATCAACTTGAGCTAAGCTTAGCAAGGCATGGTTAACATCTGGTTCCGCATTATGTTAATCAATCTATTTACTTCAATAAACCTTGCAGAGCAAATAACAATAAGGATATTTTAGGTGTATAAATTTTAGTTTGGAGCACTAATGCTGCAATTTAATAAATGAAATGTATTTAGAAATTGTGGACATTTTAGATGTGCTGCGTGTGGAAGATTGAAATGAGACCAAACTGAATGGAAGACTTAAATATTAGTTATTAGATTAGATTAGATTAGGAATTGAAGAGGCTGAGACTGAGAGGAAGTAACAGAGCAGCATGCATGCACTAATAAAAAGCACACGTACCTGAGCGACCACATTTAAGGCACTTGCCTTCTTTCAGTTTGGAGCCTGGATTTACTTGACAGACATCACAGAAATTGTTGTGTGTATGACCTGCTTCTGAATTCTTTTGATCTAGGGGAGGAACAGAACAATTACAAGAAGACATTAGGAAAAAGTTGTATGTTTCAGTTGTTTTTGTGAGCGTCTAACAGCAACATTTGCATGTGGCCAAAAAAAATAAGCAGTCATTCAGAGTGCTTACGTTTGCGACTATGAGGACGGTGGTTCATGGGTGGGGACTGTGAGGGCTCAGAGTCTCTGGCCTGGGGCTCCTCCTTTTCAGCAATGTGGGTGTGGCCATAATGGTAGCTTAAGCCAGTGCGATTTCTATAGCGCTTCCCACATACTGAAACACAACAGAAAGAATATCACACCTACGGCACACCAGCACAGAATATTCAGCATATACAAAACCTGTAAGCCAATTTGTGAAACCTCTTAGGACTTTAAGAGACTAACTGCATTTACATGCACACCAAGGGTTTAATATTAGTCTGATAAGCTACGCTTATGGATCATAACATGGATCATAACAGTCTGACAAGTCTTAGTCGAGCAAAGCTTCGCCCAATTAAGGCTTTTAATTCTGACTGATATTGGCAGAAAGACAGGGCACAGGGTACACACGAGCGTATATCTGGTTATGTAAACACTTAAATTAGTTCATGATTTGCAAACTGAGCTTTGACATTTTGTAGTTGTTGTGGTAGTAATGCAAGTGAGATGGCAGCTTTTGTCATTCTTTCAGTACTGTTTTATATGCGCCCTCTTTAACATTTAAGAGGAATAGCCACATTGACATTTCTTAATCCTGTCTTTGAGTGTCAATTTCAAACATATAAAAACTTCAATTTCACATACCTGAGGCTCCAGCTTTGGAGTTATGCTTTTGTTTGTATCTGCCTAAAACAGAGCAAAGAATCATATAAAACAAGAGGCAACATTGAACAAACATGAGCAGAAATGTCACCCTGAACATGGAATTTTTGCACAATTTAGGCAAAGTAAGCATAGACGTGGCAGACACACATTTCATAAATATATTTTTCAAATAAATTTTTCTGTCATTTTTCCACAACAATGAATCTGAAATAAAGCAACCACTATGTTACTGAAGTGTAGACTTTCAGCTTTAATTCATTAGCCATATAGTGAAAAAAAGGAAGAGTTAATGGTCTACAGCACATCATCTGTCAAACACGGTGGAGGCAGTATTAAGGCCCCATGCTATAATATTTTCATTTATTGCTGCCAACAGAACTGGGCTACTGGTGTTTATTGCTGGTATGACGCCCAGAGGAGTAGAATGATGAATTCTGAAGTGTATAGAGCTGTGCAGAAATGGAACATCCCAACTGAGCAATGTTCTTCACTTACTGAGGACAGACCTGAAGGCAAAAGATCCACAAACAAAATGCAACTGAAGACAACTGCACTAAAGGCCTGGCAAAAATCTCAAGCGAAGAAACTCTTGAGGAAGCATGAATGGTGAATGGTCAATGGGTTGCAGACTTCAGGCACTCACTGACTGCAACATTTGTTTTTTTAAATACTTAGGTTTATGTTAGTCTGTCCAATTACTTTTAAACCTGTGAGATTATATAAATTTTTTATTTATGTCATTCCTAAATGGTTAATGAAATGTTTTTGGCATTGGCCTAGTGGGTCAACTGATTAATCCATTAAACCACTTTGGGATAATTGTCTGATGCCTGTGGTCATGCAATCAATAAACAAAAACTGTCTGCAGACACATCAGTGGGTGAACTTGCAGTCAGTGTGGCTGCAGTGGAATAATGTTAGAGCTCCCCCTTGTGTCAACTTCACCATTCTACAGGCTGAGAGCAGTGGATGCTGTTGAACTGTGATATAAATGCTTGCCTTCCTGAGGTACCACCTCTTCTAAATGTTCAAATGTTTGTCTTATCCTAAAGCACAGCAAATCTAACCTAAAACCATTAAAATAATAAATATTTATAAGTTATGCATAGAATAATGAATGGCGCCGCTTCTGACATACTGTACCCCGCATAGTTTAGTGTAGTTTTAGGTTACCTGTGAAGATTTATGTTGTTGATACTTATTTAAAATACCTGCACTGTAGGCAGAGTCTACTTAAGTAAACCGATAATGCAGACAATAACAGTGAGTTGTTGCATTTTATCAGATGCAAAAAAACAAAAAATTGTTTTTGTTGATCAGCTGTTCTGCTCTCTGAAAACTCACATTGATTGACCACTAGTGTTGGCATCACACTGTTTGTCCTTAATGGGTTAAACATTTGGGAAGGATTCTAGTACACTTCAATCACAATTCACTTTTTCCAAATCTTAGCACTAGGGGTGGGCAGCATGGTAAAAATATTCACATATTAAAATCTGCTGCAAAATCTCTTAAAATAAACAGCACTAATTACACTCTCTGTAATTAACCATGTCATTGTCCATATAACAAAAATGCATCATGATGTATTTGATAAAATATTATCTTATTGACCACTTCTATTTGGCACCTACTTTCATAGACGTATGGCTTGTCCTGGTCATCCAAGTCTGCCCTCCGACGTCCTACACCTCGACCCTGCCAAACATTTGTTGAAAACAATTGATTAAATATTTTTCACAATTAACAGAATTTTAAAAAATAATAATAATAAAAAATAAATCATTACTTACAAAAAAAAACAAAAAAAAAAAACAAAACAGACAGGGGACCATAAATACAGACAACAATTAGAAAATCATATAAAATAATGAAAATTTACTGAATTAAACATTTTAAATAATTATAACGAGTATGCAGGCACAATTGTACAAGTTCACAATTACCCTTTTTTGTTTTTATTGAATTTATACAACGGGTACCAGTAACTCACTCTGCCTTTGCCCCGATGTTTCCTTTTCGGTATGTCCACTTCAAAGTCCTCATCGTCATGGAAACCGTCTTCATTGGCATCAGCCTCCAAAACTCTCTGTAATTGATAATGAGGTGAGAGAGAGAGCAAGCGAGAGAGAGCCATGAAGAGAACAGTATTAATAGAGCCTAAACAAATATGCAGATTTATACTATGTCCAAATATTTGAGGACATCCCTTCTAATGAATGCATTTTGCTACTTTAAATTTAAGTAATAAATTTCACCTATTGATAACACAGATATGCAAATGCGCACACACACCTTGTCTAGTTCCTGTAGAGAAATATTACCAGGAAACAATAAATGAGCAGGTGTCCCAATACTTCTGACCATATGTTGTAAGTCAGGAGCATGTCTATAAGAATGTCTTTTGCTTGGTTTCTGATCAAATAATTAACAGCACCATTTACGAGGCATGAGAACAGCCCAAACACTAAAACAAGTACCACTCTATACAGCACTGAACACTACACGACTACCCCAAGATGCTTTAAAAACATCAGTTAGCTGAACTGGCCAGGCCTACAGTAGCTGCAAGTTTAGTGAACTGTTTGAGTCATTCCAAATAAAAGGGAGAATAAGCAAACCTGTTTGAAGCTGTGCCTGAAAATGCTCTCATGGTTGTAGCCAAAGATAAAAAACACATCCGATAAGCTTTCATGTAAAAAAAAAAAATTAAGCATTACGCTGGTTGTACGTCATACTGTCATTAGATGAGAATTGTCGAAGGCCAAAAAACTCAGTATTGGCAGTTAATCTGAGCCTCAGTTAGCTGGAACATAGTTAAGCTTTGTTAGCTGGTTAAACAGCACAGCGGAGACTAAGCTGAGCCTAGCTTTCTGGGTACAGGCTGCCTTTTAACTGTGTCACTCCAACACTGGCCAACACCAATAATACAAGCCAATGGTAGCTTTAGCGAGTGGGATACAGATCCATCGCTAAAGAAATGTGTTAGAATGAAACATAAATGTCTACTACCATGTAGTGTTTTCTCTGCAACTGTGGCCCATCCTAGCTAACCATACAGAACAGAATGCAGCCCATGCTCCTCCCAGGCTAATACTTCCAAGAGTAGTTCCTTACCTGAATCTCCAGCAGACTCTCCTCATCTCTGGAGTTGTTCCTCTTGTCCAAGCCATCCCCTCTTAGCAAAGCCTCCAGTGTAGTACTCGGTGTAGGCAACGCCTCTTTACCTGTCAGGTCCACACCAAAACAAAGGGACACAAAAGTGTAGTCAGAAGGGGCACACAATGCAAACGTCTCATCTGTGAGAAGATTAGTAGTAAACTTTGTGAACTGTGTAACTGTTAACATCATAAACATATGGGAATCCAATCTAAGATCAGACCTCTGACTCAGGACTTTCAAAATACTGAAATCATACAGACTTGTTTTAAAGTGAACAGCAGGAGCAGTCCCCGGCCTTACAAGTGATAATTCTCTTCCAAGCCACCACAAACAAAACTGAACAGCTATGTTTCTGTTGAGGCTCCTAATATAACAGTAGTAATGAAATCAGTTTTGCATGTTCAACTAACTGACTTTTTGAGCTACAAATGCTACACGTAATGATGCCAAATCCTCCACTGTAAATTATGTACCGTGAGCTTTCCTGTAATCTACTTATTAGAACATTATGAGAGTGTTTCTGTTGTTTTGAGCTGTTTGAGGTAGCATTCCTTTATAAAAACACTCATCTCCTCCTCAATCCAACAAAACCCTCCACCATGCTGGCTGTGTTTGTTCTGCTGCGTTCTAAACACTTCTATACCATGCACTATTTAGAGTTTGGGGTGCAACAGAGGGGATATGAGGTGAGGAATACCAACAAACAAAAACAATAATATTTAATAACGTTTTCACCTTTATTACCAGTCATTTCTGTTTTCCTGATTTCCTACTATTCCGTTACATATATTTTGCAAAATTACTGCCTCCATGCTTCAGATTTTTATGAAATGAGGGCTTTTCATTTGAAACGATGTATACAGGAAATGGAGACATATGATTACGCCCCAAGCCGGTCTTCCTATCTCTATTCACCCGAAAAGAGGGAGGGATAAATAAAGACAGGCAGAGGGGAGGAGAGAAAGGTAGAGAACACTAGCTAACGTTGAGTTAGTTAATGGAGAGATCACACGCCGGGGTACACAGGCACTTCATGACTCCCAGCATGTTTCAATTCCTCAGCACTACATTAAATTAAAGCCGTAGTGAGAACACAGATGACATTTGATTTGAAATTTACAAACAAAGACAGTCTTCAGATAAACAAATACATTACCAAATGACCATGTTGCTAGCCCTTTACAGCTTGTATCTTTCAGCCAGTTAACAGTTAGCAGTCTAGTTTCACCGTATTTCATTTCATCACTGAAGCTATATATTTTTCATGGTTTTAGAAGCCTTAAAACATCTGCTGTAATGGATGGAAATGTAATGTGCGTTACTGCATTCCTGCTGACAGTTCTGACCTTAAGTTACTTAACTGCACAACAAACTGACAGACTGTCATGGGAAACCTGCTCGCTCATCGTTTCCTTTAAAATCAAGGTATTCCACCAGAATTTGGAGCACTGCTGCGAGTATTTTATAGCATTCAGTGACAAGGGCGTTAGTGAGGTCAGGATGTTGGACAACCACCACCCCACCTCATCCCCAACTCATTCCAAAAGTATTGGCTGAAGCACCATCCATCATTCCAGAGAACAAAGTTCCACTGCTCCACAGCTTAATACTTGGGGTATTAGTCATGGTGCCAATAGGTTCCTGCTCCAGAGAGTTCTAGTCTATTGGCAATATTTCTCTACAGGGAGTAGACAATCTGTATGTGTGCACGCATTTGCACATCTGTGTCAGCAATGGGTGCAACCTAGTGACCACACTGAAACACAGCCGAAGCAGGGTCCACTTATCAACTCATAAATAACCGTAAAATAGTAAGCATTTTTCTGCAGGCACAACCTTTCCCCAATCTGTGACCCAAACCTCAAAGTGGTTTTTAGACTGGGCCAATCATACTGCGTTTTCCTACTGCCTGACCAAGTAGCACATCTGCATATATTTGTTTTAGCACAGTTTGTGTACCTGCTGAGAAAGGCATCAAATTACATAAAGACGTTTTTAAATCCTGCCCCCTAATCACCTTTTTAACGTGATATTTTATATTATTATAGGTTACAGAGAACCCTACATAACCATAGCAAATGACAGTCTACCTTAGGTTGTATATTCATTAACTGTGAAATCAGGCCGTCCCACATGACGCAGTGTATGCACCCACATCACAGAACCTCTGAGGTTACAAATGCTGTTTGGTGGTGGGGAGAAGGAGTAAGTTATGATCTCCATGCTCAACAAGACCTGACTAAAACAGCAGTAATTTCTTGGTAAAATAAATTAAATATCTGCCTTTTTAAATAGTCAACTTCAGTCTGGCGAGCCTACACTCTATCTGAAACTAAGCTGGAATGTCTCACACTAACATGGTGAAAAGGAAAAAATAAAAAGGCTGACCGCAAATAGACCTCTTAATGGCATTCTGGGGAACTTCTGCAAGGTGACAAAGGCATGCAAACGACAGAAATGAAAAAGCAACTGTGCTGGGTCTTTAACGGACACATAGAGATAGTAGAGAGCTGCATCGCAAGCCAGGGTGTGAATGTGTATCACACTAGGCTGCTAGCTGCCACTGAAGTATGGCAGCAGTTTTCTTTCTTAATATTATTTGAACGTTTACTCAGTCGTCATGTCCTTTGGCAGAAATGGAACCTAGACATACTGAATATTGTACTGTAAAGCACTCTGAATAACAATAGTGTTATTTCTGAGTAATTCTATTAAGATTTTAAGATTTATGAAGACTTATAATTATTTAAGACATATCAAGATGTTTCCATTGTCTCAGTCCTGCAAGCATAAACTGAATCAGAGCCGATTTCAACGTCTAATAGTGATACAGGGACAGACATTGATTTTAAAGGAGAAGCTCATCTTCTCATTATCTTTTCAAGTTTTCATTTTCATGTCTCGACTGACACAGACACAAATGTTCAGAAGTCATTACAATATACAAGGCACTCAATGAAAAGTCATTCTGAAACCCTGTAGCATACAGTTGTTTTAACTCCCTGTCTGCGGTACTACTATTAAATACATTCAGCGGCCATGTCGAGAGTAGTATCCGAGTTTTTATAGTTGGGCTTAGCTGAGACAAAACTAAGCAAATTCTGAGCATGATCAGCGTTCAAAATGGCTTCATTTTGACAAGCTACACATGGGAGGCAAATATGTGGTCATCCTTAACCTAGAAACATGGCTGGCAACTACAGGCCACCAGAGTTATCAAGCTGTACAGGTTTCTGATGAGACTGGTGCCTTTGTAATCAATTAATCAGAGTTGTGCTACGCCTACTCAATAAGCTAGATCTACTGAACAGTGAACAGAACACCACAAATAAAGCTAACCAGAAAGGTAGCTAACAAATCATCTTTTTATCAAATACCTCCAGAACAAATTAGCCTCAAAAAAGTGGAAATCTGTTCTGTATTCTAAGTCCAAACCCCTGGTAATCTGCTGCCACAATGTGATCACTGTACACTGTCCATTTGATTTAGTATTTCTTCAATATCAGTATTAATCTTTGTTTCACTGACTTTACACCCAAACAAACAGTGCACACACTGCTAAATCCCATATTAAGTCTTCTTTGGGTGCAGAAGCCCCTACTTCACATTATTTTGCACCACATATAGAAGAGTGAGCTGTCTGACCTTCTGCTCAGCGCGACAGGATAACATTAACCCGAAGCCACCTGAAGCCCTAGATTACAGGTAGACTCGCTACAATTTGGGCTGGCACTCAAATCTGTCCGGAATTAGAGCACTGATCTCAGATCAGTTTCCTCCATGTTTATGATGCACTACTCTGACTAACTAAGCAAAGTTCTCCCAGGCTCTGAACTCAGAATGTACCAGCTTCTGCACTGCGCTTCGCTCTCAAACCATGCAGTTTTAAGTGTTCCTATTCGTCTTTTTCGAGTATCTTCTTGAAAAATATTACTTCACACACTATTTCAGCAGCGCCTTTATACTTTCTGAGGGGTTTTCCTCAATCTCTTTCTGTAGCCTTGCGTTCACTGTTTATCTTACTCATTTGCTGTCAACAGGCTTTGTCCTGGTTGGTGGCATTTGTGTAACTGGGCAGATGGTCACATACAGAGGACCACTAGCATATGTGCACTGCACATATCTCCCAGTACATGCCTTTTGACCTGGGCGGTCTCCGTTTTGTGCAAGACTAGATCAGAAGTGACAATGCCACACCAAACACAAGTTTGAGTTTCTGCCTTTTTCATGCTTTTTTTAAAATGGCTGATAATCCAGAGTAGTCTAATTCACAGGGAACTAGCAGGGTGACTGCAGGGCACCTAATTGCGCTAACCAGCTAACCACAGACTGTAAACCATACAGAGTGTGCTTTCTGCTGACACTGCTGTAACTCCCTTTCTTAAAACCAATCAAAACACAGGAGAGCTTTGTGGGGCTATATAAATAAGGACCTGCATAAAACAACTCCGCATACAGAGAGAGATAAATCAATCTCTGCATATTTAATTGTAGCAAAACAAATTAAAACTTACATTCAGACAAAAATGGACATGATTGTGGGTAAACTCCCCCTTTAACCACTGCAAGAGTAAGATCCTCTTACCTATATGTAACCCATAGAGGTGAAGGCTTGAATCCATCGAAGTGTGCAACCTCCTCTTCTTTCTCCAGCAGCGGGCTGGGTATGTGTACATCTGGCCAGCTGCCAAACCTGCGCATGCAACCGCACAAAAACACACAGAGAAATATCATCAGGCTACTTGAGCTTTAATAGTAAGCCCACAAATAATTATCAAGATTTTTTCAATATCAATAACACTAATATATATATATGCAGGAATCACCCACACATAATTCCTGATTGAACAGTAAAAGAGAATAAAACAACATTAAGTGAAATAGCAAGTAAACTATAAGTAAACAAGAAAAAGAACTAGTAACCCACCAGGTCCGCGATGATGACGCTCCATCCAGATGTAGCAGTTGTTCTGGGCAACACCAGTTTGGGAGTCAAGGAAGGGCAAGCGGACGCTGCGCTCGGCACACAGTCGAGCATTATAGCTACGACAGTGCTCAATGGCCTCCCTGTAGAACTGGTCGCCCAACCTGAAGAGACATCAAGCGTGTCAGAGTCTGTCTTTTGGTATTCATGTGTCTAGCCAATGTTGATTCATAAAACTAAAATTAATCCTGTTTTATTTGGCACATCTGAGTTGATTCTTTAGGTGAAAAATTCACATCACAAATGACATTAACCGTGCTTGAAATGTCAAAATGACTGAAATGAACAGCGCTCAGTTCTTCTTCTGTGCCACTCTGTTTCAAACAAACATGAAGTAGCTCAGGATTACAGAACTACACTATGTAAATCAGTCAGCCAATATTACCATCCTCCAGCACTAACACTGTTCTTACACTGTGCTCCAGAAGTGCGTATGAAGTGGTTTGAAAATGAGACGAAGCCTGCGAGAACACGGTCATACAAAAGCCCCATGTACTTTTACCTGGTATTTATTGGTAATTAACTCCCGGTAGATGACCCGACAATTTACCTGCACAAGGCCCAGTGCAGTTACCGGGTAACTTTCAGAAATATTCTGGGTATTTTACCGGGAAATACAGTGACCTCTAAATTACAGTCAGCAAAGTGGAACGCACGAGTGAAAGTGCCACAGGAGTGTCTATGACTTAGTCAAGTTATCGTCTACAACCTACATTAAAATACCACAGCAAATCGATCAGACATTCTGGGGTTAAACTGACCAATGGAATGCATTGATTTTATCCTCATTTATCTCCTACAATAACAAAGTTCGGCTTGTTGCAACATGTAAATTCCAATGGTGTACTTTCGCTTTTACACACTGGGTATAATAAACCCATTTCTACCCTTCCTGATCGACGCAGTGGACGTTGTCAAAGTAGGGAAAACATCACATGTACAAAAGTGCTGTTCAGACGGGTTTAGTTTTACATGGGGAGGAGGAGTAATGTCATTTTACTACAGGACGTCTGATAAATTTATGACCGATTTGCACAAGCTAAGAAATCTCGGCATAAACAAAATGGCAGAGTCTACTCAATTTACACAATGCAGTCTCCAAATCTCCAATAAAACCTGATGACAACTAATCTTATTACCCACTTATAGTTTATAACATGTATGTAGACTATAGGCTTTGCTATAGAATGACTTGCCTAAAGCTGACAGAACCGGCACGCCTCTGAGGGGTCCTCTATATTTTACTGGGGTTTTCTACAGACCTGAACGAACCGAGGTATCTGTGCCATGAATGACAAAACTACTACATACATACAGCCACAGGTTATGATGTCCACAGAATATGACTGAATAGTTACCCACATGTCCATTCAAACAGGATTAATTTAAACACTGGTTATTTTTATGGCTCAGTTTACAGATGGTCTGTATAGATTGTCTGCTTATGAGCCTTCTCTCTCTTTCTCGTTGATCTGCAACACAGAGTTTGGTCTGTAATCTGCTGAACACTGTTCAACACAACATTAATTACATGTTCGATAGGGGGAAGAAAATCAAGTTAATAAGTAAGTAATGTTAAAGAAAATAATATGATCAAAACACAATGACCGACTATGCGCACAATATTAGTAAACAAAGGCTAGATGGCTAGAATTTAATGTTAGGTGACCTTGTGGGGTAACTCGGCATGAGAAGTTAACACTGCAGCCCTTGGCAAGATTGCGCCGCTCTACGAAACAAGGGTGTCTTTGGACAAAATGACATCACGACCTTAAAAGCGATAAAAACACCTTTCATGAACTCCACCCTTTGTGTAACATTTTCTTTACTGTGATGACTTTCGCCAGATCAGGAAGCATTAAAAAGATCTGCATTTTCTTAAACAAGGGTTCGGATTCCCGTGCATTTGAATAACCTCATCCATCTCTATTTCCTGCATTTTAATTATTCTTTTTAAATACATTTTTGATGTTTGTTCCTTTCTTCTTTGTGTACGTCTCCAGAAAGTGTAAAGTAAAATATCCAGGAGCGTTTTCTCTAAGAGTTCAGTGTGTTTGATCAAGTGTGAAAGCTGGGGGCAGCCAAGAGAAGCGACCTCCGGCCCTCCTGAAACCAGTGTTCTGGGGTTCGCTTCAAACCACTGGTGTGGTCTGCTGCATGTGTAGAAGCTACCTGCTCCCAGCGCCGTGTGTGGGGTTGTGTAATGAACTGGTTCATTTTGTCATGCCAATGCTTTGACTTATCACCTGCATGGCTAAAAACCTTCTCCTATGAGAACAGCTCCATGATTGCAGGTGTTGATGCACGGTGAAATGCCATGACTCCAGAGAGTGTTTGTATCCAAGGAAAATAAAGAAAATCAATAAATGGATGAACCTAGGTCCTAGCGTTTGCGAAATTGTGCAACTGATCCACGGTTTGTATGGAAGTCTTCTGTGTGAAAGCGAACACGTGATTAGGAGCCCCTCCCCCAAACAAGCCCAGAATCGGTCCTGGGTGTAACAGCTTTCCTGTAAATATGCTGAAATGCTTTTTGTAGGAAGTTGTCCAAAGTAAAGTTTTTTAAAGGCGAACTAGGGGTGGACTTTAGACTTGGGGGAGGTCATTACTCTTTAAAACAGTAAAAGTATTACATCTAATATAATCCATGTGCCAGCAACAAATTAGTCTGCATCAACCAAGTCAGTCATTCGCCAATTTCAGAAGACATGACAGACTAATAACGAAATCATATTCACAATCAGTTGTTTCTAAATTAATACTGATGCCCTGAGGTTCACTATTTTTATCATAGCAGCGCCAATCAGCCCTTAAATGAGTCAAGCATAAAGCTGGGCAACAAGACAATATTTTATCGTATCGTGATCAATTTTGTTATCGTGGTAAACAATACACTTTTAGGAGTGTATTGTGGATATCGTCAGTGCTTAAAGAGATTTCATTACAAAGAGTGTAATCAGTCTTATTTAATTCAATGGAGTGAAGCATATTTAAGCAGAAATCATGGTACTCAGTATGGAAGAGTATTTGGTGTTAGTGCTGTTGATGCATTGTCTCTACATGACCATATATTGCAATAAATATCGTATATCGTAAAAAAATGTCTTTAAATAATGTGATGTATATATTTTTTTCATATCGCCCAGCTCTAGTAAAGCATAAGATCCCTTTGCAATGCAAAACCCTGTAGCAACAATATTCGTAAAGGCACAAACAAATTCCCACAACATAACTAGAATGGCATAAGGTCAGGCTAACTGAAGAAACCCCAAGAAACAGACAGAGAGAAAGCACTATTCTGCACAGTGTTTTCACCCTGGGTTGAAGAAATGTGACATCCCTGGTCTAAACTGCTCGGATACCTGGACAAGCCAAGGGAAATCTCTTTAATAATAGAAACTTGGCCAGCTGAAGTGCAGACACTGTCCATTAATCTTTTCCACTGACCCTTCTTCCAAGAGCCATGGTCACTTTAGCGTCTGACAGATCCCTCAATGACTTGTTTTCTGAAGAAGCAGTGTGACAGCCAACAGGGGTTCATATGCTGCATTTCTCCTGGATGTGCATGATGACAGACAGGCTACATGAATGAGTTTGGCAAACTGAATGAGTGTGGTGGTTGGCTGGGGCCTCCACTAGCAGAGCATTCTTGTCAACTGTCTACTGCGTCACATGCCAGAGTCCAATCTCCCCATGCTGGAGTTACATAAATTTGTTTTGCATGTTTTGAGGCGTGCACACATCCACCCACCCTTCTGGACCATTCGTTTTCAACCACAGAACCACAAAGAACCGGTAGATAACACTTTCCTAGAAGAGGACGAGTCCTAAGAGTTCATAAGAATGCTCTGGTTTTTGACTATTTCTGGAACCACGTCAACCATGTCAACAACCAACTATGAGATAAAACAGAATACAGACTTTTGTAAAAGTACACCAAGACTTTTTCTGAGAGATTCAGGTTGGTCCAGCCTTGAATGATTTACCTACATGCTCATTGCTATTTGGTCCAAGTACTGTTACATGTTTGTTGTAGGGCTGGGCTATATGGTAAAAATACTATATCACGTTATTATTGCGATGCGCAATATTGATCATGATAAATGTAACCACAGACTAAATACATCACCATCAACAGATTCTTAAAAACTACTATACAGATACTCTCCCATACTGAATACAGTGATTTTTATTCTACATCTGCTGCGCTTTATCTAATAAACCTGTCTAATTACACTGTTGGTACTGAAACCTGCAGCTGATCAGTGTTTATTAAGCGCCAACAACATCCTCGATATACTTAGAAAATCATATTGTTATCACAATGTGATAAAATATCACCATGCTGCTCAGCAGATCCCAGCCATGTACATTTACATTTACGGCATTCAGCTGACGCTCTTATGCAGAGCGACTTCCAAGGTTACTCTTATTACAGAGGTGGGCCAATGTAGTGTTAGGAGTCTTGCCCAAGGACTCTTATTGGTGTAGCGCAGCATAGTCACCCAGACCAGGAATCGAACACCACTCTCCCACATGGTGTGGTAGCTCAGTGGCAGGTAGTGGTGTTCTGTTGCGCCACACCAACCTTGTATACAGTTTTGCAATATATCACCTATAATATTTTGAATATAAGAACCATATCGCCAGGATCTTTCCAATACACAGGCCCCAATTTTACAGTAATTTTCTTTCAAAACTGTCTGGTTGGATTTACATCTGTTCACATGGCAGGCAAAAGTGGCCAAAATCCGATCTATCCGATTTCAATTCTGATTTGGGCCACTTTCATATGTGGTGTTGAAATCCGACACATATCCGATACGTGATAAGACTCGGAAAAAGATTTAATGCGAATTTTACATCAGTCCAATTCAACATTTGCTGAGGACATGGGAAAATGGACGAAAGGCAGCAGTGAGGGACGTTTTCAATGGAGGCATAGCGAGATAACAGACCTCAAATACTTGGGCTGATGTCCTTTGAATTAATTATTTAATCTGAAGGCACATAACACAATCGCCCCATGTTTAATGCAGTTTCAAGGGAAATAGCTGAACGAGGCCCCAGGAGGACATGGCTGTAGTGTTAAAGGAAAATTAAAAGCTTAAAAGTGAAGCTTAAAGAAACCAATGACGCAAACCAAAGAAGTGGGCGTGGCCAAAAACATGCCCTTATTACAGCCACCTTGAGCACATTCTGTTGCACTATTGCACATGCGCAGTTTAGGAGCATAAACTGTTCAGACAAATCTGGGATGTAGGTTACATTAAAAAGATGCTGTGAGCAGCCTACACAATTTGGGATTTGGGGCACGTTCCCTGCTGTGTGAACATAATCAAGTTTCGTTATTGACCCTTTTAAATTTTCTTCGTTGTCGTTTGTGTTTACTGAATGCTTTCACTACTTTCTGACACGTCACGCTCGTAAGAGTAGCTTCTCTACTCTCCGACACATTGTGCATGTGGGTGAACTATTCAGTTTGTGGGAGATCCCGCTATGGTTTGCTGTTGCTATGGATACCGCCCTGCCGCCCTGATGCAAAGCACACATGGACTGACTGTGATTGACCAACAAGTTAGCGTGCTCTCCTTGAGGCTGTGATTGCTGGTCCAGAGTGTGTTTAATCAACGAGAAACGGAGCAGTAGTCAAATCCGTCTAAAGGATTTGAACGGAATATAGAGGTCGTTGAAAAATGTGTGAAAAATTGCAAGTGTGTCCTGAAAGCGTGAGATTAGCATACACACTGAACAAGCTGAACGCACCCACTGAAAGCACTGCTTAGGCACATGAGAAACTGACACTTTCTGTATCAGTGCAAGCAAATCTCCCACCAGTGAATTCAGTCGGGGCTGTGACACTCGGGCTGTCTGATCTCTTGAGACCGTGCAGGTGCACTCTAGCGTTTTAACAGGAAGTCGGTCTAGCTGCAGCAATGAAAGCTGACGGATAACGCATACAACGTCTCCAAATGTGCAACAGCCGGAGAGCTGAGGAAAAAGTGCAAAATGAATGAATAAAAGAGAAAGCAGTCTATAACAACTACTCAAACAACAGGGGGGGGTGAGATATTTAACTTGCAATGCTCCTCATTTAGCCCTGCACACCATAGAGCAACCTGGTAGCAGTGCAACCAGCGATTGTGATATGACTCAGCCAAACCCAGTGTGTCAGTGCAAAGACAATGTAACTAGCTTCAATCTGATAGTGTGAAGTCCATCCCCCACTCATACTAAAATAGAAAGCCAACAAATCTTCATAAGCACCCACTGCCCTGCATGTACGCTGAACGTTTGAACCGTATACATCTAAGATCAGTTAATAAGAACTGAACTTGCAGGTGGATCTGCAGATGCTTGAGCGAGGCTGGAAAAGAAACCAGAAAGCAAAGCTCTGAGTGCAAGAGGTCTGTGCTGCGGTGTGTTCTAGCTGAGGCCGTTATAAAGACAGATAAGCATTTAAATGTGTGACGGTTACAGGTATGCTGAAGAAACAGGGCCTACTTGACCACAGGCCTAGAGACCTCCTCAAGCATCAGGCCGAGCCATCTTGGCCTGCTTGCTTTCGTCTTTGCCTCTTCCTCCCTCTTGCTGACCGTCATTTTGAAAGTTGCTCCCACTCTCGCAACTTGTAGAGAACTCCTCCATTTTATAGGTTTCCATCACTGCAGTCAAACGGGCTGTTTACACCTTGTCCCAATATGCGATTCTGGGGATGGGATCAAGTTCAGATTTTTGTGCATTTTACTGCTTTGACACCACCAGGCCGCACTGTGATCGGATTACAATCAAACTCACATTTCTATGGAGGGCTTCTCAAACTCAAATTGATAAATAAATACATATAGATGGTGCAATAGTGCAAGGAACAAAGATTCAAATTAAAAGTGAACAATAAATGACATTAATGTCACAAATAATACATTTAATTACTGACTTTTTTATTCCATTCAGTGACGCAACCAGGAAAATTATAAACTATCACCTATCAAAACAGAGAGAGTCTGGTGATTGGCTGAGTACTGCCTTCAGTATCTGCAGTTTAAGAGGAGGAAGCTGCTGCTCAGTTCAGAGCGTTTAGAGGTTTAGCTTAAATAAAGTTCCTGTCTGGTTTGTTTACTTTAACTTCATTTTACTGACATTTACTGCCAACACTACACAATGAATTTCGCCAATAGCTCGGCTATCCTGTTAGCCTAAGCGGGTTAGCTTGTGTGCCTGGGAACAGTAGTTATGCTTGATGGATGTTGTCTGTGTAAACCTCACCTGATCATTTATGAGTGGGAATGTTTATGCTGTGCTATGGGTCAACCAATACATTTGTGTGTCATCCTCAGAGAGAAAAGTAAAACTGTAAACTGATCAACACCCTCAGCTTCTTCTGTGCTAGGAATGCCGTTCAGAGTTGCTGCTCGAACCACACTGCTAGCTGACTTTACACTAGCTTACTTGTTGGCTAGTTACGTCCATGTCCTTCACATTAGCGGGGTTGCTGTTTAAACTATTCAGCTACAGCTGCCATATCGGCGTTTAATTTTAGACACTCAGAAATAACCTAAAGATTAAGCCAAATCATGAGACAGAATTTCCTGGATTCTGCCTTCTTAGCGTTAATGGGCACTAGGGACAGTTCACTGGCACGTAATCATTTAAAATCATTTGTCCTAAAAACCCTCCATACAATAGGGGTTAGTCAGAGACGATTACATAAGTGGAAATGCACAACAGAAGAATGGATAAGGAAAGGCTAGGCTAAGTAAAAACTGGGTCTCGTCCGTTCACACTAGGGAAGAGTTTCACTGGAAAGGGCAAATGTAATCAGCCCAAAGAACATCCAGATACAATGCAAGCACAAAATACATGGCAGCTCAAGATGTAAACAAACTCAAAATCTCAATAAGTTGACTTGGTCAATGCAGAGGCCTCTGGTTCATGGTGCAAAAAGCAAAAACAATGGACTCTTGTACCAGAGCATGCAGTCAATACCAACTACACACTGTAGGCATCTCTTGTCACGAAATGAGGGGGGCAGGGGCCCAATTAAACACAATAGACGTGACTGATTCACATTTCTTAGTCATGGTTGTTAAAACACTACAACAGTACCATTTTACCAACCTTCTAATGTAACGCGATGGTGGCCCGATTAACCAGAGAGTGAGTGGCCTACAGCCACAGTTAAAGACATGGTAGGATGGCTCTCTATAGTTTTCACCATGCCACTCTATGGCATTCTCCTCCAAACACATTGAGCTTGAAGTTTGAAAAGATGTCCCAATGGCTTCATGTCATTCAGCAGAAGCCATGCGCAGCCTTACCCTGCCACCTTGTAACGTGGTGTCTTGTAGGAGGAAACCTAACTAGTGAGAGGACTTGGCAGTGTCTAAAACGGCAGAGAAAATAGGGTAAAAGTTCAAAAACTAGAAGAAAAATATAGAATTCTATGGACTTCTAATTGCTGTGAACCTTGTAAAAATAATTTTGAAGGAATTTCAAAAACAGTTCATCCACCGTCAAGCAGCATTTCACTCTTACACCACTCTAGGTTTTTGAGGCCAGTAGCTTTCAGACTGTCCTTACCCTCAGCTTCCCTTTATCTTTTTACTACAAGAGATGTTTAGGTCCCTACCCTGAGATCACATGATCATCACTTCACAGCTCTCATTCTGTCCAACTACAGAGTGCCTGGGGAATGCTGGCTAAATTCCAAACATCTACTCATTTGAGAAGTCCTGAATTCTGGACCTAGCACGGAGGACGCTCCTATAAGCTAGGGCCACCAAACTAAGCTAATCATATAATTCAAGACTGAAATATTAAAAGAGGAATACACTCCAGAATTCATTATGAATAAGGGTTTCAGATGAAGACAGTTTGAGAAGGTGAATGCTAGAGGAAGTCAGCACAACAGGAAGAGGAAGGAAGAAACAAAATAAAGTGAGTCAGTCCCCAATAACAAGTCTTAAGCATAGCTTTTTCCATTAACTAACCCAACTAACTCCCATCCTGTCCCAAAACACCTCTGCAAGCCCTGTACCACTACTGAATATAACGGGGAGAAGTGCAAATATTTACTCACTTATAATGCTGTTTGTAACACAATAGCCGGAATGAGAAACTCCCTCTGGAGCGTGCTGCAGGCTGCAGCGTTACTTCGCCTTCTTCTGTCCCACAGAGAAAATAGTCTGAATCGCACCATTAACATGATAAGCCTTGTGAGACCTAACTGACTCAGAAAGCTCAGAAAGGTGCTGGCAAACATTCATGAAATTTAGCAGAGGACCATACAACATACCTTAAACATACTAAGTGTCCAAATGTTTGTGGACACCCCTAGTATTGAATGCATTCAGCTATTTTAAGGTTGCACCGATTGCTGACATAGCTTGTCTTGTCCCGGTAGAGAAGTATTTGGAATAGAATAGGACTCTCTGGCGCAGATGGACATAAATCTATAGGCACCAAGATGTCTAATGCCAGGCTAGAGGGGTATAAATCCCCCCAGCACTGAGCTGTGTTCTCTGTAATGATGGATCGAGCTCCAGCTAATACTTTTAGGAACAGTTTGGTCAATATTTCGGTCCATAAAGTGTATCTAATGGGACACCACACAGTGACGTTAGCATAGAAATATTGGGGACTAAGCAAAAATAAATAAATAACGCACAGACATGGAAATTCCGGGCCACCACTGATATGCAACATTTTCCCGTGTGCATTTGCTGATGCATATGCATTCATTAAATATAGATGTTCAGACCACCTCCACCTGGATCAGCCTAATATACACACATGCTAAGTGTGTAGGCATAGAAAAACGCAGCAAAATCGATTAAATGTGGATAGTGTAGTGTGGCAGAATCAAATTTACACACGTTTTAGGACATCTGGCCTGTACGCAGATTTTTTTCATACATATATGTTTAAATACAACTCTCTGCTGATACTGAGACCACCTGATATCGTCTGATCTCATTGTGCAGATTGATGTTAGCCCTTTAAGCACTTAAGACACTTTTAGTTTACATTTATAAATATTCTTTGTGCTGTGCACATGTCTACTTCACCCGTAAACAAGACATGCCTCACCTCACACTACAGCTTATTCACATAGTAAAGCTTATCCACAGCAGACAGCAGCGTTCAGTTTCAGCAGTCCATCTCATCTCATCACCAGCATCATTACCATCAAGACGAAGGCAAAAGCACTGACACTGCTACTGACTTCAGGAATTAATACCGAGACTACATTTCCAAACTGGCTCATGTTGTTCTAATAATGCCTCAATCAACCTCAACCAGCCCTGTATTAGAACTGGAGAAGACCTCGCCTTCACTGGGAACATCAGACCGCAGAGCAGGGTTGACAGGGCTCTGGCCTTGTTGATCTGAAGCAGCCTGGTCCTCAGAGGGGTTTGGGACGTGTACTGGGGCTAATTGTGATTTTTAACAGATGGACCTCCTGCCTGCTCTCTGCCTCACCGGTGATGGCCACAGCTCCTCCACCTCCTCCACCACCTCCACCACTAAACGGTCATCTCTGGCTGTTTGCGCCAGTAATCTCATCCCAGCAGTCCAGTGATCATACTGAGGGGTTGAGTACACGACATGCCAAAACATTAAACATGACAGTCACCCCCTCCCCCCCCCCCCCCTCCTCCTCCTCCTCCTCCTCCTCCTCCTCGTCGTCTGTAGGTAGGTAGGTAACTAACTAGCCAGCTAGGTAGGTAAAACGGACCCCGGCGAGGTATAACAGCTAGGGGGCTAGTAACGTTAGTTAGTCTGTCCTTCTGAAAGCTCAAGCTAGGACCACGTCGGTATTCAGCCAACGTCTGAGCTGCTCTTTGGGCGACTATCAGAATGTAAATATCAGAAGAGATAGAGGAGACAGAGATTACAGCCACCATCGCGAGGAGAGGCTTCACCGAGCCGCCTACTCGCTTTGTGGGCAAATAAGACATAAACACAGCGTCGACAGCCGCGAGCTAGGCGAGCTAGGTGAGGTTAGCTGGGCTGCTAGCCGTGTGTACTAGCTAGCCGTGAACTTCTGAGGGAAAATAAGGAGCTAAACACTCGTGTCTGCACAAGCACATCACCGGAGAGACACGTTAGAGCCAAAAAAAGACATGTAGCTAGCCAAAGGTGAGCAGCAGCTACTGGCAGCAGTTCACGGGCGGTTTACCGGTGGGCTGCAAACACTTGCATGAAGCCCTAAAAGCGCCCTGTTTTACTGTCATTCCTCTGGAAGAAAGCTGCTAGCATGTCCTGTTAGCAACGGAACGGCTCCCTAGCCGTGTTGTAAGCTCGGCTTTTCAGGCATTAGACGTTTATTCTTTAAAGGGAAACTAAGAAACCAGCCACCAGACACCGACTGGACTTGACTGCTCCTCCACAACCCATAAACGAGCCCAGCTCGAGAAAGGGCTACGACAGCGAACGACGACGACAAGCGTTTGCCATTTTGCGCCGGACTCGCTTTTACTGTCTTCCCCGCGAACTCCAGAGAGTTGCGGCGACATGTGAAAAGCCTCCGCTGCATAAAACCATTTCTTAATTACTTACGCGTTTAGTGGATTCTGAATGACAGCCGCCATTTTGCCACACTGTAACGGAATAGCAGCGGTCTTGCGAGTCTCGCAGCGCTGAGGGAGGCGAGGGAGGGAGGCGGGGGAGGGGAGGGGGTGGGAGGGGGCGGGGTTTTGAAGACGGCACCCAATCAGAAGGCCGCTGGAGACGATCCAGCCAATCGGCGGGCGGATTTGGGGGTGAGGGGCGTGCCCTTCGGAGTGAACTGTCAGCCACAAAGCGGCGTTTCTGAGAGGTGTTTTTAAAGGGAATCTCCTTTGTGCAGTGAAACGGACCAGAGCGTGCGCAGCACTTCACTGAACAGCTTCATCTGTGGAAAAGACCCTACAGACAGCATATCCACAGAGTGCCCCCCTCCTAATACAGTCTACAGGCCACTATAACGAGGTATATCCTTAGCCTGAATAATAGAAATCTGCTCATTATTCAAACTTATTAACTTTTAATGGCATTAAAGTCAGACTAGGCCATTTTCACTACATGTTCAAGGTGCTAGCCTGCAAAAAAAAGGCCAGCTAACCTTAAATAAGGTAAATCATGCAAGGTTGTGGTTAAATAGCCTAATAATCAAATTTGATCATGTTATAATTCTTTCTATTGTAATTGGTGGTGCTTGGTTGTGTGGAGAGAGAGAGAGAGAGAGAGAGAGAGACATATCCAAAGACACCTACTGATCCAACGTTTCCTCTGGAATCAAGGGTATCAATAAGGGATATGCCCCCCGTTGCTGCAGTGTTGGCCTCTGACTTTCCTGAGAGGGCTTTAGACCGGACGTTGGAACATTGCTGTGATGAATTATGTGCATTCAGGCACAAGAGCATTACTGAAGTCAGGTACTGATGTTGATCGATTAGTTCTGGACCGCAACTCATCCCAAAAGTATAGTATTGGATGGAGCTCAATCACCGCAAAGAAAACTGGAGGCCTTCGTTTGGCTTCGGGCATAGTTGAACTTAGAAGCTTTATGTAAGGCTCCTCCACAAGGCCCCAGTCTATTGGCAGTGCCTTTCTATTGGGATTATATAAGATGCAGGTGAACGGTAGAACGTCTGTGTCAGCAACGGGTGTAAAGTAGCTGAAGCTGAATTCTATCTAAGAAACACCAAGAAAACTGTGCACTAATCATGTGGCATCATAAAACCTGAATATCACAACGCACTCTTCTCCACGTTCAATGGGTTTGATCTTAGATGGAATGTGGCAGAGTTGCAGTGGGAGGCTGTGCAGTGCTATCTCTCCTGAGAGGAACGTGGGTGACAGGAGAACAGCGAGATAATTCTCAAGAGAGAAAGCGCTAGGGAGACAAGTCTGGAATGGCAGAGTGGGGGAAAAAAGCTGGCTTTCTATTTGATGGCTTGTCTGAGGCTGATCCTGTGATGGGAAAGCCATACAGTGGCACGCAGAAGGTCACATTTCTTTTCTCAGCTAAGCCAGTAAAAATGAACGGATTTCTAAAAGCTAAAGTTGAAGATCACACTTTTCGGTATTGAATTTATTTATATTTGTACTGTTTCAGAATAACGGGAAAAGCACCCAAAGCAAAGGTCTAAGCACCCTGGTCAGTACCATTGACTGTAAAATACAGACAGCAAAATCACAGGTTTAGCTCCGCCCATCCCTAAATGTTTCAATGACAAAATAACCCAATCACCTGCTAGTTTTCCCCTGTGCGAATACTGGCCCATTTTTTTCATCCTCCAGAAATCAGTTAAAACTGCTTTATCGTAAGGAGGCGGGTTACACTTAGGAATTAAGTGATTGACAGCTTTGGCTGCAAAAGACCATCTGCAGGACCTGCATTGCATCCTTTCCATTCATTACATGGAGTAGCTAAGTTGTAGTGGAACTTACACTAACTGCACTTTTACTGTTGAAACCTTACACTTACCAGAGAAACTGAGTATCTAGGGGAAAATCCACTCTGCTTAAGCGTTGTACGCTCAGTGAAGGCGGTCTGAGATACGCTTGGTTTGGGAGAAGAGGGCGTGTCAGCCAAATGAGTAGGCGAGTCTGTCTGGCTCTGTTGCAAAGTGGACAACATGGTGGACAGTTTTGGCTGTATTTCTATAGAACAGAAGGGATTGGAACCACTGCGTCCATGTTTTCTACGATCGGTCATCGGTCAGTACTTAATAACACCCACTTTAGCAAGTATCAGCGCTTGTAAACACTAGTTTATAGCCAGCTAAGAGTCCTTCAGTTCTTGTTTAGGGGATTCTCACCCATTCTGCTGAACCAAAATGCATCAAGCCTGCTTAGATGTTCCTTTGAAAGCCTCTGATGCTGTGTTTTGTGGTGAAGATCCAGAAAAGGTTCTGCTCTGATGACTCTTCCTTGAAGGTCATATTTTTGCAGATGTTGCTGCAGAGTAGAACAGTGCACTGCCACTCAAGAGTATGCCAACTCATCCTGAAAGTCTTTTGCAGCAACATTGAGTTCTTTCAAAGTTTTCTTGGCTCTCTAGACATCAACAACCTAAGGAAAACTTCTTCTAACCTTCTTCAGCCTTGTGGGCAACAGTTATTATCATAATAAAATGTGCCTTCTGTAGATCAGTTTGTCTTCTACTCACTTCATTTCACTGTAGCAGAACATTTAACCAGGGGTGCCCAGGAGTTTGCATTCCACTGTATTCTAATATGTTTAAAGAAACCAAAATCAAATATATGGTGAACTTGGTGACTATGTGAAGAGCCTCATAGCCTTGAAACACTAAAAGCTGCCCACTCATACATCAACAGAGCAGATCTGCCTGGGCCAGTGGTTGGTTAAATGCTGTGCCCAATGGCACCTACTGCACCCAGTCAATTCTGTGGTTTGAACCAACAACTTTCTGGTGGCTTCTGGTGCGTCCCTCTCATACCACTATTTGTCTTACAACCTTTAGCTCAGGCATTCTCAAAGGGTACTTAATGAACACAATCTAATTGTTCAAATTTAGAAGCACAAGCTCTTCTCCAGTGATTGTTAGCAGGTCAGCGGACCAACAACATCTAAAAGCCACCAATGTCCAAACTCAGTCACCCCCCCCCCCCCATTTCTTGCATGTTGCATTTATTTAAATGTTGTTTTTTTTAAGCAAACCAAGAACCTTAAGGGCAGATTAAATTACAATGATTTGACGTTTGGGTCCACCGTCACTGTTCTCACCCAAACAATTTTGATGAAGTTCTTATTCACCATAAAATCAATAGAATTTTTTGAGAATCCCGAGTACAGTAATGTGCAACATTTGGTTGCTCATGTCAAAGTTCATATTGGCTCAGAAAAAAAGATGAATCAATTCTCCTCTTACAGCCACATCCAGGGAGGTTAGCTACAGTCCCAAAGACCTTAAACTTGTGGTGTGCGTGTGTGTGTGTCACATCATGATCCCAAACAGCATAATGACTACTTTGCACCCTAATTTCAGGACACATCCTAGTTTAACATGTCCCTATGTACCACCATTTTTGTCCAGGCAAGTTTTAAGCTTTTTTTAATGATTCTGTTGAGCCACAATTCAAATACAAGTCTGATTTTCATTAGTTGTATTTTTAGCACATTTTATTTTATTTATTATGTTTGTCAGTTTCAAGTTATTTCAGTAACCACTGTGTTTTTCTTGTGCTGCAACCACCTTCAAATCCCAGCAAAGATTTTTTGTGGGGCTCAAGAATCTTCCAGGACTTCTTCTGAAACCAAGCCTTGGTGGACTATGAGGTACGCTTGGGATAATCGTCCCGTGTCCAATGAAGGTTCATTGGGTCCCGTTGGAAGGTCCAGTGACGACCAAGCAGCCCATTTCGCTCCAGAATGCCTTGATGTCGTTGTACCCTGCACAGATTCCAGATCCTGCTTTGAGCCTGGGTATGATTCCGGGTACTCTCTCTCTCACACACACACACACACACACACACACACACCTCCAAAAAGTGCACACTTGAAACTGCACAAAATATTTTTGTTTAATGGAATAAATGTCTTTACACGTCAGATGTCGAGGGATATTACAACATGCTACAGCACGTCAAGGAAGAAGTTCCCAACAGGAAAGAGGAACTAGTCATGTCTGTAGAGAAAATGGAAGGTTCCAGACAATGGAAAATAAGCTCTCTAAGGAGAGCAACTCTGTCAGAAGTCAATTCTAAACCAAACGATCGTCTTGATGAAGCAGAAACCGCCTCAACAAGTACGTAAACAGGTTAAACTCCGCGAGAAACAACAACAACAAAAAAAAATTAAAAGTCAAACCATCCTGTTGGCATCTTGGAGAGTTGCAGCTTGGTTACAATACAAATGAATGAACAGATGTAAGCATTACAAAACGCCAGTTAGGAATGAACAGTCGCGTACAGTCCATTTCAACAGATGGCAGTCCTGTGCACATCCACACATCAAACTAAATAAAACCTTCCACATCGTCGCTACGAGTGATCGCACACAATGAGCTCTGCTGCACCTCCCTTGTCTGTAGACCTCACTTTTTTTTTAATATATTTAAAATGACTGTAACTAATAAATAAATCTTTTTTTTAAAATAGTTTTTCTTTTTGTGCGGGAAATGTACAAGGGATAGCCTGTTTTCTCTTTGAAGTTATACACAGCTTGATATAAATATTCACCTTTTGGCACCAAAGGATTATTTTTTTTGTGTCATCTTCCAGTAATATTCTTTCTTTACATCAAATACTCTAAAATCATGTACAGAAGGTCCTCTCGCAAACCTTACATCCCAGTGCTCAACTCCCACAGGCAGCAGACTCTGAAGCACCATCAAGTCTCACTGAGCACAGGTATCTCCACGTTGCTGACGTTCAACACAAACACACAGAAACACGTAAACTTGAAGGTGTTAAACTTGGAACTACTCCTCAGTCACACTTTACATCGCCAGAATCAGAACGGAATGAGGTTCGGCGAGTCTGGAGAACATTTGAGGGACTGTAGTTGATTCTTTGCAGAGAGAGAAAGGAGGACTCGTCCCTGAACTCAACCATTCTGTCTTTTCAATCATATTTCCTCTAGCAGAAATCCAAGAAGTCACATGAATGCACGTCCATAGTGCCCTGCTGGACTCCTAGTCTCAAGTCTCAAGTCCCACAATATGGCAAAAGGGACAGGAAGTGGTGGTCTATGATGCCTTTTACTGGCATGAGTTTGGCATCAAGTCCCAAACAACTCTCAGTTAACTTTAAGTGTAAACAAAACTCCTCAATGTATACAGTAGTATCCAAAAGCTTGAGCACCCGAGGTTAAATTACATGTCTTTTTGAGTGCCTCACTGATAACAGGTGAACAAATCATCTACAGGAAACAAATATAAAATTGGCACAATTTCTATTTTTCTGATTCATCAAAATTTTTAAAAACAGCAGCTGATGGCACATACTGTCCCTCCAAACAAGTCTTTTAACCGAGGGTGCCTAACCTTTGGCATACAACATGTATAGCTGCAGTCAGATGTTTTCATACACATTATGGACATGAATAACGTCATGGTAATGTTGGGCTTTCAATAATTTCTTTGAACTGTTCTTTTACTGGGGCACAATTTGGGGGAAAGGGGTGTAATTTTAAGGGAAATGTAAAATCTACACAGGGTCACAATTATTTAGTTAGACTACAGCTTAGTTTGTTTGATAGCACTCAATAGATTAACCAACACACAGTCCAAGTTGCAGCAACTTGCTTAGTACAGATCCGAGAAGGATCCCCCCCCCCCCACCCAAAAAAAACAAAAACAAAAACAAAAAAAAAACTAGTCACTGCAAAGCATGGTGGTGGTAGCATCATGCTCTGGGGCTGTTTTGGAACTGGTACATTGCACAAAGTGGATGAAATAATGAAGGAGGACTAACTAGATGACTGATTTTTGACACGGGTATCCAAAAACACATTAAAGGTAGTTGTGGAATGGATAAAACAGGCTAACATTAGGCTTTTAGAATGGCCTAATGTCCCAAAATGATTGCCTCCCATTTGTGGATTATGCCTAAAATTGGGGTCCAGGCCCAAGCAGTGGTCAAATATCCAAGAAAACTGCCAGAAGCTTCTTGGTGGATAGCAAAAATGTTTAAGATGCTAAGGGACATTAAAAAAAAGAAAAGAAAAGAAAACAATCTTAAATAAAATTACAATTGTGCACCAAATTCCTCTAGGAATGCGTTGTCACTCAATCTTCCCTAGAAAAAGAACAGCTCAACACAATCATTAAGAGCCAACAACTGCCATGACATTCATCTCCAACTGCACTAGACCCAACAGGAATCCTCACAAACCTTTGCTGTGGTGATGGACACCAGCTCGACTTCATGATTTTCTTATGATATTGGCATCCTGGGTCACCTTTGAGAGGCTAAGTAATATCACCTGGCATCAAGGCTATCCAATGAAAATTTTGTGATAGGACTATTAGGAGTACTAGGACCTGAAAAAGAGAGAAGGAACGCAACAACTTGAGATTAAGAAAGGAACCCCTCCTCGGGTGGGCAATCAGAACACAGAGGCATGCATGGATACCCCAGCAGATTTGAGGAGGCAGGGAGCACATGCAGGTCTCTCATCATGACTCGTGAGTCTTCTAAACGTTGTGGTTCGCTACTCCGAGACTGAGTTTGCACCTTTTGAATTGTACTTCGTTGTGGGTGAAGAGTCAGTTCATGTCAATGGTGTTAAAAACCCACTCTGTGAACTTCTTAAGTTTGGCTGAAGCATTATGAGATTCCTCCTGCAGTCGCTGATTGTCTGCCCTCAGGCTCTGAACCTGGGCCTGCAAGGAGGCTTTCGCGTCCTTCTCCTGAAAAAGAGAGCGTTTGAAAAAAGACAAGAAATGAAACTAGAACTTATATTGTGGAATCAAATATCTTATACCTTATATTCTTTTGAGTTATCAAAGAAAAACACAGAGCTACATTATATATATATATATATATATATATATATATATATATATATATATATTTATTTATTTTTTTATTTTATTTTTTTTTTAAGTCATTGTAGGATGCACTGGTCTGCTCTGGTCTAGACCAATGCATGCAATAGTCTGGATATTTCATTCCCTCACCTTTTGCAGGTTCTCTTGGAGTTGTTTCACCATAGACTCCAGCTCAGACACCTTCCCAATCAGGCAGGCAGGGCTCTCACTGAACAGCAGCCCAAAACAAGGAAAATATTCAACTACAATCAAACTAGTGATACATGCATTCTTGTGCAAAGGCAGACATTCAATATTTACCACATACAAATCTGCCGATGCCAATGCAGATATATAAATAATCACATGAAATACTGGCCTTCACTCTAACATACTGACAGACACACAATTCTTATACTGTCTGTAAAGCTTTGTGCGTATTTAACCTAGCGCATTAATGTTAGTGCTTAGCATGCTGAGGAAATGAACAGTTGCTGTCCCACGAAACACACATTTTGCAATGTGCAGTATGGTGTGCATGATCTCTGATGCCCAGAATACCACAGCAGAGAAGAAAATGTGAGGTGAGGACAGGCATGTACCTGGGTGAGACGTGCTGCTGAGGGGCAGTCTGCAGCTCGGCTTTCTGGGAGCTGGGGGCGAGCGCCTCGGACCTGGAACTGGCATCTTTGGCTGCCAAGAACGTAGCCCTCTGAACTACAGACACAATAGGATAAATAAATAAATAAACAAACTTCAGTTGCTGCGACAGATCTTTAGAATCCACAGCCTCTGCAACTGCCACCCCGGGAAAGACCACTTCTCTGCACACTTTTCCTTCAATGCAAATTTCTCCCTTTTTTTTTTTTTTATAAATATATGTATTACAATAGGATATAATAATTTATATATTATTACCGGCATCTGATGTGACAATTGACAATTTTCTAAAAATTACTGAGGACTCTTCTGGCACCAGCTGTGGAGGTCTTCCTTGGCCTACCAGTCCGTTCACAATGAAGAACTTGAAATGAGGAGTGTGTGTATTTCAACACGGCGAAGCAGAAATATAAGCAAATACCCTCAATTTAAACCTGGAATGCGTGCTTTAATCACGTCTGATTTGTTTGATCTTTGATTTCTTTTAGGTCTTCAGATGTCTTCAGAGTAAACGTGGAAAATGCCCGGTTACTGTCAAATTCCACAGAAGATTCTGCTGAAATGACTAAAAGCATGTTGAACAACTACATAAGAAAAATCATCACATGGTACATTTTACCCCCACATTTTACCGGGTTCTCCAAAATGGGCAAAGATGGACATTAGATGATTACCTTCAAAGGCCTTGGCTGCATCCACCAGGTCAGACCAGTCAAGTCCACTGTCTGTACTGGCGTCTGGAAGGGGGATGAGGGGGGGCTCCTGCAGGGGTGGTCTGCGAGGCTCCGGCTCGAAAACACTGCCATCTGTGGAGGTAAGGTCTCCTGGGGAGAGAGAGAAAGAGTAAGAAAACTGGCATTAGTGTGTGTAATCAACAGCTTCTACAACCACCCACATACTACAGTAGAAATGTGGTAGACTTCAATAATCCCAAATCCAGTGTTGATGTTAATGAACTAATGAACTTAATGAACTTAAGAGCAAGATTAAATGTGGCTCTTGAATTAGGATGCGAGCCCCAGTGCTAGGTGTGCTTCCACTGCCCAGCCATGATATTTATCACAGCTGGAATTACCTAAAGTGCTTGAGAGCTCAAATTGTGAAGGAGAACAAATGTAAATGCCAGAGTTTAAACTGTAATAAATATTTATGGGTGGGACTGTCAGTGAAAAGACATGCTACTCCAAGGCAATCTATGCTGATCTATGCTGGTCTTTGATTGGGAAGGGGTAGTTTTTTAGTTAATTTGTATATCATTTTCTTTATATGAATTTGGGGGGCACCCCCTCACACCCCCCACATCAAGCTAGTTCTGACACTAGTAGATTTAAACGAGTACATTTAAAGAGGTGTCTGTAGTTAAGTCGTCAGGCTAACAACAGCCACCACACCACATTTTAGCAGCAGGAGGAAATATGATTCCACTAATTTACAAAAACACTGAGTACTTTTACACAGCCAGCCAGGATTATAACGTTCATGTGAAAAAAATTCCCAGAAGCTGACAGAGCTGCCTCTAACCCACATAATCATTTCCATCATTCCAGTGTACTGCACTAAATCCCACAGTCCGACACTGTGCTTACAAAACCTCGACCCATACAAATCCAGTGTGTAGGTTTCTTATTGAAAACAATCCATACAGCAAACAAACACATATATATGTGAGTCTTTCACACTACAATGAAGAAACACTGGAGACTTCTGAAGCCGTTTAGTCATTCTGTAGTCGGCATCATGCCTATATCGGGAAGTCCTTTTCCAGGCAGCTTTTCTCTTTGGAAAAAATGAATGCTGTTTTCGAAAATAGCCACCACTTCCAAATCTGATATGGTTTTGCGCTATGCACATATCTTCCCTGAATTTCTGTCGAAATATGAATACTGCCAGACGCAAGCCAACAGGGCTGAGCAATGAACTGACAACACAAGACTGGCAGCCGCACCAAAATATCCGGAGCAGAAAATGGTGAGCTTTAGCAAGTGTGGTAGCAAAAGGAAAGTTTTCCCAATAGTTTTATATTTCTTCATATAAATCAAGTCTTTGAAACGTAAACAAAGGCCTTCAGAGTGGACTGATATGATACGATGCACTGTAGAGAAATTTACAATCAAATATGAATACAATCAAATCCTTACAGCAATGCTCCGAAATCTTTCGTTGGACAGTAGAAACCATTTTCACTTGCTGGAGGATGTGTGACTATGATGATTTTCATAAACATCATTTGTTTCCCCCCCAAATAGAGAAAAGCGGCTTATCCCAGTAAGTTGAGCTACCAAAATCAATAGCCTTCATCTAGTAGCTCACCCAGAGACTTGGCTCCCTGAGTGTAGGAGTTTTGCCGCAGGGGAGCGCCGCGTGTGGTGGGCGAGCGTGGCATGGTGGAGCGGCCGAACAAGCTGTCACTCTGCGTGCCGGACAGGGGCTCCCTCTGGACACTGAAGATGCTCTCGTCAGAAAAGGTGCGCTGCAGAGATCGGGGATATGGGGTGGATGCTGAGAATGAAGGCTGGGGAAAGATACCGGAGCAGGTCAGAAAATAGCTGGTGTGGGCGAGAAGATATGAATTTATGTTGATATAATCGAATGTGTCTTATATACAAAACCAGACACTCACACTGTATACAAAACCACAGCAACTATGCAAGGTCTATACGACTATATGTCAAATGTTTGTGGACACCCCTTCTAATGAATGCATTTAGCTACTTTAAGTTGCACTGATTGTTGACACAGATATGCAGAACTACAAGAACTGCACACACAGTTTGTCTAGTCACTGTAGAGAAGTACTGCCAATAGAATAGGACTCTCTGGAGCAGATAAACATGAACGTATTGGCACCATGTCTAATGCCAGAGGTGGGCTAAAGGGGTGTAAAGCCCTCCTGGCATTGAACTGTGGAGCAGTGGAACTGTTTTTTCTTATGGGGTTCACTTATGGGATTGGGGAATGAGGTGGGGTGGTGATCATTCAACATTTAACATTACTAATGCTCTTGTTGCTGAATGCAATCAAATCCTCATAGCAATGCTCCAAAATCTAGATAAAAAAGCCTTCCCTATACAGTAGAGACAAGTCACCTCAACAGAAGTGGAACTCGAGCTTGTGTCCCAGTACTTCCATCAATACAGTGTAATAAATGATAAACAATGTAATTATGCTCACCAGAATTATTTTGTAATTCTAGGTTACACAACTCATTGCCCTAATAACAGTGGCAACCCTGTCAGGTAAGAATTACACCAGTCTTGAGATCCTGCCAATTTCAGTCCACTCTTCATAATGTAACAGACTCCATAATGTCTGCTGAACCGAGCACATACAGATTTGGACGTGTACATCCAACTGTGGAACACGTCCTGTTCAGGTCCAACAGGTACTGCTCATTTTTGAACAGGGAGAGACAGAGAGAGAGGGACACAGACAGCGAGAGCGAGAATGAGACAGAGAGAGCGAGTCACAGAAAGCAAGGCAGAGAGCGCGGGTCAGAGAGAGAGCGTGAGAATGAGACAGAAAATGTGAGACACAGATAGAGAGAGAGCGCGCGAGACGAGACACAGATAGAGAGAGAGCGCGAGAACGAGATGCAGAGAGACGCAGAGAGAGCGCGAGAACGAGATGCAGAGAGACGTAGAGAGAGCGTGAGAATGAGACAGAGAGAGCGTGAGAATGAGACGCAGATAGAGAGAGAGCGCGAGAACGAGATGCAGAGAGACGCAGAGAGAGCGCGAGAACGAGACAGAGAGAGCGCGAGAACGAGACAGAGAGAGCGCGCGAGAACAAGACACAGAGAGAGCAAAAGGGCAGAATTCTTCACATACACTCAGGCAGTCTACTTACATCCTTAATCCTTTGAAAACAAGCCTGGTGCTGTGATTAAGGCAAGGGGATGCGTAACCAAGTTCTAGATAAATGATGCAGTGCTAATAAATGATGCATGCGGCTAATTTTGTCAGGGAAATGAACTCTAACATTTGTGCATATTTTTCAGATCCTTCCGCAGACCTGCACGGAGCAGTCAACCACCTCTACTACTAACACACTTACAAGAGATGCAGTAGCTGGTTATACAGGTGGCAGACATCCAAATATGAAAACTTGCTCTAGACAGGCTTTTTACCAGTCAGGGCATGCCCCCACCCCCCCTCTGGGGGTGCAGGGGGTGTGGATGAGGGGTTCTAGGTAAAGGTTATACAATTGCCTCCTTCTGATATGCTATAAATGGACTGCCTGCAGCACAGATGGGTCTGTACAGATGGCAAAGAGGCATGGAACAGTGTTTGGAACATGATCGTGCCAAACTTGAGCACAGTGCATTATACACAATATGACCAAAAGTATTGGGACACAAAATCAGAGGCATTTAAAATGTGTAATCATTTGAAATCATGTGAAATCATTCCAGATAACAGTTCTTCCACTGCTCCACAGCTCAATGCTCGGCGGCTTTATACCCCTCCAGCCCACGCCTGGCATTAGGCATGGTGCCAACAGGTTCATGGTAATATGCTCCAGAGCGGCCTATTCTATTGGCAATACTTCTCATCAGGGACCAGACTAGCTGTGTGTGTGCGCATTTGCACATCTGTGTCAGCAATGGGTGCAACCTAAAGTGGCTGACAAATCAAAAATACTGTGTTGACCCTAGTGACTGTGAGCTTGTGGGAGGCACTTGTGTGTGAGGCAGTTGTGTATGAGGCAGTACCTTAACATTGCTGCAGGTAGGTGGAGGGCTGTCCAGAGTGATAAGTTTCTTCAGGTCTTCCTCTATAGTGGATCTGGGCGCGTGCTGAGGGGACAGGTTCACCCTCATTGTGGCCCGCAGCTGGGGCTGCCCACCCAAATGCCCATCACTCTGATGCCGCCTGAATAAGAGAGGAGGAAAACCAAGCCATAAGCCACTTACTGAGTGACGTGCTTGCAGCGCTGCTGCAGTGCTTGACCACGTCAATAAACCCTAGTGGGTTTATCTTCCAGATTTTGATCCAGATGAAGTAGAGTGAGGTAGCAGTTTCTAATTTCGGAAGAGTCAGTGAAGGGAGATTAGGGGTTTCACTTCTGTGGGTCTTCAAGTCTTCTCTGTTCTTCTTGTTTTAAGGTAAGCTTAGTGTCTTTTAATTTAGTTAGTGTGCCATTTTCAATAGATATGCTCTATCAGTATTGACAACTATTGCTATAGGGTGGATTAATGTTCAAATAAACATGTCTTATTTTAAGCTCAACACTTTAAGACCAACTAAGCAGACTGGCACAACACATCAGTATTGGCACTGTAAAAGGGGAATCCATAACTAAGATATGAGAGATGCTCAAAATGCGTGTTAGCAAACAATGCAATGACACATCTGGCCACTAGAGGGAAACGTGACCGCTTTCTTAAAACTCCCATTCAAAATCTTCCCAGTACTTCAGCTCATAAAGTGTCAAGTGTTCTTAGTTTTAATCTGATCACCTCCAAGACTGGAGACTGATCTGTGACCAGACTGAAGCAGCTACCCTGTGGCAACACTACCCCTTTAAAGGCATATTACCTGTATTTCCCATTTGGCTCAAACTGAACCTCTCGCTTTCATGACCTGTGGAGGCAGAGGAGCTTGGGGACTCGGCACTGTCAATTTATAGTGGATCATCTCACTCTGCACAATATTGACAAAGCACCTGCATTGTGGCTCTAACACAATATATTGCAATATATACCAATGTACAGGTGAATCAACAATGTGATATGACTGTCCTACATTATTTTTTTATGCAAAAGCTGTATGACAGAAGCTATAGGGAAATAAGCACAGCACCTTTACAGAGAACAAACCTTAGCATGATTTCTACTGTATTTAACATCCACTTTTTATATCTCCCCAATATGTTAAATAAAGCATATATATATATATATATATATATATATATATATATAAACGGCTGTGCATGCAGAAGTGCAGAGAATTTGTTGTCTTAATTTCAATTGGATATATGCCCAGGGCTGCCCTAAGACACCTTATTAAAGGCCAAGATCATGGATCATCTTTCTAAATTGTCCATTTCCCAGTCCATGCAGTCAATGTATAGATATTCAGCTACAAAAACAGCCTGCTTCAAATCCACAGTTTCTGCAAGGTCACAAAACCCAAAATATCTGCATATATTTCAACCCAGTCAACCTACAGCAGCCTGGTCATGTCCATGCACACTGAAGCTATAAGCAGCATTTCTGTCCAGACTGCTTTCTGAAGGAGTGATAATACAAGCCGGCCAATCAGAACAGAGGTCATGTACATACATCTGTTCAGTTCTGACAGACAGAAGAGAAGTTGGGAAATGGACATGTAAAATGAAACTGCTCAAGCCTTTAATGTGATTAGCAAGCTGAGTATGAGCTGGGTTGACCGTGTAAGTGCAAGAAAACCACAGAAATGTGCAATGCACTAGGTTCTCATGACTTGGAGAACCACTGCCCTGCGAGGGAGATTCCAAATTGCAGTCTCACTCTGACTGTGTCCGGCTCCTCCTTTCAGACTTACTTGCGACTGTTACCAAAATCAACCGAGTTGATTGTGCTCCCGGGTTTTTTCCAGCCAATGAGGTACTTGCTGGTGGCTCCTTGCCGGGGGTAGAAGCTCTTGGGTCCGGGAGAGAGGGAGGGATGGGTGGGGGAGGAGGCGGAGGGGGCAGACTCCTCTTGGGTTGAGCTCAGCGGACTGCCCGAGTGTGCAGAACTCAGAGTGCTTTAAGGGAGTGAAAGAGAGAGCGAGAGAGCGAGAGGGTGACTAAGCACAAAGAAACATCAATACAATCACTCTCTTTCCTTCTGTAAAGCACAGACACACACACACACACACACACACACACACACACACACACACAGCAGAGTCTCTCAAAACAGCTGTAAAGAGTTCTCAGAGGCCGGCGGAGTACAACACGTACATCATCTATTTAAACGTAGGCATCTATCGGCTGGGTAACACAAACAGCAGGTAGGGTTCTCCACCAAGTGTGCTGAGCTGCCCAATGAATTCTAATAGAAGCACAGCGGAAGCACATGCTAGTCTTCACCCTGTGCTGGTGGCATAATGGCATAGAATGAGTCACAGCTAGTGGTTGGGAACTGGCAGTGACCGTATATTATTTTTATATATTTATATAACATTAAATATTTACCCAATTTTCTACCTAGTTTGACAGCCCAATTACCCAATCCCCATTCACGTGAACTAACAATGCCACTGAAGGTGAAAGCTAGCACGTCTTCTCAGATACATCACCACCTCTATACAAAGTGCCGCTGATGCAGCATCACTAGGTAGCCAGTGCGCTCGGAGGAAACCACGTATTCAACGCCTGTGCTGACCAACATCACACTGGGAGTGATGTGGGGAGTAGAAGCCATCAACCCACCCTGAAAGAGCAAGGCCAGTTGTGCTCTCTCAGACGCCGACTGCTGATGGCAAGCAGCATGACCAAATTTTTAAGCTTTTTAAATGTATTTTTTTTTACGCAAATATTAAAAAATTGCCAGTATCATCTGAGCTTGACCAAAACGATCACACAGTAAAAAAAAATAAAATAAAATAAAAATCTGTGATTTATAAGTGGACATATTTTCCATACCACTATAGCAAAGGCCAATTTGGAAATGACAAGTGATATACTGTGAAGCCCTGAAGCTCAATCACGGCAGTTTCTGAACCACAACCCTAAAAGCTTGCTTCAAAAGCAAAACATTAAAGTGAAATCAGTATTGACCCTTAAACCCTCGGACAGAACTGGCCTTTTTTTTCCCCTCTCTCTCTTTCAGCTGACAGATGCACAGGTCACTGGAGTTCAGGAAGGCTTCAGAAGACGAGTTTCTCTCATGCTGCACATTCCTGGGCAATTTGTGCAGTCTCTCCTCTCTCAGAGACAGAGGAAACATGCACATCCTGCCAAGAGCAAGCCAGTGCTTGTTGAGCATGGAAACGGCCTAACCGTAGTGCGCATGGGGAACTGATGTTGCACAGTGGGGGATATAAAGGAGACAATGGCAGCATTTTACTTGACAGTCAGCACTCAAGCCCTTCATAAAAACAAGCATAATCCTACAGTCAATAGCAGCTTTTATGGACGCTTGCGTCTCATTATGCGCCTATAACTGTTTACATAAGCATCAATAAATACGGCACTAATAATGAGTAATGTGCTATAGGCCTTTTTACTACTGTTAGTACTGTTAAATTACTGTATTGGTCACTTTCATCTTAATATTCTTGGCATAAAGGGGTTTAAAAAGAATAAAAGCTGATTTATAATGCAAACAAGTTCTCTAAACATGATATTAATGACAATATCGCACTGAAATCTCTAGTGTACGTTTAGCCTGCTTCCAAAAATATACATTGATATTTTTGCAGATTTCCTAAGTGAATACAAGTACAAATCCTCTACATCCCCACGCCTCTGCTCGCTTCTCTAATTTTAATTACTGTTGGTCTGCTGCATTTAACATATTGAAAAAATTTCAATATTTAATATACAAACAAAATATTGTTATATATTAATGTTAGGTTTTCTAATATGTTAAAGCCATACTATGTTTTCCCTGGTCTGGAGCACCAGCTACTGAACTGTAACTTTGGTGGAGCTGCAGGAGAGTTCTAATGAGAATTATGTAATGCTGCAAAAATAATTTTGTTTTGGTGTAAAAGCCTATAATAGTAGTCTCTAGGCCTGCACGATATTGGGGAAAAATTAACACTGCAATATTTTTTTGTGCTGCTATATATACACTGCGATATTTAAAAAATAAGAATTTTCAGCAGATATCTAACATGATCATGATACTAAAAATGCCCTCTGTGTATCTGGAAAATGTGAATCAGACAGATTTTCCTTCAATAAGCAGCAAAAAGCATGACGCATCTGATTTCATTTTGCTGCGGTGACATTGCACATCCTGCGATTTGACTACTGCACATACGCACAATGCGACGACCATTCTCAAACGATATATTGTGCAGGCCAAGTACTCGCAGCGAATAAACGCAATCATGCTGTAATATTAATCTTAACGTGCCGTTTGTCTTTATGGCAGTTGTGCAAAAAGGTTTTAAATTCTATAACTGCAGAGGGAACCTAGTAGTAAAAATACTAATTCTCGTATAATGCTGCTTTAAATCCAGCAAATTACCAAGATATTCTCTAAAATTTGCAGGAAAATGCCATATAATAAAATCTATTTAGTGTAGAGAATTTGTTCATTTATATTCAATAGAAAACGTCCTTTAACTTACTTCTATCTTAGACAGTACTGTAGAAATGGCCAACAACCAAATCACCGCTGAAATAAATAATTTGAAATGTTTTCTATGAGGGCGTTTTCAAACAGGTGTTTTTTCTGGACCCAGGAGCACTTGCTCTGAGAGTTCGGTACATTCGGTCAATGGGAAAGCTGTTTTCAAGCCAGGGAGCTGTCCAGAGAACCGATTTCTGGTCCTCCTGAAACTGGTGGTCTGGGATTCGCTTCGGAATCTCGTGTGGTTTGCTGCACGCGAGGAAGCTATTCGCTCCTGGTGTCGTGTGTGGGGCGGCATGATTTTGTCACGTGACTGATTTGACTCATTGCTTGCACGGCTTAACGGTACATTGTCTGCAGGTGTTGCTGCATGGTGAAATGCCCCGAGTCCAGATGGCGCTGTTCTTTGCTGCTTGAGTGTTTAAATATAACTAAAATGAGAAAAAGCAATACGGATGGAATTCTTTTGTGTGAAAGCAAGCCAGGGACAATGATCCTATCCCCCAAATAGGCAGAGAAGTGGTGCTGGGTGCGGACTAATGTGTTCAAGAGAAGTGTGAAAACGTCCCAAGACGTTCCTTGCTACTGTATATATTTATTATTATTTATTATTTCTTTATTTTTAAATCCAAGCCCAAGTTGCAGACCTAATTCTGTCACTGGTTCTATTTTGTTGCATTATGAAGTCCTCCAGCAATCAAGTTAACCTTAAATACAAACAAACCTTCATCCGTCTCATTATCCTTCATGCTGAACACATTTCCGGCTATTAAAGAACACAGACTCAAGTATGAAAATGTACCTGGAGTGAGAGGCTACATCACTGAGGGTATGGGAGCAGGCGTCTGGAGCCGGGGGGCTTTTAGCCCGGTTCTCAGTGATGTCTGTTTGAAGAGGAGACTCTGACGTATCGGGAGGAACCTCTGCAGCTGCTCGATCAGTAGCAGATGTGACCTCGCCCCAGTGAGCCGAGGCTTTCTCTTTAAGCTTGGCGGTAATGCTGACCGGAACACATTCCGAGCTTCTGGCCACGGGCCCGTAGGGCGAGGCTTCGACACCGCCATCAGTGGAAGCCCCCTGCAGGTAACTGACTGTGAATCCGTTGAGGTCCGACTCCGTCTGAGCCGCAGGCCTACCGCTCATTTCGTACCACTTCTCATCACTGTGGGCGGAGCTGGAGGCGTTGCTGGAGAGTGTGTTGCTGCTGGATGTAGCGTCATTCTGCAGTGTGGTAGAGAGGAGAGGTGTGAGAACCGAGTAATGTTTCATCCAATATGGGTCGGAGAATGTAGGTATAAAATGATCCAAAGACACACCTTAGAACTGCTGGGGTACAGAGCTGCGCTGTGGTCTTTACTGTGCTGATCAGGGTTTGTCAAGACTGGCTTTGCTTTTGTTGGGGGTGGGTCTAAATCATAAAGGACAGAAGCAGAAATAGAAAATATTCCATATTAGAGAAACACAAAGTAGTTAAATAACCATAGCATGTAAATATGTCAAAAGTTTCAATAGAAACCCAAAATAAGTCCCCAGTCCATGGATATTAAGCTACAAGTTTTAAAAGTTTTTTTCACTTTTGTGTCACAAAAATAAAAAACATCCAAAACAACCTCAAGGTTCCTTTAAACCTCACCTTAAAACAGTAAAGACTATGGGCTATTTGCAACAGAATGTCAGAATATAGATCAAATCTGCATGTTTGAAAAAACAAAAAACAACCAAAAAAAAAAAAACACACAAGACATCGGTACTTCTGGGTACTTCTCAAATTTGGTAAGCAGTGTAGCAGCTTACTTAAATAGGGAAATAGAGGCAGATTTTGAAGGCTGTGTTTAAAAACTGATAGTATTAAAGTGTAGCATGTGACCACTCGCATGTTGAGTGGCAGAAATTTGTTTTTAAATAATACATAAATAAACAAATAATTCTATTTTCTAGCTTTTAAAAGTAGTAGAGCTGCTGTAGTACTGAATCCGGTGCAAGATTTGCTCATTTCAATCAAAAAGATTTAGGCACAGATTCAGAGAGTTGAAGTTTTATTTAAAAAAAACTCTTCCCAGAATTGGTAAAAAAAAAAAAAAAAGTACTATTGTACCAAAATGCAGCTTTACTAGTGTTATTTGACCGGAAGCAGATTTATTGTTATTGTAACAACATTGATTTATCCCATAAAGGATTTCAAAAAGATGCAGTGTGGAAGAAAACCCAATAGTGTTTTTGATTACCTGAACTCCTGCTCGATCCTTCTCCCTCCACCACTCTGGCCCAAGTTGGCGGGACCCTCACACCGTCTTTCAGATTCTGCCGCTCAGCGATCAGTGGGGAGCTGCGGTTGGTATTAAACCTAAAGGTGGTGACAAGGCAAAACTAGATTAAAAAGGAGACATAGCAGACACAACCTTAGATTTGATTAAGTGTGCACGTGTCACCTGATGCCCTAACTATGAACGGTGTCACCGCTAACCTTATTCACTCTAAGAGAGAGCAAGGCAACTGTACATGCATTAGGTTTTAATGGAAGAATTAATCATAGTACAAATATAGCATGTTGGCTATATTTGTACCAATTCTTGGTTGGGGTTTAGGGTATTTTAGTGTGTATTAGGGTGAATTCTCAGATGACAGTAGCTGTAACACTGGGTATCTGTATGGGGTGGTCAGTGCATGCTACATGACCAGTAATATGCTAATAGTTGTACTGTTTAAAAGAAAAGAAGAACCCCCCCCCCCCCACACACACACACACACACACACACACACACACACTAGCAATCAGTAATCTTACATGAGGAATGCTAACTGGCCCTACTGCGGACACTTATGATTAGCAACATTAACACAACCATAAATTTCAGAAGTGCCCTCTGTAATAAACTTTCTAGAGCACTGGATTACAGCCCTGGACAAATCAAGTGGCATTTTAAAGCTAAACATCATATGAACAAACTTGAAACTTGTAACAAACTGTAAAGGTCTATATGTGGACATTTATATATGTATTTGTGGGCCTTTCTATATCCAGTATATCTCTCATTCATCAAACACACAACTATGTATCAAGACTGATTCTGACAGTGCGTCTCAGAGTGAAACTATATATAAAGTTGTGTTCCAGATTCCTTGATGGTCTTAATTCACTCTCCTTTACCTTCAACAACCCTGATCCAAGAGATTCATTAAGCTTTTGGAATGGATTCAGAATTCAAATTCATATTCCATAATTACATATGGAAATTCTCAACGTTACATTTCCGTAATTGCATATTAAAATTCTCACAAATCCTTATATTTCTGTAGTTGAATATCGGAATTCTTACAATTTGTTATGTTTGTGCAATTGCATATCAGATTCTCACAACTCGTTATATTTGTGTAGTTGCACATCAGAGTTCTCACAACTTCTTATATTTGTATAATTGCATATCGAAATTCTCACAATTTCTTACATTTCTGTAATTGCATATCAGAGTGCCACAACTTGTTACATTTGTACCATTGCATACTGGGATTTGACAATTTCTTACATTTCCAATTTCTTACAAACTGCAGACTGGAAGTGCAAAATTACAGCACTTTTCATAAACCAGCTCAAATGATTAAATTCTGTTGGCTGTCATTAGATTCCAGAGGTTTTGCTGGAAATATGTCCCATCAGGTCAAAACTAACCCATCAACTCTTATGTTGTATTAGTCTCATCATTGGACTCTTAACTATCTGCCACCTATAATATTATCAATATTATCCATCATTACTTCTACCATCACTGCCATGACTATATGAAGTTATACTAAACCATGATTATGAATATGTTGCACACCAGAGCAGTTCAACAGTATAGATGGTTTGGTAACTTTGATCAATAATTTATAAATAGTTCAGACCAGAGGAGGATGGGTTGGTTCCCCCTTGGTTCCTCCCAAGGTTTCCTCCTCCAGCTCCGAGGGAGTTTTTCCTCGCCACTGTCACTGTTGCTTGGCTTGCTCACTGGGGGTCTTTTCAGTCTTTTACTAATTACTGATAATTAAAGCTGCTTTGTGAAAAACAATTGTAAAAAGCGCTATACAAATAAATCTGACTTGACTATTAGTGACATTACATGTTCTTATAGGACAGAAATGTATATTCTAATATATATATGTATGTATGTATGTACAATGTATGTATGTACAATCAAATGCTTTTGTCAGCAGTGTTTTTTTTACTATATATATATATATATATATATATATATATATATATATAGTAAAAAAACACTGCTGACAAAAGCAATTGATTGTACATACACAGCTTTTATAATTGTGTAATTACATTGATCTTTAGAGTGTAAGACCACTTTAAAACTTTAAGTGTTTCTGAGAATTCAGCTACCAACTTAATTCAGCGTTCACCAACTGCTGACACAGGTGTTCAACTGTTCATATACAGCTTGTATAACCTCGATAGAAAGTTAATGGTAAAGCTCTGGAACAGAACCAAATTAAATGGACAAAATTGGGTGATTTAGCTCCATCAAATGGTTTTGGGTTGAGTTGGAATAGTGTTTGTGATGGAGAGCTAATGCGCCAACATCAGTACCTCGTCTCAGTGATGCAATTTAAAGAATTATATTCCAACATCTACTGTGAAGAGAAATAAATAAATAAAAATGCTGCTGCTTCACCAGGACTAAACTGACTGAGGTCTGCCTGTATTCACATGCCTTTTCTTTATTTGAACTTCTAAAATATCCCATCATGGTAGGGTGGTTAAGTGTGTCTGATAAATCATGTACTTTGAGAGTAAAATACAAGATTTGTACCAAACTTGTGAATGAAAGCACCAGGCAAGAAATGCTTCTAGACAAAGGTCCTTCACAACCACTTTCAGAAAGAACACTCTGCAGAGACCTGCATACCATGACCATATGGAGCAGAATGGCATGCAAGAGGTCTTTGCTCACTTCTGCTCAAGAATGACAAGAATGTCCTGTAGACTGGGATTTCTGCCACTGTTGGTAGCCCCGTATGGCCATACACTCCGATACACCTGCATATTCAGCTACTTCCTTCACACTGTGGCCTCGCAACTTACAGAATTTAAAGGATCTGCCAGATACCACAGGACACCTTTAGAGGTCTTGTGGAATCCAAGCCTTAATTGGTCAGATCCGTCGTGGCGGCACAAGGGGGACCAACTCAAAATTAGGCAGGTGCTGCTAATGTAATAGCTGATTGGTGTACATGCAGCTTGTGTAAAAGGTACCAAATTCTTCTACTTGCTATAAAAACATTTTGCTGGTACTATGAAGACAAAAATAATAAAATATTGTCAGTGTAAACCAACAGTTCTTAATTCCGTTTTTTAGCCTTGACTGTAGGACCTACCCATCTGGAATGGACTTCTGACGCCAGTGGGTGGAGCTGGAGCTTGAGTCACTGGAGTATGACTGGTTGTTGGGGGAGTTGCGGGTGTGGGGGGAACGGCCCATCACTATGGAGCAGGCTAGAGCGTAGTTATCAGAGCCTGGGGAGTACCTGGGAGAGAGCGGAATCATATAAGCCAAACTACAGGTACACAACAGAGAGATTACAGGAGTAGAGCAAAATGTCATCAATTGAAAACCACAACCCCCCTCTCCCCGAGCACAACAATCAAAAATGACGCCATTTACAAAAATCCGCCTAGGAAGTGCTTTAAAAGCCTTACCTCAAGAGCACAGTAACCGGGTTTATTACAGGGAGAGGAGCATTCATGAATAACTACAAAGCACAGGTTCACTAATTTAAAGGCTCGGTTTCATTAGAATGCCTTAACCTCTAATTTGTACATGAAAAGCTGAATCAGGGTTTCCCCCCAGTAAATAGCTAGGCAGGTGAACTTCTACTAAGCACCTGGAAGGTCTGTATTAAATCTAATATGCAGTGGGAAGCCCCCAGGGCTCACCTTTTGTTCATTTTTAGTTGACAGAATCATTATGCTTACTGTATTTAAACAAAGCAAGTTTTTAGTAATGCTGTCACAGTCATGTTTTGGTGGGAATTAAAGTTTAGAATCAGGATTTCCCACCCCCCCACCCCCGTGGTATCTAGGCAGATACAACCCAGCAAATTTTCCTATAGATTAGGACTTCAGAAGCTGGACTGAAAGACTGAAGTAAAGACTAAACATATAATACATATAAAAATGTCCCTCTAGGCCTCCTGGACTGTAAATCAGAGTGGTAGTCTAACCAGGTTTCAGTCAGTCATTAGCAATGAAATATAGATAAGAGCATGGGCAGCTCTGAGCCTGGAGTCACAGTAAAACTGCAACACAAGGTAAATATACATGTTTACTGTGTTGAAATGGTCCAAAAGGAAGCACCAACATTAGCTTAGTGTAAACATCCTCCTAGAAACTCCACTCAGACAGCAGCAGAAATTAGACCTCATCATAAAAGCCTCGCCATCAGTGTCACTGTCCAGCAATGATAAATATGATGCTAATAGACTACTTCATAACTTGGAGGAAGTCTAAATTATAGTTTGTAATATAGGTGTATAACATATACCCCTAGACACACCCGTAACGACTGGAACTGAAGCTAAAGAAGAAGACTTCACTTCTGATGGTACCTTTTAGGGTTCAGTGGGCGGCCGTCGCTGGAGACACTGCGTGGGATGATAGAACCCCGGGTTGCATAATCTGAGGTCTGGGCCTTGCTGAGCGTCGCCCCCTGGCTTACATTGCGGTTCTGGGAAGTGGAAGCCGCAGCCTGGGGAGCAGCGGTGGGCCGAGGCCACTTGCTGCTGTTGTTGTTGTTGCGAAAGGGGAACTTGTACTCGTAAGGCATCCCCTCCTTGTGGTTTTTGTAGTCCACCAGAGGCATGTGGTAGATCTCCGAACATCCTCTTTGCAACAAGAGCAAACAACAGTTCAGTGATCACCAACCACACACAGAGCACATGAGTAAGTTACTGCACACCACAGAAAGACAGGAAACATCAGATCACAGGAGATCAGGATCATTAAATGGCAATCAAATGTAATACACATAATACACCTACAAAACACTATTTTTTTCATTTGCTTTTTCACACATACCTGATTTGACATATCCGTTTGCATATGTGGCTTTTTACCGGGGGGGGAGTGATACATTCAGCTCACAATTCTCAATATTGTGAACAATATTTGAATGAGAAGAATGAGATGACTGTATCCAGTTGTTGCATAATCTACTTACAACACTGGAGCTGGAAGGTGGGAGGAGTGCAGCCCATGACAAGCTGGAGTGAGGTGGTAATTCATGTTTTTTAAGTCTTCAGGTACACAATCCAGCATATTTTTAGTAATATATATTCTTCACAAGGCACATAGTCAGGTTTTTGCGCTGGGAAAGAATGGCTTTATACAGTGTTCCAACCCTACTGTAGTAGAAATGTATTATTTTTCATTTATTTATTTTTGTTTAATTCAGTTTAGTCTAAGAAAAAATAAATAGCTTTAGGTTTTGTTATTTTGCCAAAAAAGCCAATTATTGCTTAATGCTAGTTGCTTTACTTTCAGTATCATTTTTTACTGTTAATGGTGAACATCTGAAATGTATGCAGGAAACTAGGGCTCATGCTGCTGTCATTTGCTTCTGATCAGTTAATATACAATAGTTTTGTTTCCATCTAAATCATCAGCACGTCAAATACACTAAACAGTAAGTGAGAGTGAATGAGTGGAGTGAGAAAGAGTGAGAGAGAGTGTGTGAGAGACACAGACACAGAGAGAGACAGTCTGCAGTTGTTCTAAATGGAAGGTTCTCTGAACACAGAGTCAATAAACAGAAAGTTCTGATCAGTACGCTATTGGGGATATCAAAAGCAAGCCAAGAGTACAAAACTTACGGCATGCATGAAATTTGCGATGTGAAGTATAGAATTCAGTACAAATGTGGGTCTCTAAGCCAGCAGAGCATTTTTGAAATAGTTGGAATATTATTTGCTGAACATTTTGTCTTTTAAATGATAAACAGACCTATGAACTAAAGGTAACTTTGATAATCAGTTTTTAAAGGTTCACCTGCGTGGTGTGGAGTCATCATGAGGAGGGATGATGACCACTCGGACTGTGACTGAGGTGCGCAGGAGGTCAATCATCTGCTCGTGGGAGAGAGTTGCCACAGCCACCTTGCAGATCTCCACCAGTCGGCTGCCTTGCCTCAGGCCTGCCTGCCAGGCGTAGCCATACGGCTCCACCTCAGCCACAATGCCCTCAAAGTTCACGTGGAAACCCAGCTGGCCCAGAGCGTTCCTCCTCAGGGTCATCTCCTTGGTCTGACTGCCTTTAGTCACAAGCTGAGAAACAAATAGAAAAATAGCAGAGATAAACGTTTCACTCCATGGGCTGCTGGTGGATGGCCAAACAACAACAACAACAACAACAACAACAACACTATAAATGAAATGATAAGCAAAACACACATTAGAGGTTGGTATTTTTTGATGGCGGCACAACAGTGCTGTCCAAAAATGATGAGCTCATGGGGAAGGTTTGTTGGTTAATGTAGTTTGCTTATTAATGTAAGTAACGGTAGAAAGATTTTATTCCAAGAATACTGGAACATTTCTTTTGATCCATTCATCATGTAGCATTAAAGCAATGTAAAATACAGTTGGTGTGATCAGTTTCTTTTCTAAACATATCTCTTGGACATATACAGTAGAAATTTTCAGTTGTCCCCATTGCAAATTATTATTTATTTATTTATTTATTTGAGCAAAATGTACACAGTTTCAGCTGTTTGCAATAAACCAATCAAACAAGATCAATTTGATCAACAAGCTCAATTTTCTTCTAATTCAACACAAAATACCACCTGACTACTCAACCTAACCATCTGACTATCCACCCTTCTTTTGAGCTATTCATCTTTCTCTCTATAGGCCAGCCACCCAGCTCCCGGGCCAGCCAGCCAGCTCTCAATCGCTTAACCCATTTCTCTTCCCATCTCTCAATCCTTTTTAGATCCACCTATTCATTCTATCCATTCAACTATCAACATACCATCCATCTACCCTGTTTTCAAGAAATCCATCATCTATCTCCTGAATTATCCCAAGCTGTCCATCCATCGTTCAATGCATCCATCCATCTATTTCTTGATCTACCCATCAGTCCAATCAGATAATTAATCTATCCATCTCTCCGACCTATCCATCCAGCTCTCCCTAATGTGACGGATTCTCAGTGATATCTATATCTGATGCAATTCCAGTACATATTTCAGGTAAACTGCACTGCACAGAAGGGTGCTATTCATCATACAAGGGACAGCACACACACTTACAAACAAGTGGTACTGTGGTGTTGGCCTTCAAAATTGCCTTTAATTAAAAGGTCTATGTAGACAGGCATCAAATGACACCACAGAGCCATTAAGCTGCACCAGTGCGAGACTGCTGATAAAACACTTTGCGTGCGTGTCTGTGTGTGTGTGTATATATTTATCAACCACACCATTATTGTGTTGCCATACACAGCAATCAAAGCTAGGCAGTGGCAGCAGCAACAAAGCCCATTTGAGCACACAGTGACAGACACAGTGTCTGTGTGAGTGTGTGTGAGAAACAGGTGACTATAACTGAGCATCAGCAGACACGACAGATAGGTGACTAATCTGAAACCACTACTGGGGAAAAAAAAAAGAAAAAATGTTATTTTGGTAAGGGCTGGGTCATCAGCGCATTACAAAACACAGGCCTGGGAAATTACAGCAAGCATAGGGAGCAGCTGCAGGGCTGTGTGTTTTTGGTCTGCAATGATGAAAGCACTTTTTTTTTTTTTTACACACCAATAATTAAAATATTTATCAAGAGTAATACAATGAATACACAAGCAGTAGCTCGGTGTTCACAATGATTCAATTCCATTGAGCACATATCATTTTATTTGATTATATTATGATGTTTGCAGTACTTTATACAGACAACAAAAACATTTTTTTATATGTTTGAAAAAAAAGCTAGTCTGAGAAATTCAACGTATCATTAATTATGGAATATGCATAATATTTGCCATAAAGAATTTCAAATCACCACCTTCATACTAATGATGCATCAATGCATTTATTTTTTTTAATATCCCATTCTATACAATTGGATGTTTTTCAACTGATAAAACATTTAATATTTCCTTTTTTGAAATAATAATATTCATACAATTTTCCCGGTTTTGGATAGCCATTAACCAACACTTCATTAGTACTCTCCCCCCATCACATGTAATGCTACTAACACTGAGAGGGTAAGGACTGACACATGCCTCCTCCAACACATGTGCAACCAGCCACCGTCGATGCAAAGTCACCAGGCAGCCACCCCATCCCTTTGCCCATCTAAGCCCATGTAAGCCCATCCCTCGGCCCATCTAACCCCCTCCCTCAGTCACTTAATCTATTTCTATGTTCTCCCTCCTGCCATCAGGAAGAAGGTACCGCAGCATCCGGTCCAACACGACCAGACTCTGCAACAGCTTCTTCCCCCAAGCCATCAGACTCCTCAACACAACTCAACTTCTGAACTGATATCTTTCTGGTACATGTACACTCTCCCTCTCTCTCTCTTTCCAACCATTTACCCCAGATAACATGGGAAGCATTTTTTTGCACAAGCATTTGCACTAATAACTTGACTACCTCACTGGACTCTATTTATTGCACATTGCACAACTTGCACACTACCGTCATTATTTATTATCCTCTGTCTGTACTGTGTTGTGTTGTCTGTCCGCACTTGTTTGTTTGTGTTGCACTTGTGTCTTGTATGCACTGTCTATGTTGCACCATGGTCCTGGAGGAACGTTGTTTCGTTTCACTGTGTACTCTGTATGTAGTACAGTATGAAATGACAATAAACCCACTTGACTTGACTTGACTATATCAGTTTCTTGAGTTACCTATTCATTCTATTCATTAATCTACCCCTCTTTCAAGATACCCCCCCAATCCATCTCCCCAACCCACTCATTAGTACTCCCAAAACTGGGAGGATGAGGACTGACATCCCTCCTCCGACACATTTGCAACCAGCCACCACTGATGCAACCAACACTCTCTTAAGAAAAGCGCAGCATCACACTGAAGCGATATGGGGAGAGAGATCGAGACATCTACCCACCCGGAGAGAGCAAGACCAACTGTGCTCTCTCGGGCTCTGGCTGCTGATGGCAGGCAGCACTATCCTGGGGTCATAGTGGCAGTGCATTAGCCCGTTGGACAACTCAGATTTCAAACGCTACAGATTTCGAATATGTTAAATCTGAATTTCTGCTTGATAAACTTGGATGACAATAGCATTTATTGCAATAATTCTGAAAACATTATGTTATCATAGTCTAAACTGAGTTAAAAACTAGGGGTGGGCAATATGATATTTTATTGTTTTGTGCTAAATGCTGTTATTGAATACGCTTTTCTAAGCATATCGAAGAGATCACCAGTGCTTAAAGAATGTTGATCAACTACACATTTCATTAAAAGCAGTGCAAGCAAGCAAGTTTGGAAGCACATTTTGAATGAACATCACTGTAATAAGTATGCTAACTGACCTCCAGGCGTTTGACCACCTCGCTGAAATCCTCTGTATTGTTGTTTATGGACCGTAGTGAGATGCTCTCGCCGCGCTCATAATAAATCTTCATAGAGGCAGGGCTTCCCAGCGACCAGCCGATTACGTCTCTCACAGAACAGTTAAACACCAGAACTTTGGCCTCCTGGTCCAGTATGAGCACAAACTCATTGGAGATGGCCAGAAGCCCCTCCCTCTCCGCCCCTGCGGTCTGGTCCTCCACATGTACCGCCCATGTGATGCCGCCCAGGCTGCGGAGCTCCGCCCCCCCATAGGGCCGGCTCCTCTCTTTTTTCTTGTGCGCCAGAGAGATGAAGGGAAACTTCCCAGAAGGTTCCACAGGGGTGCTGGTGACGTGGCGCTCGGCCAGGTCCCTTAAGTACTCCTGCCGTGTCCGAGTTGCCATGGCCCCAAATTTGTCCGACTTGTGAGCCGCGTTCTCCGCGTTGATGATTTTGGTCAGGAGGAAATCTCTGAAGACTGTGGATTTGGGTAAGGTCACGTCTTTAGGGATGGCAGGACCAAAAGAGGGCACATCACTCGAGCGACTGACCGCCACACTGCAGAGAAAAAAAATAAAATAAATAATAATAATAAAAAAACTTTTTTTTTTTTTAAGTAAAAACTAATTCGCTTAAAAGCTGATTTGAATGGTGCTCTAGAATAAGAAATTGTATTGAACTTGAGGAGTTGAGCAATATTGAGGGTTCAGTATGGACCAGACACATCATGAGCCTCAAACACTCCTAATTCTCATAACTTAATTGCAAATTATTCTTAAGAAAAACAGAGCTGTAACACGCATCAATTCCCAAACCCCAATACTTCTATATAACAGTCTTGACATTTTGTGCTCCCAATGTTCCATAAACCCAGCTTTCTTGCTCCAAGATGGTGGCGCAGCTGCAACGTATCGGCAGCTTTCTGAGAAGCCTTATTTATTTTTGTTATGGGTTTTCGGAGACAGTCTTTCCTTATAGGTCAATCGGTAACACTGCTAAGCATGAATATCACCACCAGACTCTGCTAGACATCGGAAAATATGCCACCAAATTGGGTTATGTGAACCGGGCCTCGTGACCATGGTCCTGGGTGGTACCAGTAGTCAGGAAGGGACACCGAAAGCTGTGCGCAAGGAAGCAAAAGCATGGAAAGCGAGCAGGTCTCCGAACTAGGCTAAAAGCTAACTCTAGCCGACTGACTTTAATTATTCCAGTCTTAAAGGATAGCACTGCTATATTAAGATAAGACTGGTGTTGTTATAGAGCTTAAAACAAGGGTATGCTAAGTGATTTAGTGTATTTTTGACTCTGCATACCTTCTTAAGTATTGTGATATGTTTTGTAATACTGTATCAGTTCTTAAACAGTATTGATTTCTAAAATAAGATTGGTGGCAGACAGTGGTTCATATAATCGCCTTGCTTACAGTTTCACAATATGTTGAATTGGAACCTCTGTAATGTGCTGCTGATCATATCGCCAGGTTCTTTCCAATACACAGTCTAAAACCTTATACTATAACATTTAAAATACTGATTAAATACTCGATGGTACCTTTAAAACGATACATTTTAACAAAAACAAGGCCAAGGACATAACTGGAAAGTCTTGAATACACAGGCTATGCACTGGCATGATGGTAACCCAGTTTCTCAATTGATACAGCAGCAATTTACACTTGATAAAAAGAAAGAAAAATCTATATAAATAAAAGTTATGCAAAGTTTTCGCAGAATAATAAGAACACAGTATGTGTGTAGAAGTTGTCTGTTTTTTATTTTTGATGACAATTTTGAATGCTTGGGTACTAATGCCCTCTTATTACCCTCCCTGCAAACACCATTTACTCAGGTTTCTTGTGTGGCATGCTTCGGAGCGGGACAAAAGAAGTAGGCTGAGTGGATTCGCCCTCAGGACAGGCAGATAGAAGTGCTAGAGAGGTCAGAGTGAGGAAAAGCAAAAAAATCCAGTGTTCTTAAGTGGAGACTTTTCCTTTAGCTATTGTTCTGGCTAAGCCCTTTCTTGACCAGAACACAAAAGGAGGGTGTGAGCTCTCCAGTGGCCAGGGTTCATCTTGGGTTACAACCCGTTCCTTCCCAAACCTAAGTTCAGCTACTGCCCCAGGGAGCAAAAGCAGTGAGACAGAGCAAAAATACACTTGTCAGGTTTCAGAATATAGCCAGCAGTTCCTCTAGAAAGATTCTGGGGAGAGAGCGAGAGAGATGATATATGGTGTACAGCTGTGAATCCCAGTCCCATCTTAAAATCCTGCTGCTCAGCACAGCTTCATGCTTTATTCTAGCTCCACTATAAGTGATTCAACTCATGCAAGGTTAGGACTACATGATCCCATTTTGAACAGGCCTTTTTCCCAAAACCCAGACTTGTATTTATGTCCCAAGAAATTTACATACACCCAGCCCACCAGTGAATGCCTTTTGAGGCTAAACATAATGGCTAAAACCTAATGCTAAACTGCTCTTATAAGGGTGAAGGGCTGAGCAGATGAAGCACCACTGCGGGTATTCACACTAGGAAGCTAGTGAGACACTGTGGCGCGCAAACGCAGCTTAAAAAACACTAGGCTAAATGGAGAAAGGCCGCCTAGAGGAAGGCAGAGAACCACCACGCACTGTGCAAAGCTGGGGAAGCGAGCTGGTGCTAGGCTACAAGCTATTCCAGCCGACTGGCTACAGTCTCTTCAGCTTGGTGTCCACCAAGACGACACTAAGAAGACAGCAACAATCTCTGGTACTGAGCTAAGCTAGGCTAGGCTAGACTCTACTCGGTACTTTTAAAAGCAAAGCATCTGATATGATCTATAACGAATCAACTTCCAGGATTTTTTAATAACAAAAATAGAAGCGATGTGGCAAGTCAGCTGGAAGGTTCTGCAGTGGGGCTGTGGGGGAATAACGCCTTGACACAGTGGGGAACTCCAGCGCTAACTGAGAAGCCTGGTTAGGCGTGTGAGTGTAGCATTTTACATGTAGAAATTTGACCCGGTTCATCAGCTACACCCATGGTAAAGTGTCATCAGTAACTCAGCCTAAATCTTTCTCAGTGATCTGACGTTCCTCTGCTACAATCATTAACAGCTCAGCCTCAGACCTGCACCCGTGTGGCTCTCATTCACTGCTCTTATTTAAAGCACATTAGAAGCTAGCTGCCATTTATTGCTGATAAAATGACATATGACTGTGTGGCCCTGAAAGTCCACTCATCATCATCCTTTATGCTGTTGGTCTCGTTGTACAGTTTGGGGAATCGCTGTATCATTAAAAAAATATCTGAGATGGGACGCTCCTGTATCCTGGCTTCAAAGTAAGCCCTGGTTCTCAGCAACTAAAAATACAGACTATGGCAGTAAAAGTTGCGAGTTTGTGCGGTGGAAGCTTCGCCATCACTTGTTGATGGTCCTCTGGTTTGCAGCAATCACAGCCCTGCATTTTTTGTTGTTGCCAACCAGAGGACCATCGAGCAAGTGACGTCAAAGCTTCCACCCATCTCGGGAGTTAGCTATGTATATATATATATATATTTTTGCCATGGGTTTGCGTCTGTATTCAGGAATTATGTGCATTATGTGCACTACTTTATCGTGTTTGCCGTGTCCCCAAAATATTTTAGTTAGCTTTTAAAGCTGGTAGGGTGCTGTTCGGATCGCCAGACTGTCCAGGCAGTGCATTTTCATACTTCTGAGCTCTGCCTTTTGCAATCGGTCAACATTAGGGCATTTGTAAACTGATTCAGAATCGGACACGTCTGCATCGAGATGCATCCTACTGAACACCTATATCGTCTGTAGTTAGGACTACATGATGCATCTCTTGCATAGGGAAAACTAGTGGCTAGTGACTGGAAACAAGAGAGATATAGATATGGTATAGAAAGACAGATGAGGTGCGAGGCAGAGCTGTAATATAATGCATTAAAAAAAAGCCTGACCTACTACAACAGCCACTCTACTCAGTCCATGAAGTCAAGTCAGCCATTCAAGAACTTTACTGCTACTGACATGTGCACTGAAACGGGCGATAGGCATTTGCAGGCAAACTAGCCTAGCATTGTAGAGAGCTTCAGTGCTGCACACTCCTCTGAATAGTGCTCAGATTATCTGTCAGGACAGTCATGCTGAATCAACATCCAACACTGCTGCCAGTCGCAAAGTACCATATTCATGAGGCTTTACAGACCTAACTAAATGGTAACATCATTAATTAAAGGGCATAAATAAAGCAATGACAACATGACTACTTTAGAGTAAATGAATTATAATTACTGCTATTTGCTGTTGTTTTATATTAAATCAAATTAAAATCTTAAAATCGTATTAATCTCTGATGGATAAGCAAAATCAAAGTAGGCTTTCCAACAAAAACAGAGCAAAGCATAAAACAACTCCCATCAGGCTGCTAGGAGCGAGGTCAGCTGAGCCAACGCAATAATCGAGGAATAAAAAGGGTTTATATCCAGTTGCAGTAGGTCCGGGTTAATCCGCACCTCCAGGAAGAGCCCAGTGATGGTTCAGGTTCAGCGGGACAAGTGAAGCCTCAGGGACAGCCACAGGACTGAAGCCAAGCCAAGGACGATTGCAGCTGGCAGACGACCGCAATTGTGTTCCTTTCTGCTAAAGCTGCCTCTACGACTCCAAGGTTATTTCAGAGCATGCCTTCACTTTTCCTCCTCCTCATTCTAGGCAGGAACAAATTCACTCAGAGATTCCCAAACAGAAAACCACCAGAAAAAACTGTAAGGTCGGTGGCTTTTCCAAAAATGAAAAAACTACAAATAAATAAAAGGTGCACTGAAAATTCCAAAAGGTCCCCGGCCCAGTCACGAGAATCCAATTAGCTCCACTGTGTATCCTGGGGAGTTTGCTCCAGCAGTGTGTTCAATACCTACAGGGAAGCAGAAGGGGGGGAGGAAGAAAAAAAAAAAACAAAAAAAAACTTCCAAAACAGTGTCTGCTGCTGACGAAGCCGCGCCTACTGCAACTCTCGCGCTCAAAGGAGAAAAGGAGGGGGTGCTTCCAAATAAATCAACCCTATTAAAGTGTGACGAGAGCCAAAGCAGAGTCCCAAAAGCAGGTGTGTGCGTGTGCGCGCGTGCGTGCACGTGTGTGTGCAGCATGGGAGAGAGACGAGCAGTAATGTGAGCAGGGAGCTCGATGCACTGGTGAAAAACTGTGTGAGCGCGAGCATGTTCGCGGTGGGGAGGGGGCTCCTGGAGAATCCTGCCACACTAACTTCTTCAGACTGCTCCATCTCAGCTGCCTGCAGGCAAACCAACGGAAAGTGCAGGAGCGCTGCATGTGTGTGCATCCACGCATGTGTGTGTGTGTGTGTGTGTGTGTGTGTGTGTGCGCGCACATGGGTACATGCACACGTGTCAAAGCCATTTTAGAGGTATTTTCTGCACAGAGACTCACCCCTTTTAAAACATCTTCAACCTTCGCACGTAACACAGAAGAGGAATAGAGAGGAAAAATACCAAATTAGGTCATTAATTTCTATGGGAAAAAAAAGAATAAATAAATAATCGTGATGAACTGAAGCATAAGAACGGAGGCTGAAACTCGAATTAGGTTGCAAGTCAAGGAGCAATCTCTCAGTCAAGCATCATCAGAATGGTACATAAACACACACAGTCCTGTACATCGCCTATGCAGTGCTTCTGAAGTGGGTTGTCATAGCCACACTTACTCTGAAGTGTACGTGCCAAGCAGAGCATGCCCTAGCCGTGGTGCTGAAATGTATAATAACCCCCTGCCCAAACAACACAGTGTAAAGGCCCAAACCGCCTGGAGTGCAGATTAATGAACTAGCAGTGCAGGTGCTTACCTGTACAGAACACAGGACGAGGTTACGTGAGTATTACTGTAAATTAGCTCTATGACCGTTCCAACCATAACCACCATTATTACTTCAACTGCGTGGAGGACTTTATTTTTTACAGAGCATCCACATTTACTATCAAACAGTTCAAAGTATCAGATATGTGGATACGAAAGAAGATTTAGACAACTAATGAGACTGAACCTGTAACAGGTGTTGTCAGAGCAGGGATTGTGGACTCGGACGATGATGAAGACATGCTGGAAATGCGAGCGGATGTTCTTGGGGGTGAAGGGATGAGCACCCGGCTCCTGGAAGACGATAGTGACGATATCGTTTCCGATGTGTCGTTTCCTCAACAACTGCATGAAAAAAAGATCAAAAGAACTGAATCAATTCAATAATAAAACAGAGACACAGTCGAGCAGACAATGACATTTCATTGAACGACTATAACCTCAATGACCATAGAAAAGACCATTACCTCACACATTGAAAATGTATAACCTCACACTGTTACCTCACATAGAAAAGACCATTTCCTCACAAATTGAAAGATTATTACCTCTCACCGTTACCTCATACATTCCCCTCACATAGAAAAGACCATTACCTCACACACTGAAAGATCATAACCTCACACATTCCCCTCACATAGAAAAGACCATTACCTCACACATTAAAAGATCATAACCTCACACTGTTACCTCACACTCCCCTTACATAGAAAAGACCATTACCTCACACATTGAAAGATCATAACCTCACACTGTTACCTCGCACATTCCCTTCACATAGAAAAAAAACATTACCTCACACATTAGCTCACATTGAAAGACTTTTCAACCTGGCAAATTTCAACTTGCTCACATAACTGAGGGAAAGCAAAATACTGAAATTTCTAAGTTTTATATTAAAATATGCACAGATTGGTGAGCAGTGACACACACACAGTATGGTACTTTAGAAAAGTCGCCCCACCTGCTGTTTGTTGTTTGGAGTGTAGGGCAACATCGTCGACACGTGAAACATGATCTCATAATCCTTGTATGCAGTGTATAGGGAGTGTGTTCCAGTGGAATCCGCTGCGGGAGAAGTAGCAGTGTGAGTGTCAACCATTGTCATACTGAGACGCTGTTTATTCACTTTAGCAACTGTATTGTGTTTGACCCAAAATAAGGCCACGCTCTGAAAGTATCGTATATGAGAGTTCAGGTGTAGGACAAACGATCAGTTTTCTGCTTTCTAACAAAAGTCAGATTTACTTGTGTAAATCAAGAGATAATACTGCAACACCCCAAATTTGGTCAATGAACTGGTTTTCCAGTCAAATCTTGGATAATTGTAGCAAAATATTATTTGTTAGCTGGACTGACATTCTTTATATAATTACAAATATCTCACTTATTAAAAAGCTACCATTTGTGTATCACAAGACTTAGACTAAATGCTGTGGGTATTTAACAGATCTGGTTCTGTTGCCCTTTGAAGCAGAAGTCTATTTAATCGGAGAGGGTAAACAAGTTCTGGAAGATAGGAAGGGCCATTTCAAAGGACAAACACAGACCTATAATTAAGAGCGTAGTTAGAATGATCTGCCATTTCTTGTTTTCATTAGGAACATAAAAGGCTCATTCATGTAACTGGAACATGTGTACATGTGGATATCCGTCTGCACTACTGAGGTTTATATTAAGGTCTTTGGGGCAAGAAGAAGAAGAGGAGAGAGAAAATGCAGCTGGAGAGGAAGAATCACATTAGAAAGAAAGAATGCAGGGTTGAGGGAAAGGACAGTGCCAGTTGAGAGGCGAGCTCATCCAAGCAGAAGAATTTTTATTTAATCATATTTAAAAAAAAACAAAAAATAAGAAAAACAATACTATTATCTAAAAGTTCCAATAAAAATCCATATTTATTTAAGATCTAGGCTCTCACATTCTTTTACTGTGAGGTAATGGGATGTTCATGAAAGCCCATTACCTCACACTGAAAGCCTATTACCTCACACTGAACGCCTATTACATTACCTCACATTGAAAGCCCATTACCTCACAGTGAAAGACTCTCACATTACCTCACAATGAAAGCCAATTACCTCACAGTGAAAGACTCAACAGTGAAAGACTCACATTACCTCACACTGAATGCCTATTACATTACCTCACACAGAAAGCCCATTACCTCACAGTGAAAGACTCTCACATTACCTCACAGTAAAAGCCAATTACCTCACAGGGAAAGATTCTCACATTACCTTACACTGAAAACCTATTACATTACCTCACACAGAAAGCCCATTACCTCACAGTGAAAGACTCTCACATTACCTCACAGTAAAAGCCAGTTACCTCACAGGGAAAGATTCTCACATTACCTTACACTGAAAACCTATTACATTACCTCACACAGAAAGCCCATTACCTCACAGTGAAAGACTCTCACATTACCTCACACTTAAAGTCCATTTCCTCACAGTGAAAGACTCTCACATTACCTCACACTTAAAGCCCATTTCCTCACAGTGAAAGACTCTCACATTACCTGACAGTGAAAGACTCACATTACCTCACACTGAATGCCTATTACATTACCTCACACAGAAAGCCCATTACCTCACAGTGAAAGACTCTCACATTAAATCATACTGAAAGCCTATTACCTCACACTGAAAAACTATTACCTCACAGTCAAAGACTAAAAGTCATATAGCATATATGGATATAGCACTAAAAATCAGACCACTGTTGATCAAGGGTAATTTGAAGGACAAGCAAACGGATCAACCACAGATTTGCTCTGCATCATGAGTATGAGTAGGCCATTGTCTAAATGGTGTTACAACAAAACAGACCTACATGAAAATGGTGTGTGTATTCCTGCTAAAATTGTTATTGAAGAACATTCCTCTGTTTGATGCTCAACCACTCCTGTGTTTGGGTTCACTGTGCTGCTGAAAGTAAGTTCCTTCCCAGCTTTAGCCTTTCGGCAGACTGAAGCAGGTTGTCTTGCATTATGCAACCTATATTGAACCATCCATCCATCCTCTAATTTTGTCAATATACCCAGTCCCCACCGAGCAAAGGCATTCCCATAACATGACGCCCTGCCCCATGCTTTTGGGGTGGTATTTGCTGGCGAATGGGCTGTCCTGGGTTTGAGTTACACATTGCGTTTAGAATTCCAGCAACTGAGCTATAATGAATTTTTCAAATACACTATACAGACAGAAGTATTGAGACACCTGCTCATTCATGGTTCCTTCAAAATCAAAGGATATTTATATAAAAAAAAAATGATTTTGTTGGAACACCACTCTCTACAGGGAAGGCTTTCTACTAGATTTCGCAGCCCTGCTGTGAGGATTTGATTGCATTTAGCTACAAGAGCGGTCGTAAGGTCAGGATGTTTGGCAATAACCACCCTACCTCATCCTCAACTCCCCAAATCATCTCAAAAGTAGGCGTTCCACCGCTCCATTTACACCCCTTTAGCCCACACCTGGCATTAGACAAGGTGCCAATACTTCTCTACAGGGAAGAAACAACCTAAAGTAGCTGAAGGCATTCATTAGAAGGGGTGTCGACAAAGTTTTATAGTGACGGTATAAGGTATATTTTCAGGTATTATAATATCACTTTGAATTGATTCAAGTTAAGAATATATATATTTTAAATGAAGTCACAGTGACTGATCTGATAAAGCACTTTCATTTGTAATCCAGCCAAAGACAATGACTTTAGGTGGATGCAAGGCATTGTACAAATGCCAGTATTCAATAATGATATCTTGCGATACTGAATTCACAATATTTTTACTAAGGACACTTCTGTCACTGCATTTTAGACAAATAAGCTGCCTTTAACACAGATATTTTTTATATCTTTTCTGAACAGTTCTGGTTTCGATGTGGTGTTTCATTGGAATCCCATACTTAATTTGATGTTTGTACATCAGTTTCTTTGCGTTATTGGTCTGAGCACCTTCACGGCCTTACGGGCCTCATGGTAAAAGGTGCAGTGTCAGCCTTTTATGTTTGATGATCATCTTAGCATGCAATAAATATCAAATGGTTCTTCTTCTATCTCTGAGGACTGGTTGGAAATTTGTGCTTACTCTTGGTATCCAGCTGGGCACGATACTTGGTAAACCCTTTCAGTCGTACTTTCTCCCCCAACAGCTGCAGGAACTCTTCGAAGGCAGGACCAGCTGTTTCGTTATTGTACATCTCCTCCTCGGTGCTCTGGCCTGCCCGGCAGTACATTACCCCCACCTTCACCTGAAAACTGAGCTGAATACAGTGAAAGGCAAGAAGAAAAGGATTAGGATTAGCAAGCCTACAACGACAAGATAAACTGTGCAGCAGCGATAAAATTGCAAGTCATTAATCTCAGACCATTTAATCGGGCCTTGCTGAGATCTGAGGATGAAGGACCAGCGAGAATGCTAATGCAGCTAACAACAACAAATCAAAGCTCATGGTGGCAGATGAGCTCACGCTCCATTACGTTTCGGTGGCAGTAAGTAAACGTTTACTAGGAGACGGTGCTTCTTTTGGCCTGCATACCCCTTGTTCATCCAGCTTCATCAGTTGATCCGTGACTTTGGGCGTATTGAGGGCAAGTCGCAGGCAGGAAATGTCCAGTTCCGGCAGCAGGTACTCCAGTACTTCTTTAAGAGGTAGCCCTCGAGTGGTACCATGCTTAGCGCTGGAGGGCACTACATCCTCGAGTATCGAGCCACGCAAGGTGGTCAGCTAAACAAAAATGAATAAATAAACAAAATGACTCATTAGCAGCACATAATCAGCACTGTCTGTCTATTACTGAGAGGTCACTTTATTATTCATTGTATATGAACTGCAATTTCACAAGGAGATAAAAATGCAAGCAAGGAATTCTGTTACTTATCTAGATTATTGATTGTGAGAGTGTTTAACTGGGTCCGAAAAAAGAATATAGGTCATGTGTTTCGTCCTGTACGGTAGCAGTGAGTTAGTAATAAGAAAAATCTAAACATTAAAAAATAGGTAATTATATTTCTATTTAAAAGTTCAAGTTAAGCTTTAATTTAAATGTTTAATTGTCTAAACTTGGGCAAAGTGTTGTATTTACCAATAAATAGAAAAAAATAATATTAAATTTAATGGTCAATAAGTACAATTGGTCATAAAGTACTAACTTCTTTTTGTGTCAACTTACTCACACAACGTACATGTAACACAATCCTGTTACATGTACGTTTCTTATGCTAAATCATGGCTTGGAGGGAAACATACTATTAATCAAAAAATGTGTTGTGTAAATGTAAATATTTTTAATATATACAGTGGGGAAAAAGTATTTAGTCAGTCACCAATTGTACGAGTTCTCCCACTTAAAAAGATGAGAGAGGCATCATTGACATCATAGGTAGACCTCAACTATGAGAGACAAAATGAGAAAAACAATTCTGAAAATCCCATTGTCTGATTTTTAAAGAATTTATTTGCAAATAAGTAACTTCTTCAAGAGGCTTCTCTGTCCTCCACTCATTACCTGTATTAATGGCACCTGTTTGAACTCGTTAACAGTATAAAAGACACCTGCCCACAACCTCAAACAGTCACACTCCACACTCCACTATGGTGAAGACCAAAGAGCTGTTGAAGGACACCAGAAACTGTATTGTAGACCTGCACCAGCCTGGAAAGACTGAATCTGCAATAGGCAAGCAGCTTGGTGTAAAGAAATATACTGTGGGAGCAATAATCAGAAAATGGGAGACCTACAAGACCACTGCTAATCTCCCTCAACCAGGGGCTCCACGCAAGATCTTAGCCCATGGGGTCAAAATGATCACAAGAATGGTGAGCAAAAATCCCAGAACCACACGGGGGGACCTAGTGAATGACCTGCAGAAAGCTGGGACCAACATTACAAAGGCCACCGTCAGTAACACACTACGCCGCCAGGGACTCAGATCTTGTAGTGCCAGACGTGTTCCCCTGCTTAAGCCAGTACATATCCGGGCGCGTCTGAAGTTTGCTAGAGAGCATTTGGATGTTCTGGAAGAGTATTGGGAGAATGTCTTATGGTCAGATGAAACCAAAGTAGAACTGTTTGGTACAAACACAACTCGTTGTGTTTGGAGGAGAGTGAATGCTGAGTTGCAGCCAAAGAACACCATACCAACTGTGAAGCATGGGGGTGGCAACATCATGCTTTGGGGCTGTTTCTCTGCAAAGAGACTAGGACAACTGGTCCGTGTACATGAAAGAATGAATGGGGTCATGTATTGAGTGCAAACCTCCTTCCATCAGCAAGGGCATTGAAGATGAAACATGGCTGGGTCTTTCAGCATGACCATGATCCCTTTTACCATGATAACTTTTGTTATTGACCAAATACTTATTTTCCACCATTATTTGCAAATAAATTCTTTAAAAATCAGACAATGTGATTTTCAGACTATTTTTTTCTCATTTTGTTTCTCATAGTTGAGGTCTACCTATGATGTCAATTACAGGCCTCTCTCATCTTTTTAAGTGGGAGAACTTGCACAATTGGTGACTGACTAAATACTTTTTTACATTAACTAACGTTTTTTTTTTTTATTTCTTTTAACTTTTGTTTTTATACTAACTAACTATTCAAGTTAAGAACATGCCATAAAAATAATAAAACATATATATATATATATATATATATATATATATATATAACATTTTACATTTAGACGACCAAAACACATTTACAAACGTGGATGATTTTATTTATTTGTGTTGTAAATGTGTTTTGGTCTTTGGTCTAAATGTAAAAATAAATATGTAGACATGGTAAACCACTAAAATCATTCATTTAAAACGCTTCATTTAAACAACAATTTATGATGGAAAACTGCAACATCAAAATCCTTCAGTAAAGCAACGTATTGGCCTCCAGGCAGCAAATTCATAACTATTCCATGTAGGAACTTTGAAACAATTCTGGTTCCCATCATCAGCACTGCAATCCATTCTGACTTTGTAACTTTCTCTAGAAAGTTGTACCGTGTCATCTCCCGCCAACACAGAGCTGAGAATTCCAACTGCAAACTGGTATCAAACATACTTATTATGCTGTAAACCACGACTGCACTTCACTCTACAATCATAAACAGTGAAGCGGATGGAGGGATCTCCAAAAGACACTAAAGCAGAGCTGAGGTTATAAAACTTCTGCCTCACAATTCTTGTGGTTGAACTTTCTCCGAGGTCAAGCTATATTTGCCTTAGTGTGCAGAGTACTGTATCATGAGGAAGTAGCAGCAGGTCTAGATTTCTTCCTTCTTCTTGACCCCAAGTGCCCTTTATAGTTACTGAATCAGTTACAGAGTAGATTTGCAACTCTTAAAAACATTTAGAGGAAGCTGACAACAGCCATAAAGTTTATAAGCCTGTTTTGTGGGTGTTTTTTTGCCCCTTTTGGTCTCACAGACTTACATTGGTCGTATTTAACCACTAAACACTTCACACATGTTGTAAAGCTATGAAATTCACACCAAAACCTGTCAAACAAATGAGACAAAAAGATCAGACCTGCTCATTTATTCATTGAGGAAAATAATCCAGTATTACATATCAGTAAGTGACAAAAGTATGTGGACCTTTAGGTGAAATTAGAGTCAGGTGTTTTCAAATGAACGGAATGTCGATTAGATGTGAGGGGGCGCCCTGTAGCATTTAAAGAACATGGATCTGTCAAAGTCTAATCTTCCTAACACAGGTTTGTGAAAGCGTATCATGGCATGGCGAACGAAGGAGATTCCGGAGGACCTCTGAAGGGGAGTCGTTGATGTTTATCAGGCTGGAAAAGGTTACAAAACCATCTCTAAAGAGTTTGGTCTCCACCAGTCCACAGTCAGGCAGATTGTGTACAAAGGGAGGAAATTTAAGACCGTTATTACCCTCCATAGGAGTGGTCGACCTACAAAGATTGAGCTTAGAGCAAGGCGTAGTCTGTGAGGTCACATAAGAACCCAAGGTAACTTCTGAGCGACTAAAGGCCTTTCTCACATTGGCCAATGTTAATGTTCAGGAGTCCACCATCAGGAGAACACTAAACAACAATGGTGAGAAAGGCAAGGAGAGGAGAAAGCCGCTGCTCTCCGAAAAGAACATTGCTGCCCGTCTGCAATCCAGAAGGCTGTTGGAATTTCTTTTTGTGTTTCAATAAGAAATGTTAAGTTTGGTGAAATTAAAACACTGAATTCCACCATGAAAAACCATCTATAAAACACAGTGGTGGTAGTATCAGATAAGATAAGATAAGATAATGCTTTATTAGTCCCGCAGTGGGGAAATTCTCAGTGTCACAGTGTCAATTTACACTATATACACAATATAAATCACGGTTTGAACCTGTTTTGCTGCATCTGGGCCAAGACTGCTTGCCATCATTGATGAAACAAACTCTAAATTTTAGTCTCAAATTCTAAAGGAAAATAGCAGGACATCTGTCTGTGGGCTGAATCTCAAGAGAACGTGGATCACGCAGCAAGACAATGACCCTAAGCACACAAGTCATTCTACCAAAGAATGGATAAATAAGGATAAAGTGGATGTTTTGGAATTGTCAAATCAAAGTCCTAACCTTATTTCCATAGAAATGTTGTGAAAAGCCACCAACATAAGCTCCATAAATTCCTCCAAGCCAATGTGTAGACTAATCAACAGCTACCGGAAACGTTTCATTACAGTTAATGCTGCACAAAAGGGGTCACACCACATACTGACAGCAAAGGTTCACATCATTCTGCCACTCACAGAAATGTAATATTGGATCATAGGTGACATTATGAACAGGAAATATATGAAAGTCTAATAATTTTGTCTCATTTGTTTATTTTAGGTCTTCTTATCTACTTTCAGGGCTTTAATCTGATGAAGTTATTTGTCAAATTTATGCAGAAACATAGAAAATTCTAAAGGGTTGACAAACTTTCAAGCACCACTCTATTCATCGCCATTCCAGATTCTGTCAAAAGCAAGATGTAAGGAGGTGGAATTATTTGCCTCATGTTTTTACCATCTATAATTCATCTAGATATAAATCTTTTATAGTCCCCATCATAACAAACTGCTCTTATACAATTGCAACAACCATAGAGCATATATTAAAAGGGCCTAGGTCACAGAAAAACAGAATTTTTTCTCTTCTTTAAAATAAAACAAGATGATGTAGAACACCTTGATAAAGGTTTAAAGCAGACTGTCCACACTCTTATCCATAAAGCTCATATCTGGATATGAATCTGCAAAAATGGCCTGTTGAATTCATTGTTTTTGAGATGTCACAAAAGCAAACGACATTGACATAAAGCAACCGACTCAGATTAGGTTAACTATTCACATTAAAGCTGTAAAAACTGCTTTTTGAACGATGCACAATGCAGGCCCGCCAATCATAAAAGACATAATTAACATGCAATAAGCCTGGTTGTCAGGCGACAATGTATTCCGAAGGTTTTTGCTACACTAAAATTCTATTATACCGGCCCTTTAAATGATAGTTAAACACTTAAAAAGTCTTTTAAAATAAACATTTACATAAAATCGCGTCTAAGCACTACTCTCACTGCTTCTCCTCTTTTTATTGAATCATTCCACTGTAAAAGGCAGCTCCAGAGTATTTAGATTTATTATGCAACAGCACTTAGTGCGTGCGCGTGTTAGTCTCCACCTCCAGCTCATGTTGCTCTCCGCCTGCCTTGCCAGGAGAGATAAATGCCCTGGAAAAGTCGCTTTACCAAACAGATCTGACAGCATCCCCACAGGAGCTGTACTGGATACATGCCTGGGACAGGAGTCAATAAGCAGGAAATTAAGGTGTTTTCTGAAAGACTAGAGGAGCAAAGATAGTCTCTAATTAGGTAGGAATCTAAAGGACCTAAGTTTGTAGGTCACGAGGTGACCCTCAAAAGCTATCCAGATCAATGCCAGCATCTCACATTGAGTGCGTATTAGCTGTAGTAGGACTAACAAAGTCCGACTACAAACAAAAAAGAAAAAAATCAACTGCTGCAAAAGCAGGAAACAAGCAAACAACACACAGACGTGAACAAGCACAGCTGCAGGAATAAGCTCACCTCGCTGGTTCTGAAGATAATACGGTAGTTGTACTGCTGGCCGTGCTCCTTGTGCTCTTCTAACTTCTCCCTCCTTATGCTTACCGCCACGGGGCCCAACGCCTCATCCAAGCCAAAATAGTTCCAGTGCTCTGAAAATGGCAAGGATGATGGACATAGATTGGAAAGAGTGAGACAAATCTTTTAACACCCATGACAGTCATGTCCCCTAGAGAAGACAAGTCCAGAAAGTCTCATACATACACTGTAAATAGTGGTTTATGCGTTCACACCCCCGCCCCGAAATAAAGAAATAAATAATAATCATCATCATAATAATAATAGTAATAATTATGTTGTAAAAATGCCATCTGTTGACATTTATTGGAATCATAAATTGTGCCATCATATTAATCTATTATACATAATAATAATAATAATAATAATAATAATAATAAGTTGTGAGCATGTTGTGGATATCGTCCATACTTCGAGGTCACTGGCCTGTACATTATAAACAGAGCATAATTAGTCCTGGTTCACTGGATTTAGTGCAGTGTGGGTTTTTTTTTGTTTTTTTTTAGTATTTGGGTATACAGCCATGTCCATAAGTATTTGGACAGCGACAATTTTTGTAATTTTGTTTTACACCAGTACAATACATTTAATTACAAGTACAATACAATGTAAATGAAGCAATCAAGATGTGACGTCCCTTCATTTTCACAGGCTCAAAAGTAACCGGACAACTCACTGATGAGCAGTTTCACAGCCAAGGTTTAAACAAATCTCGAGGGACTACAGACATTTTCTTAACATCGTCTCACATAGGCTTAAAAGCAATTGGACCGACTACAAATATAACATTTTTAATAGTTGAACGCAGATCATCTGTACTCAATGACTGCCTGAAGCCTGGGACCTGTGGACATCACCAAATAAAGAGTTTCCTGTATCATGATGTTATATCTCTGCCATGTAAATATTTTCACATATGATGAAAAGGCTTACCTCTAAGGTAGAAGAACCTTCTGTAGTAATACGCCCCGAGATCCACATGTTCAACAACATACTGCTTGTCCCGGTCATTGAGTAGGCTGGGTGCATCCTTGGGGCCTTCTACAACAGCAACCCCTGCATTGTTGCAGTGAGGGTTCACTGTAGGATCGTCACTCCCATGTACCCTAGAACTCCCACTGCCCGCCTCTCCAGGTAGAGAGAGTCCGAACTTGTGCCTGATGTCGCCTCCAGTTTCGGTGCGAAAGCAAGGACAACTCAGAACTAGGCCGTTGCCCTCGTCGTCAGCCGTATCAAAAGAGGGACTATCCCGAGCGTTCAGTTCCTCCTGGCTGCCACCGGGAGAACTGTAGGGGAGGCTGTGAGTTGAAGACAGAGTGGAGGTCGCTGAGGCAGAAAAGGCTGAGGCAGCGGAGGCACCGGACGTAGTGTTTTTGCGAATAGCTGCAGAGCTCTGTCTGTTCTGGATCACCTCATTCAGGTTAAACAGTGCACTCTGCACATCGTAGTGTGCAAAGCCTTTCTGGCACACCCAGGGCTTTAACGGAGGCTTGGAATCTTCAAGGCGCCCGTCCTCCGAATTGGAGCCCACCCTCGGAGAATCCACTTCTGCCCTCACGTTGCGAAGCTTCCTGAAAATGGACTCTCCCCCAGTCTCCGATTTGGACCGCCTCTTCGGCTGTTTGTCCCTCAGCCGATTGGAAGGTGGTCCATCTCTCACGTCCTCTCCTAAATCCGAACTAGCAGTCAGCAGTTCTGCCAGTCTTTCAGGGGCAGGACTACGCTGGTCTGGCTTCTCCGCTTGGTAGCTCATCAGCATCTCAAAGAAGCTGTTTCCGGAGATCGCAGATGACGAGATACCATGCTGATCAATGGACGAGGTGCTGCCATACTCCCGGTGCAGCGGGGACCACTTAGTCCCCACGGAGCTCCAGTCCTCCCCACTGTCCCCACTACCATCAAGCTCGCTAAGGGTCATGTCACTGTTGCTACGCTGTCGGATGCGCCTAGTACTCCTTTGCGAGGAGCCCCTGTGGTCGTCCACTGTGAGCAAGTGCGATTCTGTGGAGCTGCCAGAACTGGCTTGGTGCAACTTGCTCTGGAGGGTCCGGTGAATGCTGTGAAGCATGGTGGAATCCTCAGGGCTTAACAAGGTCCCATGTTTGGGGTGACCACCTGAGCCACCTCCAGGGTGGCTTGCGGTTTCACCGTCTGAACTGCCATGTCGCAAAGTTCCCCCATCTCTCCTAGGAGGCCAATCGGCGACCCGAGCCCGGACTCCCATTTTTGGCACTCCGAGCACGGCCCCTGTCTGATAAGGGTTCTCCGGCCGCAGACTGTGCGCCCCTCCATTGCTCAGGCGTATGGAGCGGGCGTAAAAGTCTTCAGAGGCATGGACTGCCCCCACCACAGGCCGATCAGAGGGCGAGTGTTTAAGGCTCGTCATGGTGACGCCTCACCAAGCGAGCGTCTTATGTATGGCACATTTTTGCAGATGGGGCAGAGACTGTAGGCTTCCATCCAACTGAGAGCAGCAAAAACCTCTTAATCCTTTGGTTCCAGTGCCTGCAGCTGTTAGCGCACTAGGTTTCAGGCCTGCACGGTGGTCTTTTAAAATGATGATGCCTCATCTTATTCCACACTCCTGCAACAGACAGAACAGGGTTAGAACTCCCAAACATGGAGCTTCCTCTAACAGTTTAAGCTGTCAAATAATAAAAAAAGAAAATAAATACACATTAATATTCAAAGTATGAATCTCGAATGACAAATCTTTCACAAATTCTCAGACCAATGGCTATTCAGCTAGGAAACGGGCTTAGATCTTACTGTTCAAACCGGAATCAGAACCACCGTTACAGTACGCCAGCGGTCACTGAGGCAGACTCTGCACCTTTGTGACCCTTGTTAAATCTGAAAGGATGAAGCTTGTTTTAGCCACTTAGCAACACCATAGCAACCATATGGGATACCATAGCAAACACCAAGCAACAGTACAGCAATCACCTCATAGTCTACCTCACAGTTCGGCTCTGGTTTAGTAACCTAGACTGAAGGGATAAGAATAATGTCTAAAGCTTAATAGATTAATAGACTCTTAGAATAGATTCTTTTGGAGGAAAACTTTAAAAAGAACATTAAAAAGAAACAAACTGCATAAGATCACAATACCTAAAATATCTAATCTCTTTAAAAACCACCGTAACAAAATAAAAATTTATATATATATATATATATATATATATATATATATATATATATATATATATATATATATATATATTTATATATAAAATACATGTGAAATACTGTGAGGCCTGCAGCAATTCCCCCCAGTGAGGTACATACAGGTATATGATATTTTCACAGTATGTGAAGTTTAAAGGGCGATATGGCACAAATACTATATCACGATATTGTTCATGTGTTTTTCACGATACACAATATTTATCACAATACATGTAAATCACAGGCTAAATACATCAGTAGTGACATATTCTAATAAACTACTAATTTATACTTAACACTGCTGCTCTTTATCTAATGAAACCAGTCTAGTTACACTGTTAGTAATGCAACCTGCAGCTGATCACGGGTTTATTAAGCACTAACAACATGCTCTATATGCTTAGAAAAGCTTGCAATCATGATTTTGAAATTAATCAAGATTCAATAAAATCTCGTCTAACTGCCCTTGGCCCTAACCAAGACCATTTAAAAGGATGTACACTACTCCGAGTATTGCCAAAAAGAGGGAGTAATATCTGACAGTTAAATAAATTACTGCTTAAGTACTGTGGTATCTGTGCTAAACCAAGCACTTTACAGAACCAACTGATGTTACATAGAGCTGTTTTATCCAATTTCATTCAGCAGAATGAAGTATTTCACTGCTGAAGCTCTCAGACCTTCCTCCTGGCTGTGCATATGGAAAAGACTGGGGTGTTCCAACCTAACGGATACATTTTTACATTTCAAGTCAAAAAAAGAATTCTCATTTTACGGCAGGGAAAAAAACAAAACAAAACAAAACAAAACAAAACACAGTAAGCCTCTTTCACTCTAGGCCTTTACAGAAATTGCAATCTTGCTTAAAATGCCATCTCTTAAAACATCAGACCTCAGGTGTGAGTTACTTTATCCAAAAACTGTCTACAGGATATTTCTGACTGGTATGGGTACCATACATTCAGGCTATTCCACTGAGCTGTAAGCATCAAGCATCAAGGTTACACAAACCGGTCTATATAGACGTATGAATAAATATATATGCATGTATGTATGTATGTATGTATGTATGTATCTCTGCATGCACTGCATGAAAGAAGTACATAAACAGTGTTGGTGAATTTGACTGGAGGACGTTTCCTCTGTTGGACAAGAGTTGGGTGGAACTACTCTGGAAGGTGGTGATCCCTCAAACCGATCAAAACTATGACCTTTTGCCAGCAGCTCCTTTCCAAACCCCGCCTCTTACGGACCAAAGTCTCTTTCGTGCGTGACAGACCACCAGTGAGCAACCCCCAAACTGAAGTCAAATTAATTCAACACATGGAACTAGAAAAGTGGGACACTGGTTTTGCTAGGTGGCTGCTATAGTGCAGCCACATGGCTATGCTCCTATGATATTTCAAGTGGCTGCTATGGTGTTGCAAGGTAGCTGCTATGGTGTTGCAAGGTAGCAGCTACAGTTTCTCAAGGAGATTGCTATAGTGTTGCTAAGAGGATGCTACATGGATGCTATGCTGTTGTTAAGTGGTTGCAAGATGGGTGCTTTAGTGTTGCAAGGTGACTGCTATGGTATTTTAGGTGGTTGCTCAGGTGTTGCCAAGAAGATTTCTGCGGTACCAAGGGGATATTAGCAGTGTTGGTCATCACTGTGACATAAAAAAGGTGCACAAAACATATGCATCCCATTTATTCCTATGGGGAAAAAATATTCTGTTAGGAAACCATACGTCCAATCAAAAAGCGGTATACAAACCCCAGCAGAAAAATGAGAATTAAAAAAAAAAAAAAAAAGGAAGCTGAAGAATTTTACACAGATTAAACTGGGGATCTGGAGGAGAGTCTCTCCCTCCTTCTTCTCTTCCTCCTCCTCCCTCTCACTCCCACGGTGGTGACTGAACATCTGAGCTGCTGATGCAGAGTGAAAGTAATTAGAGTTGTTACTGCAGAGTCTGTTGACTAATCTTACTTGACCAACAAATGCTGACATTGCTTGAATGATCTGGCATGATGAATGATCACAGCAACCTAGCCACACTGAAACACTGTAGCAAAGTCCACTTTCCTCAGCAGTTACTATAGTAACTCCTGGGTGAATGCATTCGCCTGTTTACACCGTGCATAAACATTTTTTTTTTTTTTTAATGTCTGGACCATTTCTGCATACGCTTTGACCTGATCCCTTTTCTACTTCCATTACTACCCTCTACAATATACTGTACACACTTGTACAAAATCCACAACACCACATACAGATACGCTTTCTGGACATAAGTACTGGGACACCATCAATGGCATGAATTGTTTCTTCCAAATTAAAAGGTATTCATCCTGCTGTTGTTGGAGTAACTGTCTCTACTGTCCAGGGACAGGTGTGAGATTTATAAGACAAGACAATCCTATTTACCATTTGTGATGAACACGGATGGAATCAGGATTCCGCTTGAAACACACACACGTTCCCAGAGCGGTGGGCAGCAATTGCTGCGGCGCCCAGGGAGCAGAGAGGTTGAAGGGCCTTGCTCAAGGGCCCAACAGTGGCAGCTTGCCTAGCCCGGGTATCGAACCCACAACCGGGTCATCAATCGCCTGGAGCTCTAACCTAGTTGCATTAAGCAACAAGAGTGTTCATAAGGTCAGGAGTCCTTAACTCATGCAAAAAGTATTGGGTGGAGCACAAACCATCATTCCAGAGAACACCGTTTCACTGCTCCACAGCTCAATGCTTGGGGGGGGCTTTATACCCCTCTAGTCCATGCCTGGCATTAGACATGGTGCCAACAGGTTCATGATTATCTGCTCCAGAGAGTCCTATTCTACTGGCAATACTTCTTTACAGGGACTAGACGAGGGACTAGACTAGACTAAAGTGCATTTGCTTTTTCACAGTCATATATCAAGCATAATTTTTTTTATCTATTTTTTTTTTACTTTTAAAAACATTGTGTCCCAATTTTATGATTATTAAAAATGAAATGTTGTTCCAATAAAATAAACGAGTCTCCATATTGGAGATACACACATTTTGTGTGCCAGCAGCCAGACATCACGGACATAGAAACCACATTCCATTCACATCAGTGTTGCATGTGGTCAATATACGTCTCTGACAGTATCTTGTTGGGGTTGTGTGTGGGTGTGTTTGCACCTGGCCTTTTGTGGAATGTTAAACCGGAATGAGATCCCATTACCAGAAAACACTCAATGCAGGTGTCAACAGCCTTTCTGTTTAACTCCAATCATCTGAAATCTCTCCCAGATTCAAAGTCCAACCTCTGCCAGAAAACAAAAACTTAGAAAAGGGAGATAGGGGAGTACAGCCTGTGGCCATGGGGCTGTTTACTTAACAACAATGCTGCTGCCAATCACTGTGTGACCTGAAATGGCCACACAGTCCTGATCACACAGAGAGGCTGAGTTTACTTGCATTTTACATTATTACATATTATTATATTTTTCGTTAAGCACAGCTGCAGTTCCGAAACGTGACTAACACAGCTTTGGCTCTTTACCAGTTTCTTTTTCACGGAATTTCTCATTCCACCTTAAATGGTGCAGAGGTTACAGGAACCAGGCTGTAACTATGGGAGAGTTTTTAGGTGGAAAGAGGTCAAATAAGATGATCTTTAGAACTTCAGCCTGGAGTGTGCGCCTAGTTTGTTTGCAGGGTCATAAATCACAAAGATAGTTGTACTGAGACCATATGTGAAGAGATGACCTCAAGTACCAGAAGCTGGGTTCGACAGCAGCAGAGCATTTCAGCAACGGAATGGGAGACGTTATTAGGGGTTCCTTAAAGCACACTTAGCAGGGCAGATTATGTTTGGTAAGACTCAGTGAGCCCTGCCATCTGTGCCAGCAGACCAATGTTGGGAATGTACTACATAGTGTGGGGAGGTGTGGTTGGTGTGGCACAACAGATAACACCACTACCGGCCAGTGAGCTACCACATCATGTGGGAAACTGGGGTTCGAGTCCTAGTCTGAGTGACTATGCTGCGCTACACCAATAAAAGTCCCTGGGTAAGTCTCCTAACACTACACTGGCCCTCCTCTGTAATATGAGTAACCTCGTAAGTCACTCTGGATAAGAGCGTCAGCTAAATACAGATAATGTAAATGTAAATGAGGACAATCAGCAGATGGATTTGATAATTAAAGCAGCATTATGCAAGAACTGGTATTTCTGCTCTTTGCTCCTAGCCCCTCCCCCCTTTTTGAACACACTGTACACATGCATTTGTTGACAAGCTTAAGGATACAGAAGTGAAAAAAAGCATGTGAACTAATGTTTGAGTATTTTTATGTCCTGGATACGTTGTTCTCATGAGGGGTTTTGTGCACCTCCACCGAAGTTACCAGCATTCCAGTCCCGGAGCGGGGATGACCGATAGCATTCCCCCTATTATAATAGGTCAGTGTCCCATCAAAATGATTTTGAAGCCGTTATTTTAAGGGTACAATTGCTACATTTTAAAGGAAAAGGAAAATAAATCCGTACCATAGAATTCAACCTCTGCATCTAACCCAGCCATGACAGGGAGCATGCCACCTCATCGCTTGGTGAGCAATTAGGGGGTTAATCCAAGGTGCCTTGATCAATGGCACCTTAGCCGTGAATGCCAAGAGAAGACAAGGCACTGTTCCTTCGCTCCCCTGCCTCCGCTTCCTGTCAGTCCAGGGGATCAAACCGGCAGTCATCTGGTCCCAAGTCCACTTCGCCAACCCCTAACAGTTGTCCTACCCGTCTCTGTTTGCCGGACTACCCCCTGGCTGATTGTAGGGTCAAATACAAGGCTGAACGTTCCATCCCGGATGCTCAAACTGCACTGGTGGGACTGTCCTGTAAGGGTTAATATATGCAAATCCAAATGACCGCCCCTTTGCGATTTTTGCACATGCAAGTCAACCCAGTTACTTCAGTGAAAGTCCCTCTCCTTTCGGGTTTACGTAACTAATTATGCTTGGCTAATAGCAGGTCTCAAGCTTCAAGCTGACTAGGACTTTGAACTTGCACTTGCAGCCTCTCTCAAGTCCCTTTTCCCAGAAAGCTGCGACACGCTCTCCTAATCAAAAACACTCTGCTGCAGTTTTCTGATATCAAAAGAAGCCCTGCACACATCAGAGCCAGCGGGGAAGTAACTGATGTGTGTGTGGAGCAGCGCTCGGGCTAAGTCAGCACACATGCACGCTCCCGAGTCATTAAGACCCTCCCTCAGAACAGCGGCAGCCGGGCTGTCATCAGATTAAGGCCTAAGCTGTCAGTGCGTCGCCTTCGGAAGCCTTCACGTTTGGCAGTGAGACGCAGCAGACATGATAGCAGCCAGGAATAATAAACATTGTGTGACCAATGATTGGGATAACAAGACCATCCACAACAGGCCACAAGCTTTAAAAGACTGAAAGCACTTGAAAGCAAGTCAATAAATAATGCCATAAAGAAATGTCATTAAAACAGCTGTGCCTGCCTCATCTGGAGTCATCGGAGTCAACCAAAGTATGCATGGGATTGATTATACGAGTATCGGAGGGAATACAAAGTTTGTACACATCCAGGAGACTAAGGGCAGCAACAAAAGCCACAACAGCAGCATGATCTGATCAGCATCTCTCTGGCTTTGGGGGACAAATCTGTCAAGATGCCAGCGTCCAGTAGAGCATTCCTCTCGCTGCACTTCTAATAGGATTCTGATCCGGTATTCTGTGCCCTTACAGAAGATTAAACAAACAGAGGCAAACAAACAAATACATAAACACGCGTAGTGGAATTACCCTGTGTTGCTAATCACAGATTCTCCACCACTTCACTAAATTTTACTTTGCAAAGTTCCAAAGCAGTGGGACCTACCCTAGTTTAAAGACGCCCTAGATGGGAAAACTACCTCTTGGCATAGTTGAACAACGAGAGTTTGATCCATTGAAGAGACACTGTAAACTTCAAGACTGTCTCTTCATTCAACAGAGCTATAAAAAGGAGCCTGTACTAACCAGGGTTCAGCCATGACAGATCCCACCAAGAAAACCATACATAAAGGGGTTAATATATGCAATCAAGTTGACTGTTCCCTTTTTTAGTTGGATGCATATTAAAGCATATCCTCTTCCTTAGGTTACTGTAGTTAATTATGCTTGGCTAATAGAAAGCTGCTAGCTGGTGGTAGTGGACTGTTATGGAACAGTCTGGCTCATGTTAATTACACCCCCAACATTACATGAGCCAGACTGTTCCGTAACAGTCCAGGGTTAGCAAAGCCCATCAGCCCCCAAGAGAAGCCCATCAGACCACTAGCAAAAGCCTCTCTACCACTAAAGCTGGGACACAGAAAATGACAAAGCCCACCTGGGGGGGATTATAGTGTTGCTGATATTCGCAAACAGTTCTCTCAGACAGTCTTTCTCCAGGATGCACATCACTACTAGACTCTGCTAGCTGCCATGGTCCAGAAAAGGGTAGCTGAAATTTGCTGAGAGGGGAAGCTTAAGCTGAAGAAGCTAATAGGTGCTACACTAAAAGCCAGAGGCACCTTTCGGAGAAGCCCAGTAATTAAACCGCCTCTCGTTAGAGCACAAGCTTTTGTTTCTAGCTAGAACAAAAGCGTTGTTTGTAGAAGCCCAATCAAGGAGAGCACACCTTGGGGAAAACGCAGCGGGTATGGGCTAAAAACTATTCCCGAGGTCAGTGGATCCCAAGTCTGATCCTGGAGGACCCCCTGCCCTGCACATTTTAGTGTTCACACTACTCCCAACACACCTGATCCGGCTAATCGTCTAATTAACAAGCCCTACCAGAGTTGGAGGTAGTTTGTTAGAGAGGGAAATCACTAAAATATGCAGGGCAGGGGGTCCTCCAGGACCAGAGTTGGGAACCACTGCCCAAAAAGGCAATCGGGTGGTCTTTTCATCTCACTGCACCAAGACAGCAACACTATACAGGCCCATGAATACTTAAGGGACTACTACTACTACTAATAATAATAATAAATAACTAAATAATAATAATAAAAAAAACCTACTCCAGTTACAGTTTAAAACAAAGCTATGCTCAGCTAAGCTAGGCTAGGCGCCTCCTCTGAGCTTCTGCAGTGCCGCAAACCAGCCAATAAAAGCTGCATGTTTTAATCCCCCCCACCATGAGCTCTTCATAAGATTTATAAAAGAAAAATGATTGTGTTTCATTCTGAGACAAAATAACAGGGTAAATAGGTTTGTAAAACGATATATGAGCATTTTCCCCCACAAACATCAAAACAACAAAAATAAAAAAAATAAAAAGATAAAAATAAATAAAAAGGTCAATGGCATCTTTAAAATGATTAAAATATCTGCACATTAGTCTGTTACACAATTACACAAAATACTATGGCTTCATAAAGATACTCATGCATTCAAAGTAGATTTTCTAGGTAAGACTAAGTGAGGAATTCCTTAGATACTGTAACCATGACATTTTTCTGGCCATGCTAGAGCATGATGTCTACTTATCTGCCAAATTGAACATATTGAAAGGTGCCCTAGAAGGGAAAACGACCTCTCGGCATAGTTGAATTATTAGAGTTTGGTGAACCTCAAACCCTGCTGTCTCTTCATTCAACAGAAAATCAGGGCCAATTCCAAAACCCTTCGCCAACCGAGGTGGGACTGTACTAACCAGGGTCCAGCCTTGGCAAATCCCACAATCAAAACTATACTTGGAAAAGGGTTAATATATGCAATCAAGTTGATTCACCTAAATTGCCCTTCCTTTAGTTGCTGGAGCTAATTATGCTTGGCTAATAGAAAGCCTCAAGCTGGCAGAACTTTGAACTTCTATTTATTTGCTGAATTGCACATATTGGGGGAAATACAGTAATTGTGTATTAATTACACAAACTTATACATACAGCTGTAGATGCAAATGGCCCTGAATTAAAGTCACTGAACCTCATGGTCCCTGTTTCACATTTCAAACCCACTGTGCCCTAGCACAGAGGCAAAGCAACAGAAACTGTGTCACATTCCAATTACTTACGGACTGTGCCGTACGACTGCTCACTGCAGTAGGCTGGAATTGACGTAGGGGTTTTAGAGGAGGAGTATTTACATCAGTGGTCATGAACACTCCTTTACCTTCCAGCAGGTTTCACCTCCAATCCAGATCAAATGCTGCTTGCGACAAGCAGTCATAACACGGAATTCATCAAAGGGAAAATCAAAGACCAAAAATAAATAAATAAACAAACAAATAAATAAAACTGGAAATTCCTACTCAGAAAGCTGGGATCGCAGTCTATGATGTGAACACTATGATGTGAAATTAGGATGGCATAGCAATAGTCCTTGCTGAGGTGTTTATTTACAGTGTGTTTATTAATGAACAATAATAAATAAATAAAGAAAGAAAATAAATAAATGGCCAAAAGTGACATGATTCACTGAAAAGGTTCAACTTCGGAGACGAGCTGGATATTGCCAGCAATGCATCACAACATGACTTTTGTTTTGTTGTTTTTGTTCATATTTATCATTACATTTGCTTTAAATGTGACTAAATAAGCCTTTGGGAATGATTATGGCTGAATTTATTAATGTTTATATTAATATATATAAAAATATGATGAATACCTAAAAAAACAATGCTGGAATAGCTTCTAACAACTACTAACGCTCAACTTCACAACTATTAATAATACAGGCCTTTACAGCAGGTACTAAAGGATGTACCGCATTTATGAAGACGACAGCAGGTGATTTACTAGTGAGTAAACTTTACTCTGTGCTTCTCAAGAGTTATACTGGAGTCAAATGCTTCCTTTAGATTCACTAAGGAACACTGAACTCACGGCCATGTTCATAAAACAAGTTGGGGACCAGCTTTGTGACATGATGCACCATCATGCTGGAAATAGCCAGCGGGTAAACCGTGGTCTCGAAGGGATTGTCAACTGCCATGAAGAGACGGACATTGAATTTCACAGCCTAACTGAGGATTGTGAAATTTCACCAATGCTGGATTGGTACTAACAGGCCCCCGAACCTCCACCTCCATCCACCATCCTGGATTGTTGACACAAGGCAACATGGTTGGGTCCATGGGTTCATGCTGTTGGCTCTGAATTCTGACCCTGCCATCTGTGTGCATCAGCAGAAATGAAGATCTCTCAGATCAGGCCAGCCTTACAGTCTGCAACTGTCCAGTTTTGGTGAGCCTGTGCCCACTGCAGCCTCAGCTTTCTGTTCTTGGCTGACAGAAGTAGAACCGGACATGGTTGTTTGCTAAGCATTCGGAGATGCTTTTCTTAATGAACCAGTCTGGTCATTCCTGGATGACCTCTCTATTACAAGGCTTCTGAAGTTGATCAGATTCAGGAGGGTGTCGATTAGGTTTGGAGCTGAACTCTGAGGGAGGGTGGATCTCCACTGGTTTCCACAGTGCTGCATGTGCTCCCAACCTCACCCCTCCTCCCACACCAGACTGACTTCATTAATATCCAAAATATCCAACATTCACCAGCTAGATTAGCCTGCTTACCAGAAACCGAGAGTAATGGGAAGAGAGAGACAGGGAGAGTTTTTTTGCCCTGGGAAGGTAGGGAGCATTTCTGCCCTAATGCTGACATGATTTCCAATATGGAGATCCTGCCTAATCCCCTGTTCTCCCTTGGTCATGCAGATTAGTAGTCGCCGAACGTGAAGCTGAAGAGGGCAGGGCGCCCATGGAAAGGTTAACTTCACGTAATCAGCTGGCCGTCCGCCCAGCATCTCAACGACGGCCAGCGGATTGATTAGGAGGCCGGCTACTGAGCAGCAGATGATCAGATCAGGATGGCTGCCTCTGGGGGCAGCGCTCTTGTGCTGTTGTTGCATCAGTCACAGAGGCGTACGTAATGCCCGAGCGTGGTACACTCGCAGGGTCCCAGGTGCTTTCGGCAGCATAATGAGGGGAATGTGCATGGGGTTGCCGGGCAACAAACATCATGGTGCCTCACAGGCCGAGGTACTAAAAGCAAAAGTGCAAAGTGCTACGTTTTCCCTGGACTCGGTTAGAGATTCACCAATAACAGCGGAGTGAGCTTCAGATATCCATTCTGTTATTATCTTTACAGGTGAGGTACGTACTTCTGAACACTGCTTTATCTCATGTAGAAATATGTATTTTACCTAAATGATATTTAAGTTGAGCAGTAATTGAGCAGGTAATCGGTTAAATGTGAGGAAAGGAAATATGAAAACCTTGTATCTCCCAAATACCAATTTTACAAGCAAATGGAAAGAAGGAAAAAAATATTATGTTCCAAGACATTTTGAAGCATTTCTATTGGTCCATTTCGAAAAAAAAAAAAGTAAATAAAAAATACAAATAAATAAGTAAACGAAAATATAATTTTAGATAAGGCAGCATGCAAACATCTAAGCACCTCTAGAAATCTGTGCTCTCCACTGTTACCCAGGTCTCAGACCTTACTTAACGTGTTAGGGCTATGGCTTGTTCTCGGCCATCGTTAGGAAAGGCAGGGTAACGCAAACTTCAAAGCTTATACATACTCTTAACTCTGGACTTCTTAAATCTTGCCCCAACAATCAGCATCCATGAGCTCCTCCAAGCAGCTGCCCAGCACTCTAAACAATAATCTAAATAATTGATCTCCAATAATTCGGGAGAAGACAATAAGACGACAGCAAAGCATCATCAAGTGGCTGTTTCCTCAGTTCGTAATGTAATTCAGAAAGCAGCTGTTAACAGGAACTCTGGAGATCCAGGCTGCGACCCAGAAAACCTTAAGAGAAAGGATTGCTGAGCAGGACTGCTGGAAAGGCAAACGTAAACTTTGTTTAACTGCAACAGATCTTCAGGAAGCTTTAGCAGACTAAAGCTGTTCTACGGTGCACAGACATCTTCACAAAGTTGACTCTAAGGGATGAAAAGCTTTCTTGTGTTTCCTTGCCACACAATTCAGCATCAGATGTTTTAAAGGAACATCTGAACAAGCTGTGGACTGATGAAGTTAAAACAGAACGTTCTGGCCACAATGACCAAAGATATGTGTAGAGAGAAAAACAGGTTCTTGGCAACATTCAGACACCAGTTTGCAGTTTCACTGAATAATCTGTGTGTGTGTGTGTGTATGTGTGTGTGTGTTTTCTCGGTCTCACTGTAATGAAATGTACTGGAGTACTGAAACACAGGTACCCTGAACACCCAAGTAATGGTGTGAGAATGTTGTGAGGCTCTGTAGCACTTTTATAATGTAAATCATATATTTTTTTTAATATATAATTAAATTAAACCAATAACCTTCATTTTTTAGTCATCTTTGATGAATTAAAAAAAATGCATCAAACTGAGACACCACTTTACTCTACTGTATCCCACTTTATCCTGACTGGTTTGAGCAGTCCACCTGCCAATACAAATAAATAATAACTAAATAAATAAGTTAGTATCTGGGGAAGAATTTAAATCTATAAAAGCCACCAGGTTCTCAAGGGCTCTATAAGAGAGTATAAGGAGTTTAATACACTAAAGCCTTTTGATTAGGGATGCACCAATCCGATACTAGGACCGGATATTGGTCTGGATATTTTGTCCCAAACAAAATTTGCTTGGATTGGGTATTGGATATTTAGGCCCATTCACGTGACCGATCTACTCACTGAACCAGAGAGCAATTCAAATCCCACATCACCATTTTTAAAAGCCACACCTTTGCAGTTTCTGCCGTTTTTTTCAGTGATGGAGAGAGACCAGAGCTGAACTGTCCGGTTGGAGACTTGCACCTGTAATGGTGGACAGCTGAGAGCGAGGGGGGGAGGGGGGAAATGACATCACTACCACAGCTGAACTACCACAGAATTTCAGAATACAATTCCTGCACCCAGACAACACTGTGCCGAGGTCCAGCACAATGATTCATTTTAGTGACCAATAAACAGCATTTTTCATTTGCTATAGTTTGTTTTACAAATTTAATAATGTATTGAAATGTACTCAATCCTGATGCTCTACGCATCTCCCACATGGTAAAGTATATGGTTTATTAATTCAACAATGGCATTGGATCAGTATAGAGTATCGTCAGTATAGAAAATGTATGTATCATATAGGCACAGAAAAAGACAGACCGGTGCGTCCCAAATTTTTAAGCGTGTTTTCTTTTCACAAGTATAGCGGGTTGGGCTGGATAACATCCGGAACCAAACCACAGACGCACTCCAAAAACCCACGTGCAATCTCTTCAGAAAGGACAGCTCCAGTTTAGCTGGGCAGCCTGAGTTGTGTGTGTGTCCGAAGCTAAAAGCAGCTCTTTAAAATACAAAGAGGGCTTTGTTTAATCCAGGCTTGCCTATTTAGAGTAGTTAATGATGCTTTTGGTCAGAGAATGCACGTGTGTGTGTGAGAGATAGTGGGAAGAAAATAGCGAGAATCACTGCATTCACAGTGTGGACATTGAACTAGGCTTTGCTGGTGTCTGGATTTTGTGTTCAGCGTTATGCAAGATCTCAAACATCAGCATGAAAGTATTACATAGTGAATCAATATGAAGCTCAGAACAATGGATTAGTGTGTCTGTTTTCTAACAGTGCGGACAGGAACGGCCGTCTTTCACATCATTTGTAATTTAGTGCCGGATCAAATTATTGACATTAATGATATTGATTTGCTGTATCAAATTAGTAATAAGGTATGCTTAGCCTGTAAAGGCCAGGCTTTGGATTTTACTGTATAAACACACACACACACACACACACACCATTAGCAACCAAGTGCAGACTGTTCTCGTCTCTCAATCAATTATTGATCCTCATCCAGCTTGTTTCCCAGTACTCACTTGCTTACTTTGTGCACTTACCCTCTTCACTATTGACATCAGCAATGAATAAACTCAATACAGCACTCCGACTGATATTTGGGCTGCCACTTAGAACTTCGGCTGCGTATACGAATACAGGCAGTGTCTCCAAATACCTTGGTCCCGTTCCAGTTCCTCGGGTTCCCGGAATAAATATTTTTGACTGTAATTCCCAGCCTGCACAACAGAGCGAGGAGCAGCTTTGTTCAGGAACAACCAAAGGACATTGATTTGGAGGCTGGCCAGCATCACTAAAGGCTATGGTGTGAACATCATGGCAAGAGTTGCAGAGATTTGCCTACGCTGCTTTAGTCAGCAGGCACGAGGCTGTTCCACACGTAGGGAGAGGAAGAAGGCACTCACTCAAAGTAAGGCCTGCCAATGTGACAATATGCTCAAACCCGGTTCAACCTGGTTCTGCTAAAGCCTGACTGGTCACCGGTGCACAAAGCGAGGTCCATAAAGGCATGGTTAGGTGGGTTTGGCGTGGGAAAACCTGACCTCAACCCCATCGAACATCTTAGCTAGACGGAGATTGCTGGCCTGGCCATCCTGTCCAACATCAATACCTGAGCTCTTCTGGATGAATAGGCAACAAGTCCTACAGACACACTATGAAATCTTGTAGCAAGCCTTCCCAATATGTGTCCCAATACTTTTCCTTTTAAAGTATATAGCCGCCAAAAGATTTCCACCATCGCTGAGGCAAACAAAAGTCCCTCATAGAAGCCCCTTTGCTAAGAGAGTAGAGGCTAAATCATAACCAATATTTGCAAAGGTCCATTCACATTTCTGATGAAATAATTCAGAAATCAATCTGATTGGTAATATTTACTTTGATTGTAAAGTAAGTTGACCTATTGACCCCCCCATTTATTTGTTCTCAATAAACATAAAGCAAGAATTAAAGCAAGAATTTATTTCTTGGTAAGCTACGCACTGCTGACCCCCTATCCCATCTTTGCAGCATATTGCTATGATCAGAACCATACATGTCTATATGTTATATGCCACACTAATGAATGCAGTGCTATTGGTGCAAAATGTATATGTACTATTTAGTATGGCACAGTTTTTTTTTTTTGGTGGGATTTATCCAAGTATGTGTTGGTCCAATCCCACCTACACTAGGCTGGGCAAACACCTGGTTATGCCACTGAAAATAAGCCACACTGTGAGATATCGTGATTGGCCTATTCTTCCTACTATTGATTAGCAATTATATGGACTTGATTGGACTGACTGGACGTTTATATGCTTACACTAAACTATACTGAATTCTATTTAACCAAGGATGCATTGTAATGGAAGTTGTGTGAGTCAACACATATCCAATATTTATGTACACATAAGCAATGCTTAATTTAATACAAATTAATTATGTATATTAAATATTCTTTTTAATTATAAAAATGTAAAACTATAAATATGTTTAAAAATGTGTAATATAATCTATTTCGGTGGTTCTCAAATTGGCTCTCAAGGCCCAGCAGACCATGCCTGGGGGACCCTGAATTCCACTGATCTAAGTTCTTCCTCTAATGTAACACATAAGATGGCAAAGCAGTTTACCAGCTAGCACAGAGCATTAATAATGCAAACAAAGCAATAACAACAGTAACCTGGCCTCCATTAGGCCTTTTCTTTGTTTCCCTAGTGACGCAACACTCCTTTGCCATGTACGGGACAGTGGTGCTGAAATGTGCTTGTGTTTAAGCTGGGAAAATACCTTTCTAATCTAGCGAGACCTGGCTGAGACTGAAGGTTGCTTCCTGTTTCTTCGAATGCTGTGAGGGCCATGTGAGCTGCGAGCCACTGCAGGCATTATTTGTACATGACACCATTCCTGAGGGTCAAGCTAGATGTGTAAAACTGACCAATAGGAGAATTCAAATAAAAGGACACATTAGTAAACAGAAATGTGCCCCCCTCCCCTTTCCAGAACACTCAATATCATTCCACAGGCACACAACAGCTCTGATGAAGACATGGATCCTGAAAGCAGCCCAATATGGTGAAGGCAAAACAGCTGTCTGTCTGAACAAACTGTGAATGTGACACCTCCTGGGGAACACGCACCACCCCCGGCTATGAGAAGTAGCCAGGGGTGAAACTGAGTGGAATGCGGAGGGCAGAGGAAGTAACTAACGAGGATGAGTAACTGGAGGTGGGGTCTGCAGGCCCAAACAAACTCTGCAAATGTCACAGGTGGAAAGATGTAGATCGTCTCATGCTTTCTGACTGGTGGAGCCAAAAGCAAACGGACCCTTTTTTCCGAGGAATGTCTCAGATCAATAACAAAGGCAGCTTCATTGTGCCATCTAAAACCTCTCTACCTTTAGACCAAGTTAAAGCAATACTGCAGCATTCGACAACCCTCCAGCGTCTTCAGCATGCCACTGTGTCAAAATCTTTGACGAATGGACTAAAAGAAAGGTTTTTACAAAGTTATGTATATGTGTGTGTGTGTGTGTGTGTACACTATATACCTATCTATGTTTATGTACTGTGTATGTACTGTATATCTGTGTATGTACTATCCATCTATCTATCTATGTGTACGTACTGTGTATGTACTATCTATATCTATATATATCTATCTATATCTATATCTATATCTATATATATGAGAGAGAGATAGATAGATAGATAGATAGATAGATAGATCGATCACACACATATGCACATATATATGTATTTATTAATATTAATGTATTTATTTCATTTATTTATTTATTAGTATTCTACATAAAAAGGTACAGTATTTGAAACAAAAGCTTTACTGGCTATACTAGCCCCCCCAGCATACACACACAAGCTTATAGGAACACACTAATATCGGAAAGGTAGGCCGATGCGGATATCCAACATTTAGAGAGCAGGACACGACATAATGCTTTCGGTCACTGAATTATATGGAGATGGGCGGAGCTACACATTATACTTCAACCACCCAGTAGAGGCGCAATACCTGTGGCACTTTGACTGTAGAAAGGTTGGACAGTGCAACGACTTTCCACAGTCACCGTCACCCTAGAGAAGCTTACATTTGAATCACGCCCAAAGACTCTTACTGGTGAAGTGTGGTGTACTTGTCCAGCCAGGGATTAGAGACTCCAGGAAACTCCAGGAATCCCAGCGTGCTATAGAGGCCAACTGCACAACTGCAGCCACGCCCACTGAGTGGCAGCAAATGGAAATTGGACTGGGATTAAAATAGCTGATACTCGATCCATTCAAATCTTTATCATAGACAGTCAGACAGGTTACGTATCGAACACACTAGTACACCATGTCTGTACACACACTGTGACGCGTCATCCGATACAATAATAAAAACTGAAAATCCAACTCAGCTAGAAGCAGCTGTGCTCAGGCTTATAAAATGTGACTGACTCCCGCTGCATTTATTTCCAGTATCAGCTTCTGCGGTTAGTGACAGATCACTGCCCGTGGCTAAAAGAATAGAGTGGCCAGTCGCTTAACTGGCTCCCACGAGAAAAGAGCTGTACGTGGGACCAGTGCCAAACAAAGACTAGTCCCTACTCCCCGTATCTCTTTCAGTGTTTCTTTACCTCCCACTCGTGCCCTCTCGCCCTTCCTGCTTCCCTGTGACCCAAGCCCTGTTAATACAAGCAATATGCAGTTTAAAGAGGTGACCATTCAAGTGAAGAAGGCTGGGAAAACAAAAACCTATCTTTAGGAGTGACCAAATCAACAATTTGGTAGATTCTTAAGAAGGAAGGACAGCACAGGTAAGCTCAGCATCACCAAAAGGCCTGGAGGACTAAAGAATACAACCAAAGAGAATGATGGCAGAATTCTTTCCTTGGTGAAGAAGTGATTCACAGGAAAAAATAAAAAAAATATATAAATAAAAGGTTTTAATGAACGGTTATCTGATTCATAATCATATCATTTGACTATCAAAGTAGTTGTTGCAGTTCTACTAACAAGTAACATGAAATCTAGCATAACCTTAACCTCACAAATGTTGACAAACTATGCATATGCACTTTATTCCTCCTCAACGAATGCAATGTCCACATCTCTGAACAGGGAGTATGACAGGTACACAGTACACAACCGTGTAGACTTTGGAATCGGTCACTTCAAAGGGAAAAACAAAGCAAAAAAAGTGACCGAGTGAAAAGCAAGTAGTGGAGGGTGGCACTGATAAAACTGTCACAATGTCTTTCAAATACATCACCATCACAACTGCATCTGGCTCTGTTCCCAACGCCATGTGAGAAACACACTCTCGTCACGTCTTTCACTCATGACTGAAATATGGCTGGTTAAAGGCAGATCTATCACATCGGCCTCAGCCCAGCCTATTCTGATCTGAAACCAAAAATAAAAATCTCATTCGCATTTAGGAAACTATGAAATGGTCATTTCACATAAGCAGTCCACAAAACAACTAAAGTTCAGAGCACGTACCACCATACACACACCAAATATGAGGCGATTTTACAGCAGTATTCTAAAGTAACAGGCAGCCAAATGATTATAGAGGCCAGTCTGATATTAGTCTGGTATTAGGTCCAGAATGTCGCATTAGAAATTCGCAGTATTCTTTGGCAGTATATCTATGTTTACGTACGTAAACAGAACCTGCAAATATCGTTTCGGTACTTACAAACTACCCTATTAAAAAAATTCTTAATAATAATAATAGTAGTAATACTAGAAGCTAATCCACAGATCTAAGTCTGAGTGTGAAGAAGGACAAGAAGGGCTCATGATTCAAAGCATACCACATCATCTGTCAAACATGACGGAGGCACTGTTATGTGAATGGCATGTATGGCTGCCATTAGAACTGGGTCCCTGGTGTTTACTGATGATGTGACAGCTGATAGGAGTAGCTGGATGCTGGATGGTTCAGTATTAACTAGCAGTATATCTTAACCAAGCAGTACGATCTGCAGATGTTCAATATTAACTAGGGGTGGGCAATATGACGATGTTTTATCAAAAGAAGACTTTGTGGAGACTGAGACTGTAGTTATTATTCTCATATTGGATTAATACTCCAACACATACAGAGATATAGAGTCATCGCACAACATTTACAGGGCTGGTTCAGCTATTTGGGTCTTTTTTTTTTTTTTTTTATTGGATCCCAGAGCTGAAACTAATTCCAGACAAACACTAAAACGCAGTCACTACTTCTGCAAGACCACCACTTCACAGAGCTCTGAAAACCCGGTTTACAGCTCATTTTATAGAATCAGACTTGTTTACATCTCTGTACGTGTTGTTTATTACTCGTTTATTCTGCTTGTATGATGCTTATTAAGCTCTGTAACAGCTCGTTCACGGCTGAGGTTTGGTTCAGTGTTTGTATAAAGGGTTTGATTTCCCAGGCGTGCGGCAATTACACGTGACTAACTTCGCGCTTCCGACTGCTAGCCTGAGATTCAGCACGAGCTAAAGCACAACAAATCAACTTCTGGCTCATGTGGGGGGAAAAAACTACTTTCTCTTCAGAGGTCGCCTGACTCTCCGGCTGAATTCCAGCCCATTCTCCAGTTCAGTTCACATTCCATGCTTCGCTGCCTCTTTTTCATCTTGCTGTTTTCCGGCATAAAGTGTAGCAAGTGGCAACACAGCCGCGTGCATTAAAGCAGAACCGCATGAACGAGTCTGTAATTAAGTCGGTGAGTGAGAAGATAAATGACTGTATGTGTGTGTGTGTGTGTGTGTGTTTACACACATTGTGTGTAGCCTCCCATAAAACTGTACATGTTTCAGAAGCTAAATGTTGCAGTCAGTTCAAGTGCCATCCGATCGCATCTCCTACACGTGGATTCCTCAGCGAGCACAACAACAGAGACTCACTCGCAGTCATGATGACCAGAGCTCCTCCGCACCTGCCGCATGAGTCTGCATGCGAGCAAAAGAGCCAAAAGATGAAAACAGGGGAACGCCAGAATGACCACTGCATGACCAAAATAGGGCGAATAATAAAAGGTCTCACTGAACAGGACAGTTTTTCCACCCACTATTTGAAAACATCACTTTGTTTGGCTTTAACTGAGGGTGCCAGGTGATCGCTGGCGATAAACTGACCCCTGAGCCAGAAGGTCATCCACATGGAATGTCAGAGCAGAGTGGATGTCGGTATGCTCATAAGCCTCCTAGTCTGTTAAACAGCAGCTAAGGGCAAGACCCCAAATGGACGAAAGCCAAGAAGACAAGAAGCAGCTTCAGAAAACACAACTGCAAGCTAATGCTGCAACCCACACTGTACTACTGCCCAAACGGTCATGAAATAGCACTAGATCCTATTACTAGACCAATTATGCATGCAGGTGCACACTGATTGGCCTAGAATTTTTTATTTTCTGAAACACAGCACCATGCATGGTCATATTTTACATGGACACTATACTTTTGATCAGGGATGGGCAATTCTGGTCCTGGTGGGCCGGACTCTGGCGGTTTTGTGCTTTTTGCTGCTCAAGCACACCTGATTCATTGAATTGCCAGCTTTAGTAGGTCTGTTAGAGCAGGGAAATCCACAAACCAAGCTGGACGCAGACCCCCGTTACCCACCCCTGCTTTAGATATTATTCTTCGTACATATTTGGCCAACCTTTGACTTACATAACACTAACCATCCATTAAATTCACTACAAAGCAGCATTAAGTGAGAATTAAATGTTGAATTTGCTCTTCAAATAGGACACATGCATTTCTGGACACGCTGAGAGATACAGAACTGGCACTGAAAGTGAAAGAATTGTGAAAGAATTTTTCTGCCAGCAGATTAGATTCTTTTTTTTATATTTATATTTATTTATCCAGTCTTGGATACACTAAAGGAATTATTAATATGAGTACATGTGGGATCACTGACTTCTGGAGATACCTGGTAAAAAATATCCTGTGTTTTTTAATATCCCTATATATATAATATACATCACAGAACAACAATATCTTGCAATGTCTGTTTCTTTCAAATTCTGTGCAACCCTAATCTTAACTTAAACCTCAAAACAACAGGTTTCAATAGGGGGCACACAGCCCCAATCCACCACAACCACCACTTTCCCCTGAGCACATTGGCTGCCCAGTGACGTTGCATTAGCAGAAGTTCAGAAAAAGAGGCATTTGCTGACTGTGCATGTTGTGTTGGAGGAGGAGCGTGTCGGTTTTCACCCTTCCAGTGTCGGGAGCACTGAACGGGATAGGGGGAGAACATGTTGGGTAAATGGAGATTAAATAAATAAATAAATCACTGGTTTCACCAGATAGTTTATTATAATTTGAAACATTTATAGATGTATTATAGATCTATATGGTGTATTATCGGAAAACAAAGGGAGACCCAGGGCATGGACATGGGGTAAAACTGCCTTGTACAGATACTGTAATGTGTTCAGCTTCAACTTAAAAACAACCATTTGTCCATCCTGGGGACGTCGTTTCACAAAGCAGGATAGCCAGGTAACAGACGTACACTCAAAGTCAAGTCTGCCTATTATATAAAGAGCCGGGGAGCATTCCTAAAGAGCAAACCTGAATACTGGAATTACTGGAGGAATCTTGCTTTGCGGTTTGACACATTTAAAAAGATACATATGAAAGGATTACAAAATTATTATTATTTTGTATTACTGTGTAAACAACAACAATAACAACACACCCTTAAAAAAATAAGGGTAATACAAAAGGTTCTGTGAGCGATACCATAGAAGAGCCATGCTTGCAAGGGGATGTGTAGAATTTTCACTTGATGTAAAGGTTCATTCCCAGTTTAGAGGATCTTCACACTCACATCTCTTTTGCAAGTGTGGTTGTTTATAGAACCAAAAGTGAAACCCTTTGTAGTGGGCTTATTTCTCAGCATACCACTGGCAATCAGAAATTATACAACTACTACTACTACTACTACTACTGCCGCCACCACTTCTCTACATTTTACAGAGGATAGTTATCTGTATCATGTTCGTGCCAAAAGAGCTCTGCCCCTACTTGCGCCCTTGCACAGTCTTCTGCCATCCCCTGGGACGACGGCTGTGAAGACACAAGGTGAACATGTTGGGACACATCTGCACGGAGGAGAGCACGCTGCTCTAAGAAAAAAAGGGGGATGCTTACACAGGCTCCGTCTTTTCCTTCTCCTAAGTCCCATGACACTTGTCTGGTTAGGCAGAGGTCTGCCAAGAGCTAACTATTTTCAGATCCACTAGGGTTCGGGAAAGCGTCCGAGACGAAGAAGCATGCTCCGTCTGGTCGCGCTGCGGTTTCCCCTCAGAGTCCACAAGGTTGAGATAATCATCTGGACGGCCTTTTCTCGGGTCAACGAAGATTTGAAAAACACCACCACCACCACCACAACCACTACCATATTCTTTGCGATTGAAAGTCCTGCCACCCTTGATTGTGCTTTGCTAACAACAGGGCAATTTGGACTAAAATTAGCAAGAGTCAGACACAGCTGTGTGTTAGCGCTCTTGTAATTTAACACTTCAGCACCTACATAACTCCGTTCTGAAGTCTGGTGGCAATTAATTATGTGGAGCAGCAGGTCACGCCAGGCTCTGAATCCCCCCCCTCACCCCCCCCCAGTCCTTTCTTACCATGACGCAAATAACCAAATAACCACTCATCATCATCATCATCACGGCCTGACAGATCAATGGAGAAACATGGCTCTTCCCATCGATTTACCTTCCCCTGACTTTTGGGGTTGGGGGACACAAAGACGGTAATGGTTAGGCTGGACTGGCAGGGACTGGGGAAGGGAATCAATTCAAGCAATTTCTGCCACTCAAAATCTCCGTCTCCCTCTCCGTCTACGGCCACAACAGGTTTTGTGAATGCGGACGAATCGCGACGGAGGGGGCAGTTTTCATTGTCCTGTGTGCTTTTTCCTTCCACGCGGCGCTCTGAAAAAAGATGACATCACCTCCACTAAGATCACAAGGCTCTGTTCCCTTTGCTCCATTGGCTGGCGTACAGTAGTTCTAGGTACACAAAGCTTTACCATTCCCAACAGTCCAACAGGAAGCACAGTCATGGGCATTATTAAAGAACACAGGCAAATTAATCAAACAATGGCCAGAGAGAGCGCAGCCAGGCCGCGTTACAGAAGGGCACATTGACTTGCAAATCCATTCTGCCACAGCGCTGGATGTGGCAGACCTGCCTTTTCCAAAAAGGCTAATATGCTGAGTCCGGGATTTCAATGCACTGGTATTCCAGAATTTCCCTTTACAATATGATCCCTATTTGAAAGGACAAAAATCACAGCATCCGTTCACAGCAATCCAGGGACATTTCTATCACAATGCTTCCCCTTCTAGCCTGCTGTTTGTTTAAACCCAGCTGGGCAAAGTTAGCAGCTTCCTCAGATCTTTCTCTCTCTCGGTTTAGGAGCGTTTTCACACTTGTCCCGAATACACAAATCCACACCCAGGACCGATCCCGGGCTCGTTTGGGGGGAGGGGTTCATTATCACTGGTTTGCCTTCACACAGAAGGACTCCATTCGAACCGTGGATTGACTGTGTGCAATTCAGCAAAATGGTATGGCCTACACTGCTTTTCCCTATTTCCCTTAAATACATGCACTCAGACGGCAAAGAACAGCGCTTCTTTGGAGTCATTGCATTTTACAGTGCAGGAACCCCTGCAAAGCAGGACATGTCCTCAAAGGAGAAGATTTTCAGCCATGCAGGCGATAAGCTGACCAGACCACAGACCACAGATCTCCGGAGGACCAGAGATCGGTCTCCTTCTACTGGAAGCAGGTTCAAAAACATAGCTAGCAGCTCATGCCACAAGCTAGGAAGACATCAGCTTGTGCTAGAATGATGTAAGCTCATTTCATGTGTATGCTTACTTCTTTTAAAGCAGCATTAGGCTCCCCCACAGTTGGGGCGTTTCACTTCTATACCACTGCAGTAAATACAAATCATGCTGTGAGCTCCACATCATGGACAACAAGCAAGCTAACAAACCAGCATCGAACCAGATGCAGACCCATGCGAGCAGCGTTACAGGTCTCACAAGATGTCTCATGCAACTCCACCATAGCAACAATCGAACCCCAGTCTCCCACATGGTGTGGTAGCTCACTGACCGGTAGTGGTGTTCTCTGTTGCGCCACACCAACCACTGCTCCTCCAGACACATCACAGTAATCCGATTCTGTGATTCAGTGAATCATTTCCTCCAGAACTGAATCGCTGTTCAGTCAAGGTGGTTACGCTCCTGGTACATTACCAACCTGTCTCCTAGCAACTCCAGAAAAGTCATTAACTTTTCAGCTGAGCAAACTTTCATGTTTGTTTCAATCCTGGGACAAATCTTCATCTCCATTTCCTTTGGCATGCGTGATTCGGGTGCCCCAGGGTCCCTGACGGAAGCCGTTCAACAGTTTAGATGCATAAGGAGGCTGTGAGCATCTCCTGCCCACTGCAAACCACACTTTAGCACTTTTAAGAACACGTCTAATCATCAGCCAGCTACACGCGTACTGCCTTCACACCTTCACCGAGGACTGCTGTTGCTGCAGGTGAAACTGTAGAGCTCCTCTCAAATCCTGATTAAAAATGACACAGCTTTTTCTAAAGGGTTAAGGCAAAGCTCTTCATTAGTAGCTTTGCATATCAAGCACTCCTGCCCCCTTTTCCGACTTCTAGTCTATTCTCTGGTCTTGCGCAACACACATACTGCTGTGGTTTTTCTTTTTCACAAACAACCCCTCCAACAAATCAACTGCACTTCTGTTTTGGCCAATGGAATTAATACTAAACACAAATCACCTAGCCTGCCATCGCTGCCTCAGCTGCTGAGATTTATTCAAAGATGATGTGGATATTAACATGGTTTATGGTTGTTTAGGGCCTGACCTGGTCATGAACGATGGGCTTCATTAGGCTTCACGAACAAAAACAGGCAGAACAAATAAGCTAACTAACTGATTTATGGCCATTTAACTGAGAAACGCATGCGCACAGAGGTCAATCGGTCATTAACGAACAAACCCTGGGTGTTCGTTCCTCCCGTTAAGCCTCAGCCAGAAAACCAGGAAAGCCCAAGATGCACAGATTCCTGCCCCTCCAGTCTCTTCCCACAAGCAGACTGGCCTTTAAATAGAGCCCTACTCCTAAATTAAGGCTTTAAAAAAAACTGGCACAGAGCGAGAGACTTGGGAACAATGGATTTTTCCATTCACATCCCGACTGCGCAGATGTCAGGCCTGCTCCTGAAACTTTGAACTCTTCCCAGTGACTGGGAGTCGTCATCAGTATGCAAGGCAGGTGCCTCGACCGAGGATGAGCGTAAAGCACTGAAATGCAAGTCATGCTCCTCACACAGGAAGAAGAACACCCAGCTGCAATCTGCTCGTCACTTAGCGCTGACTCCAGATCTCGGCGGTAAACACTTCATCTGTGATGCAGGCGTTATGTGACGTGAAAGGTATTTAGCAGCTGGCTTTGTTGTGAGCGCGTCGGAGGATGCTTTCCTAGGAAAACGACCTACGGAGCCTTAAGTGCACCGTGCCGATTTGTTCCACGTCTCACAACAAAGAGATCTCCGACTGGAGTGGAGTGGAGGGGTTTCAGAGAGATTCCGGCTTACTCAAACAGCGGGAAAGATGTTTGACAAGCAGCAGCAGGTCGCTACAGCTGCTGATTCTGCATTTGTTCAAATAACACAACACGTTTATTCTGAAACTGATCAAGGCTAGCTCAAAGGCAGCGAGAGCACGTTGTGAACCCAGGCTGGAAACTGCAGGCTAAAGGTGCCGGAATTCCGAGCCACTTCACTGAAAGACGAGGGATCGTGGAGAACGCTTGCTGATGTGTCTATTCACCGTCTCGGATTAATGTATTTGTTATGTTAGCTGTCAGCAAGCAGGCAAATGTTGTGCACTGGATATGAGTGTTCATTCCATATAACATACTCTCCTAAAAATAAAGGTGCTCAATAAAGGAGCTACGTTAGATGTGCGAGTCCAAGAACCTTGCCTTGATGTAAAGGTGCTTTACCGCTTTAAAGGTCCTTTCTACAAACAATTTTGGCTCCAAAAAGAACCATAAAAGGTTCTTCATGGTATCTCTATGGCCTCACTTAATAATAATGAGATGACTTTGGCATTGACCTGATGTTTAGATTTAAAAGGGTTTCCCCAAAACAACATTTAATGATGTACACTACATGGACAAAAGTATTGGGACACTTGCGCTAAACTTCGCTCGCCTATTACAACCGATAACAAGGTTATTAAAGAGAGTTTGTGATGCTTTTGGTTGGAGAAACTGTCTCTAACTTTACTGTCCAGAGAAGAAGGCTTTCTACTAGACTTTGCAGCACTGCTGTGAGGATTTGATTGCATTCAGCAACAAGAGTGCAAGTGAGGTCAGGATGATGGATCATCACCAACCTACCTCATCCCAAAAATAATGGATGGAGCACCATCATTCCACCCCCCCCTAGCCCATGCCTAGCATTAGGCATGGTGACTAACCATGTTTATTTGCCCTAGAGAGCACTATCCTATGCTACTTCTCTACAGGGACTAGACAACCTGTGTCAGCAATGGGTGCAGCTTACAGTAGCAGAACACATTCACTAGAAGGGGTGTCCACAAACATTTGAACATATCTATAACAGAAAGTACCAACATACCTACTGTGGCTGCGTGTCTGACTTAACGTGCCAGTTTCACGAGGACTTCCCATCACCAGTTTTCGTCCAGCTAACGGCATACAGCCGCGATGTACCTCACTGTACATAGTCTGAGAATTCCACAACCAGAAAGTTGGAAGAGCTAAACTGAGAGCTGAGCCGCCATTCCTCTTCCTGAAGCTTGCCTCGGTACAGTTAACGATGATGAGGTGGGATGCGGTGGTGATGCAGGGGTACTGTTATAATGTGGTGGACTCAACTTGTATGATGAATCATCACCACCACCACCAGCAACCTAATTCCACACTTTTCCACCAATATTCATGTATCCATGCTGGAATCTGCAGATTTGTAAGTTAACAATATTGAACATCGGCATCACAATTCCAATCCTGCTGCATTTCTACCGCACTGCGCTACATATCTGAAGTATTTAGACATGCTACCTAGTTTGCTGTAGGTTGTTTTTGGACACTTCCGTTATTTTATTGGAAGTGAGACGTCACATTATGTTTTTTTAGAGGATTTCACAACAAGAGCATGAGCACAAGACCTGATTAACTGGACCCAGAACAGTGCAGGATGTCAAACACTGTAATAATAATAATATAAATGGCGAATATTGGTGCCTTGCTGTCTTGTCCCACTCACAAAACCTTAGAAAAACAAAACAGGGTGCGATCATGGGAAAATCTCTTCAAATATGAGGAGATTATATATTTGTATATATTGTATTGATTTATTTTGGCCATATTTGCCACACCTCCCGCAGTGGATGCTGCCAGAAAGCTGGTCATGAGTTCCACCTGAGCTGCTACTCCAACTCCTGCAGCTCCAAGCCCCGAGAGGAGACCCTCGGCTCCTGCAAACTTCTCACAGCCGGTTAAGGGAGACTTCCCTGAGGTTGGCAAAAATGACAAATTCAAAAACACACATGACACAAAAACGTATATCAACATACAGATATGCGTGTTGGCACTGGAGAGCCTCTCCTAGGCTGGACACCAGCACTAGCTAGAGGTGTAAACAGCCTGTGACTAGAAGGTCCTGCGCTCCTCTCCTTCACACCAACACTGCCTGAACCAACATGGGGTTTCTTTTATTTCTGTAAAAACAGAAAAATGCCCTGCAGCTTGAGCAAGAGATTCCCCCGTGAATCAAGCCTTACTTTACCCCCTTGACTCTGGAAATGAGCAGAAGGGAACCTCTAGCCTGCCTCTAAACACTGAGGGGGGCTGTACTCGCAGCCAGTGGTGGTAGTAAACAGTAAGCAGAGGACTTGCTTTATAGGGTAGCTTTAGCTCCAGCTAACCTGGGCTCATTCCCCCAAAACACGACGACCACCACCACAAAGCTCCCAGCAAAGCGGTCGAGAGGCGTTGACTCTGAACACACTCTCTCTCTCTCTCTCTCTCTCTCTCTCTCTCTCTCTCTCTCTCTCAGTGTCCAGCCTATTTGAGCTCTACGGCGTTTTTGGGGGGGGAAGCTGGGCCCGGGTTGGACAACGCTGAAATTGTTAACACCTGAAACAACCTGACAGCCGCCTGAACCCCCACTTCAGAGGCTTTAGTGGAGCAGAGCTGGTTCGGCGACTGTCGTCAAGCCGTTTTCGTTTTTTTTGGTTGGAGGGGTAACAGCCTAGCCCTCGTTCCGCATAGGAACTCCACAACACACACGCACGCGCGCGCGCACACACACACACACACACTCGAGCTTCCAAAAAAAGCAAGTAAGAAAGACATGAAGGAAGGAAGGAAGGAAGGAATAAAGATGAGGCAGCTCCGACTGTACGATGAAAGGTTCGAGCTAACAGTTGAGAAAACATGTTGTTGTGAGGAGCCGAGCTCAGCCGAGTCGAGCTCCAGCTCCAGCTCCAGCTCCAGCTCCAGCTCCAGCTCCGCTCCACTCACCTTTCCCACTCCCCTCTTCCACCGCTGCCTGGCATGATCAAAATACTAAGCAGCGGCAGTTTCCCCCTGCCGTTCGCCTCCCGAGCCGAGAGCCAAACCAGCGGTGCTCCAGGCGCATTCGCCGCGCTCTCCTCCGCCACCGAGCGCCCTAAATCCCCGCTGTCTCGGTCGGGTAGGAGCTGAAAGTTTGCTTGAAAGTTGCGACTCCGTCCAGCTGCACGGCGCGGTCTCCGGAGCGGTGAGATCACCGCGATCCTCTGAGTCCTCCCCCTGCTGGAGTCTCGCGAGAAGCGGACGGGCCCGAGATGTAGGGAGAAGAGCGCGATGCTGTGGGAGAAAACATCCTGAAGTCCGGCTTTAATCAGGGATCCTCTCCCGATCTCCTCTCTGTACTGTGCTGCAGCACAGGCTAACGCCAGAGGGTCCTCAAAACACAACCTGTGACACGTCACGTTGTAGTGCTCCAGCAGCGCGCGTGAGTGAGTGAGTGAGTGAGTGTGTGCACTTGCTCACTAGCAGAAGGGTGTGGTGGAGAGAAGTGTGCTAAAACAGCTACAGCTTCAAACCTCACGAGTTCACTTGGAAGAAGGACTTCAACTAAAGTTACTTTAGTACATTTCCACACATCCCTCAACATGCATGGAGCTCAGATGCAGAGTTCAGATGTAAGGATTCACACAGTGAGAACAGTGAGGACATTCCCAGAACCTCCCAATAATTTAGGGGAATTACCTATATATATATATATATATATATATATATATATATATATATATATATATATATATATATATATATGTGTGTGTGTGTGTGTGTGTATGTATGTATGTATAAAACTGGTCTCTCGTTGAGACTCATATAATAAATATTTATACATGTGTGTGTGTGTATATATATATATATATATATATATATGTGTGTGTGTGTGTGTGTGTATATGTATGTATGTATAAAACTGGTCTCTTCTCATATAATACTCATATAATAAATATTTATACATGTGTGTGTATATATATATATATATATATATATAGAGAGAGAGAGAGAGAGAGAGATTTTTTTTATATCTCATGATTAAAAAAATGTCTGTAGCTCAAATGCAAAGTTCAGATGTAAGGAAACACACACTGAGAAAGTGAGGACATTCCCAAGCATCTGCTCCCAACCTCCCAACCTCCCAATAATCTAAGGGAATTACCAGAGAGACCATTTTATTATATATACCAGTTATATATATATATATATATATATATATATATATATATATATATATATATGTGTGTGTGTGTGTATATATATATATATATATATATATATATATATATATATAACTGGTATAACTGGTCTCTCTTTGAGACTCATATAATAAATATTTATACATGTGTATATATTTTGTTTGTTTGTTTGTTTTATATATACATATTGTTTTATATATATAGAGAGAGAGAGAGAGAGAGAGAGATTTTATATCTCATGATTTAAAAAAATTCTGGTGATCTAAAGTTAATTTGTTAGGATAACAAAAGTTGTTGTTTCGAGATAGATAGCAAACTTAGAAAATATCAGAAAAATGATTTATGATTGTGAGATAACAGTACAGAAAGAAATTTACTCATGGTCTTTGAGGACTTTTTTTTATTTCAGCACAATTCAATGGTTGAGATGTAAAAAAAAGGGCCATTCCTGTGTCATGTCATGCAAAATGGTGTGTTATGGAGCAACAAAAAAAAGACTATTAGTTATTATTATTATTAGTTACTATTAAGCTATTATTAAAAAGACTAATAATTTAGCCAATTTATTTATGACCCAAAACCATCAGTGAACCTAGTAAACATGTATATGCTCTTTTTTTTTTTTTAACAATTATACGTCATAACTTTATGCAGTGTAGCTTTTAGAGGCATTCAAGTGGTTCCCATCACCACCACTGTGACCAGTTTTGACTGGAATGGAGCATTTTATTGTAAGCAACTCTGAATGACTTTGTTTACATTTTATAATATTCATTCATTCATCCTGTTACCCGCTTCTTGCTCGTCAGGTTCGTGGTGGGTCTGGAGCCTATCCTGAATCATGGGGCTCAAAACAGGAACACCCCCAGACAGTGAGGATGGAACCCACAACCTCAACAGTCTGGGCCGTGTCACACCCTGCCACCCACATCTTAATGATTTCAATAAAAATAAGTAGAATTCTCTCTGTGATTGAGGAGGCAACATAGTCACTCAGAGAGGACTGATGTGAAGTGCTCTGTTGTCTGGGACAGAATTGAACCAAATGTCCAAGAACAAATAGTCCCCTCTCCATTGACCCACTTCCCAGCAAACCACTCTAAAGGACTGTTTACGCAATGGTGAAAATATGTCAGCTTGGGGGCTCTGAGTGGTGTAGTGGTCTAAGGATCGCTGGTTAGAATCCTAGGTTGTGCTGCTTGCCATCAGCAGCCGCAGTCTAACTGGCCTTGCTCCCACCCCTCAGAGACAGACGTCTGTTAGCTGTTGTCTTCCAATTGAACATTTTCACTAGTAGGGTGATTGCAGTGCACCTCTAGATTAACAGTGTGAGGTAGGTTGGATATTGGTGTTGGAGGTCAAACCTGCAGGACAGTAGATCTCCAGGAGGAGGGGTTGATGACCACTGCTTAAGATGAATCTCTGTGATCGTCTAAATATAAATCGCTGATGTTTCCTAAACGAGCTGAGGCGGCCTTTTATTGTGCACAAGCTTTCTGAAATGCAAGAAAATGCTTAACATGGAAAAAAAGACTAAATGCTGTGTTGGTGAACCCAGTTCTACTAAATTTAAATACAGTGGCATGCAAAAGTTTGGGCACTTCAATCAAACTTTGTTACTGTAAATAGAAAAGTAAGTGGAAGATGAACTGTTCTCCAAAGACAGTTAAAGATTCAATTTTTATTTTTTTTGGGGGGTGGGGGGGGAGGGTCTCAGAGTGGCTCAGTGAGCTCAAATCCCAAGCCATGCCGCTTTGTCATCAGCAGCCGGAGTCTGAGAGAGCACAATTGGCCGTGCCTCCCCCCCCTTCTCACTCTTGGAACAATTTTGGCTGAAACAGGCAGCTGTTTGCTGGTGCGGTGGAGCCAGGGAGCCGGCCCTTTCCTCTGAACGTGTTGGAGGGGAGGTGTTAAGTCCTTACCCTCCTGGGGTCGGGACCATTGCTAGTGCTAGGGGGAGTTACGAATGGGTAGGTTAGTTAGACAAAGGGAACAATTTAATAAACAGGATGAAAACATGAAATATTTTTATTTATTAATATAACTTTTATTATTTTATCTTTTTTTTTATTATTATTATTATCATTTTAAGCAAAATAAGAGCTTTCTTGTTTTGTATAATTTAAGTGAAAAAGGAAAGACACCCCAAGAGATTTGAGCTTTCAGATCTTTTTTTTTTTTTTTGACCAAGATCCCAGACCTTAATTAGCTTGTTTGAGCTATGGCTTGATCAGTCCTCATTAGGAAAGGCCAGGTGATGCACTCTGAAAACTAAAATAATTGAGGCCAACAAACAGGAGAAGGCTCAGAGAAGATTGCAAAGCGTTTACTGAAAGCCGCTACCTCAGTGCACAATATAATGCATTCAGCGAAAAAGGCAAGTAACAGTATTATAGCGATTAAGTTAAGTTGTAAAACCTAGAATGAGAACTTTTCTAAGAATTCCTAGAAAGACAAATCAAAACCCTTGTTTGACTGCAAAAGATCTTCAGGAAGATTTAGCAGACCAGACTGGAGTGGTGGTGCACTGTTCTACTGTGCAGCGACCCCTGCACAAATATGACCTAAGTCCTGTGGACTGATTAAGTTAAAATATGACTTTTATTTTTTGCCTGCAGGGAGTATGTAAAGATATGGTTGGAGAAATAAGGGTGGGCTGAACATGCATTGCATGGGCTTGTGTTGCAGCCAGTGGCAAGGAGGAACATTCCACTGGTAGAGGAAAAAGTATGTTATCAATGCAATGCCAACAAATGGAAGCAAACACCTCACTGTCTGTAAGAAAAAGCTGAAGATGAAATAAGGATGATCCTAAACACACGTCAAAATCAAAACCAAATGGACTACCTCAAGGGGTGCAAACTGAAGGATTGGATATTGACCTCACAGTTCGCCTCCCTAAATATCATCAAAAGCAGACCTCAGAAAAGCAGTGCGGCAAGACGGCCTAATAAAGGACAATTTAATGAAAATCCCCCAAATAAGAAATGAAGGAGTGTTAACTGGCTACAAAAAGCACGTTCAAACAGTGATGCTTGGTAAAGTGGGCATTTCAGGTGTCTTTCCTTTTTTGTTATTTAACTATAAAAGATAATAAAAAAAGTAGTCTTGCTTAAAATATTAAAGAGATGTCATCTATAGATTTTTGCCGTTTGGAACTTTTACACACTTGGCTATTCACAGTAACCTTTATGTTGACTAGGTGTCCAAACTTTTAAATGCCACTGTATCTTGTCCAACATAAACAATCCTGTATAGTAGTTATACATTTGACAAAAGTAATCAGACACATGCAGGGTATTAAAAAAAAGTGTGTTCATCCTGCTTTTATTGGAGTAAAGTCTCTACTGTCCAGGAAAGACTTTCTACTAGATTTTGGAGCATTGCTGTAAGAATTTGATTGCATTCAACATTCAGACAAGAGCATTAGCAAGATTAAGGTGTTGGATGATCACCACCCCACCTCATCCCGAAGTCCCCAACTTATCGGATTGTATGTATTAGATGTAGCACCATTATTCCAGAGAACACAGTTCCACTGCTCCACAGCTCAATGCTGGGGGGCTTTATGCCCCTCCAGCCCACACCTGGCATTAGGCATGGGGCCAATAGGTTCATGTTTATCTGCTTCAGAGAGTCCTATTCTATTGGCAATACTTTTTTACATGGACTAGACCAGCTGTGTGTGTTTTTGCACACCTGTGTGTCAGCAATGGGTGCAACTTAAAATAGCTGTATGAATGTATTCATTAGAAGGGGTGTCCATAAACATTTGGAGATTATTGCCGAGCTCTGGGAAACCTCACATACAGATGTGATGTATGATATGCCATATGTCCTAAAAGTCCTAAAGAACATTCTTATGATTAATTGCATAAATAACATGTAATACACTCAACTACTATTACTCATTCCTTCAAGCAGTGCATTGTGTGTGAGAGATGATTGGGAAAGTTTCAAGGAAAAGGCAGTATTACTAAATAATTACCTTCATTATGAGAAAGGCTAAGAAACAACCAGATGTGAAAGAGGCTGGTGTAGATTCTGGCAAAGCCATGAGTGAATAATGGGAACACTCTCGTGGACTTACTTGTGTTGGAGAGGCAGTGAGGAGAATGAGAAAGGAATGAGAGATGGAATGTGAATCACAGACAAAGATTAGGTAATCCGGATCATGTGATGGCTTGCTCTGGACAGAAAGCAGACGACAAGAATCAGACCGGAGAGCAGTGGAGCGAATATTGCAGATGTTTCTTTAGGTGTCCAGTTGAAAGAGTGTGTGAGGGCGAGCTTTACAGGGGTCAGGTTCAGTCCTTACCTAGAGGCAGGACAGAGGTTTGAAACAGGTGTTCAGTAGAACATAGACCATAACCTATTGCATAACCTATTGCAGAGTCCAAAGATCTTGAACTGGACGTGTCTTCAGTGGGTAAAAGAACCTACAAAATGGGGACATTAACAAACTTACCAGCCTCCAGGAAACAAACAATGGAGGTATATGAGGTTTTTTATGCGAAATAAAAAGTTTGGAAATAGATTCTTTCACCAGGACTGGCGTAAATGTGCCTCAAGAGCACTGTCTGATGGCGAAAATGTGTAGCACACTTTCTGCTGATTGGTGGACAGTATCTGTTGATTGCTGGGTTTACTAAATAATCATCCCAATTCAAGTAAGATGATACTTATGATAATTGTTAGTTGAAAAGGCTCATTATCCTTATTCCTAAGCCTACAAGCTACGCCTATCCATATGTCCTCAAAATCCCATAACAAAGCCAGCTCAACATCATTGATTTATTCTTTTTTATTAAAGTATTATCTTTTCAGCAGGTCGCTGTTCACATCCTCTACATTTCTTTCATATTTACACGGTCTCAGTTGACACCCCTTTGAGGTTTAGGGTATCGCCCTCATTAAGTAAAATAAGAGAAGGTAGAGGGATGCCACAGAGGTGCCGACTTCAGACAAAATACATTTTGAGGCCGTGAGTTTAGATGAGAAAGGGCTGTTGTGGCTAGTTCTTGGTCAGCCTCAGTAACCTCTGGATGTCGGGTTCAATGGCAATGGTCTCAAACTTTTTGCTGTATCTCTTGAACGGCTCGCCTTCAGGGCCAATGAGGAATTTCTCAAAATTCCACGAGACGTCAGTCCGACTGATGGGGCTCCACACAAGGAATTTGGGGTCCTGCATGAAGGAGACCGGGTCATCGTCAGGATAGGGGAGTTTGTCTTTCAGGTATGCGAAGACGGGATGAGTGCTGGCCCCGTTCACGTCACACTTCTCGAAAATGGTGAAGCCAGGTTCGTAGCCCGCCCCTGGGCGCACGTGCTTCAAGGAGTTTAGGATTTCTCCATTTGTGCAGTTTTCCTGCAGGAAAAGGAAACAGCAGTTTCACCTTTAACATGGACGTGTTTCATCAGGAAAACAAAGGAAGGTCCTATTACAACATGTCCCTTGTGTATACTGGCTCTCTTCCTATAGTGTGCATTGACTGTCTATTGATGAAAGACCAGACTGTGGGGTTAATTAATGGGTTCATTCACTGTATCTTGTCCACCATAAACAATCCTGTATAGTATTTATACATTTGACAAAAGTATTAGGACACCTGCTCATTCATTGCTTCTTCTGAAATCAAGGGTATTAAAAAGGTGTGTTCATCCTGCTTTTGTTGGAGTAAAGTCTCTACTGTCCAGGAAAGGTATTTGGAGCATTGCTGTAAGGATTTGATTGCATGCAGCATTCAGAGCATTAGCAAGATCAAGGTGTTGGATGATCAGCACCCCACCTCATCCCAAAGTCCCCAACTTATCGGATTGGATGTATTGAATGTAGCACCATTATTCCAGAGAACACAGTTCCACTGCTCCACAGCTCAATGCTGGGGGGGCTTTATGCCCATCCAGCCCACACCTGGCGTAAGACCTGGTGCCAATAGGTTCATGCTTATCTGCTTCAGAGAGTCCTATTCTATTGGCAATACTTCTTTACATGGACTAGACAAGCTGGAAAAAGTACTGCCTCTATTAGGAATGCTAGGTTGGTAGGGACTCCTTTTACTCCCGAAGGGATCAGCATCAGTTCTTTGTTGCATGGATTCCACATTACACATTCCTGCAGATTATACAGGTGCACGTTTATGCTGCGAATCCCCCATTTTTCCACATCTCAAAGCTGTTCTACTAGATTCAGATCTGGTGACTGGGAAGGCCACTGAAGAACACTGCACTCATTCTAATGGCCACGAAACCTGTTTGAGAGGACTTATGCATGGTGCATTATCATGCTGGAAGATGATAATGGGATTGGAAGATGGGAATATGGTGGCCGTGAAGGGATGGGCATGGTCAGCAACGCTACTCAAGGCTTTTCACACAAGGGAGATTGAGCCATGGGTTCTTGCTGTTGGTGCCAAATTCTGACCCTACCATTTGTTTAACCTCAACAGGCCAGGCTATGTTTTTTTTTTCCAGTTTTGGTCAGCCTGTGCCAGCTGCAGCCTCAGCTTTCTGTTCCTGGCAGACAGAAGAGGAACCCCATGTGTTCAGCAGAAAAGTACCACAGAATGCACAACAACTATTCACAGTGGTTTCACAACTGTAGAGTCAGTCGGGCCATTCTCTGTTGACCTCTCATCAACAGGGCGTATCCGTGTGCAGAACTGCCACCTGCTGGATGTTTTGTGTTTTTTTTTTTATTGCACTATTCTAAGAAGACTGCTGTGCTGAAAATCCAAGGAGATCAGCAAGTCTAGAAATACTCAAACCAGTCCAATTGGCACAAACAATCATGCTACACTCAAAAGCACTGAGAGCATTTTTACCCTTGTTCTGGTGGGTGAGGTAAACATTATGAGAAACTGCTGGCCACTGTCTGCATGATGTTGGGATCAGCTAATTTGCTTGTCATCATTTGTAGTAGTGGCTGCCAACACTGGTCCTAGACCAATTTTTACCATTTTTACATACACAAACACTCAAATTAAGGAAAATCTTGTTAATTAGCCTACTGGTTGGAAAACACTCTAAACTAAGCAGGATGGCTGCTCCACTCAGAATAAAAACAACAGCATGCTTTCAACCCTGATCCAGTAGTCTCACTGGAGCTGTAGGCCACTGAGAGAATAAGAATAATTACTTTCCACCAACCTGGTAGCCAAACTGGTTACAAGGGAAGCCCAGGACCACCAGCCGGTGTGGGTACCTGCTCTGGAGCTGGTTGAGCTGGCTGTAGTCCCGGGTGGTCGTCCCTCAGAGGGAGGCCACATTCTCAATCAGCACTACTCGTCCTCGGAAGACATTGAAATCGATCGATTCCCCCTCCAGCGTGGTAGCACGCAGGTCATAAAACGTCTTGGCTATGAACGTCATTGTCCACGTTTGCAGGTCTTCCAGCACACGGTCTTCTTCCCAACTGTCACGCAAACCCGCCTGGTTGCCTAGCCTCAACTATAAAGGCTGGGTTTCGAATGACTTTGAAGAAAGCAGATATACAAGTGATACATGATACCACCATGTGGTGAAAAGCCAGAGGTAGGCCATCTCAGGTTTTAATGTGTAAGCCTGCACCAGTCTTTACACAGCAGCCAGTCTTTTTCGATGGGAAGGAAAATCAAGCGTAGTTGAAATGATGAAGATGAGCAATCACTTCTGAAAACTATAGGTAAAATGGGCATGAGGTTCAACATGAAGGAACTGAACAATTAAATAATCACACAGTCTATTTATTTTTATATTCATCTTGGTGGCTCAGCGGTTAGAGCTCCAGGCTATTGATGACAGGGTTGTGGGTTCAATACCCGGGCTCGGCAAGTTGCCACTGTTTGGGCCCATGAGCAAGGCCCTTCACCCTCTCTGCTCCCCGTTGCTGGAGTTGGCTGCCCACCGCTCTGTGGGTGTGTGCTCACTGCCCCTAGTTCACTAGTGTGTGTGTGAGGACACATTTCGCTGTACATGTACAGTACAGTAACAGATAGTTGCACCTTTACCTTCACCACCAGTTTGCTCTACACTGCATGATGAAAATGGCTATTCTCGATCTCAGTCCCAGTCTTCTTCACTGCAGCAAAATGTAAAGAGAAGAACACTGTAGTGAACTCTATGTGAGCTTCAGAGACTGCATCCATCTCTGAGCCATTAAACATTCAGCAAGTCATTACCTATGTTCCTGTGTCATTAAAAATGGATGCCTGTTCAATCTAATCCCCTTCAGTGGAGCTGGCCCTAAACTCTGATTCTGTTACACAGAATCTTTCATTTGACGCCATTGCTAATCTGCCAAAGAGCTCCGGCACAAGCCATCTACAACAAACTTGACAAATGCATGCTGATGCTAATGATAGTCTGACCATGAACTGGTCCAGGTTTCTGTTTAAAGGAAGGTCTCACAATTAGAGGTCCTTCTCAATCAGTATCATATTTATTTTAGAAACACACAGTTAATACTCTATATACAATCTTCACATCACTTCCAAACCATCATCATTTTCAACAACAAACACTGTCTTCATAAGTATATGCATTCACACAATGACAATTATGCAAGATCTTTGCTTTTTAAACATGATTCCTTTCAAAATTCAAGAACTGTACTTGCTATTGTTCAGTCATCAGACAGTAAAAGAGCTTTTACCCAGTTCTTGGTCCAGACATGTCCAAATGAATCTCTTCAATTGGTCTGTTTGTAATTTACAAAGTTATGGGGATTTTCTTTACCACAATGAGGTCAAAAAAAACAGCCTCTCTCCAGCTGGATGGTTACATTTCCCATGCACAGCAATTCAACAGAATACAACAGCAATAAATGTAGTTATCGCAGATTCCAATTCACAGCCCTGTCTGCGTTTTGCACTTTTGTCAGTGAACACTGTGCAGGTTTTGTACTACGCTCTAATAAATAAAGGTGCTTCAAATGATTCTCTGAGTGATGCCATTGAAGAACCACTTTAGGTTCAATAACGAACTATGGTTGTAATAGAGATGTGCGAGTGGGAAGGATCTGTTACTTGATGTAAAGGTTCTTTACCAAGGTTTTGCCCACTCATCTCACACACATCTCTATGGATACCAAAAGTGATTCTTCTATGGTATCACTCAAAGATTCAAAGATCCACTTGAAGCACCTATATTTTTATTCTCAGACTGAAATCTGAATAGAAAAACTAGATCAAAGCAGCAATATTTTATTTAGGGACAGAGGGGAACAACCTAACATGTGGTGTTCGCTGAACATTAAAAAAATATTTGCTGAAGATTAATAATTAATCTGTTTTACCTAGCTAACCAACCCACGTATACAACAAATGATAATGTAAATTGTTTCCTTAACATGTAATTGATCAACAATTCAAACTAAAGTGAAATGACTTGAGCAGCATGTACACTATATGCACATATGCACACTGCATAATTTTGTTTTTCAGTGATAAATAAAAAAAATACAGGAATCCGCATCACAATCTTAATAATGCAGTCCGTATATGGAAAATTGGAGTAAATATAATTGGGTACATATAATCTGCCCTTAGTAAATGTCATGGAAAATGAGAACAGTGTGAATTATTCTTTTGCATCAAGCAGCAAAAAAATGAATCTGCATCTAGATAATAAGGGAGAAGTGGTGAGAATTTGAGAAGATGGCCAAAAGCAAGTTCAACTTGAATCTGATTAGCTATATAAAGTACTAAAGGTCTATGTGACACTGTATCCCACTTGCCTCTCCTTTTGCATGAGAAAGGATTAGCAGCTATGAACTAGATATGAGGATATGAGTCGCTGGTGACTGCCCTCTACTGGTCGATGATCAGAAGTGCATTTTTCCAAGTGTTTGTGGCTCCCCTTCTGCTTCTGGAATTGAGGCATGAGATAAACCTACAGTGAAACGGATGCAGAAATAAGGGACTGAAACCTGAGATCATGTGCAATTAATATAGAAGGAGCTTGTTTCAATGGTAACCATAACCACCTTATTTGCCTACGTACCTGGTAACACAGTTGAAAAATGATCTCATGCTTCAACACTTCCCTAACATGAGCAGGTGGAGTATTCATCCTCCTCCTCCTGCTCCTGCTCCTGCTCCTCCACTAGGTCAAGAACAGTGAGGTTGTCTTCTTTGGACGGCAGTATACTATCCAGCTCCTTCCTATTGGCTTGCAGCACCAGCTCAGTCAACCGGGTTAATGACTGGGAATGACGCAGCACAAAACAGTAATGCTAACCCTACGTTAGTCAGATTACAGTGGAACAATAATGGCACTGATAGATAGCTGCAACGTGTAGGCATGTTAGAAAATAATCACACATCAATGCAAAGTAGTGGTAAAGGTAAAGGTGCACGTATTTGTCACTGTACAGTGTACACTGTACAGCGAAATGTGTCCTCCGCATTTAACCCATCTGGTAGTGAACACACACTCACACACACACATGTGTTAGGGGCAGTGAGTACACACACACACCCAGAGCGGTGGGCAGCCAACTCCAGCACCCGGGGAGCAGAGAGGGTAAAGGGCCTTGCTCAAGGGCCCAACAGTGGCAGCTTGCCGAGCCCGGGAATCGAACCCACAACCCTGTTATCAATATCCCGGCGCTCTAACCGCTGAGCCACCACTGCCCCGATGCATGCACTGACCTCTTTGATGTTGTGATTGCTACGGGCACTTGTCTCAAAGAAATCCATCCCATAAGACTTGGCAAGCTGCAATATGCAAATGGTTTATGCATCAGCACAACACAAAGCAAATATACAGTACTGTCCTGAGAGGTCATGAGAAATGTTTACATACACGGACATGCCATGGCAATATTGGGCTTTTAATGTTTTGGGAGGTTTTCTGAAATGAACACAGGGTGAAACTTAGACATACATCACCACACATTAACCCATTCATCGTAATAATTCAGCTATTAGTCCTAAACTGAAAACTACTGTATAGCTGTTTATCTTACTGGAAAGTCCCACTGACGTTCTACTGCCTTTTGTCCCCCTAATATTGATCCACTTGATGTAAAGTATAACAGTAATGAAGTGTGGGCTTGCATACAGAGTTTAAAGGGTTTAAGGGGTTAATTCAGAGGTTCCTAAATGCTTGCGGAGACCAAGGCCTCTGAACTTCCTGTTTTTTGTGGGTTGTTTTTTTTTTTTTTATGTGGGCTTCTCTGTGGGCTTCTCTCACATAAAAGGGTTTGTTTGACAGCACTCAGTGGATTAACCGACACACAGTACAACTAGAAAGTCCAAGGAGATCAGAAAAGATCTGAAAAGGATGACTGCAGATTTACAAGTTATGAATCTCTTGGAGTCTCTTGGAGCCATTTTTAAAACAACTGCAGATGTCAAGATCATCAGTTCAAACAACTGTGCTTGAGTACAAGTGTAGACATTAAAGTCTGGGAGAAGACACATACTGTCAGCTGAGGAGAAGCAGGAAAAAAGGAATAGCCCAAGAAAAACCAAGGTACACGTCTGCCATGAACTGGAAGCTGCTGGAAGATGCCAGTGGACTACCTCAGAATTCTACAGCAGAACCTCCAACCATCATCCAGACAGCTGGAAATTGGACAGAATTTAGAGGTGACAGGAAAGTGGTAGCTGAATAGATAAAACAGGCCAACATTAGACATTTAATTGAACTCCACTAACTCTGCCAGGAAAAGTGGTAAAATATTTTCTCCAGATTTGGTACTGCCTAGAAAACCAACCCATCTGTAGCTCCCCCTAGCACTAGCAATGCTCCCAATACGAGAAGGGTAAGGAAACACACGTCTACACCGATACATGCAAAGCCAGCCACAGCCTCATTTGGGCGGCCAACAAGCTTGGAGGAAAGCGCAGGTCTTCAGCTCTGCAACACCAGATAAGTGCCCGAGGAGAGCCCGACCAATTGTGACTCTGGTGGAGATTGTAGGTGTGCTATATGTATTATTTTGATCCTGTGCACCAAATTTTTGTTGTATTAAAAATGTATGATGTAACCATCTGCCCCAGAAAAAAATATTGCCATGACAACAAAAAACAATTGGCACCTTGCTCCCTTGCTCTGTGGCCACCTGTCTTCGATGTTCCTTGTCACTTTTGTTCCCTAGGAGAATCTTCTGCACAGTGGGTGGTGGAAAAGCAGTCAGGAACCACATGCAATTTGGGCAGCATTACTAAACTCTACTGTAGAGGAAAGCAGTATCTCTGAATGTAGGACATTTATGATAGTAGTCCTCACCTCATCCACATCGCTCACCCACTTCACTATATGCTGGAAAGAGAAGGCACTGGTAATGTCATACACAAGGAAGATTCCCTGTGGACAGAGAGATCCAGCATGAGAACAGATCCAGAGGGCTCAGGTGTCCATTGCACTAGAGGTGCAAAAACAAAAGGCATCTATGTCTATCATTTCAAGCATTTTAACAGTAGTGATTAAATGACTGACCGCTGTCATCCTACTCTTAAAAACGAGCAATCACATAAATACAGTAACAGTTATCAAACTTCTATATGTAAACAACTTTACATGCCAAAGTTCTAGTCACACTGTCATTTGGCTATGGGCTACTTTTAAAGGGAAGCTGTTTACCACATACAGCGATTTGGAAGTAGTGCTGGGCAATATGGTAAAAATACTACATCACAACATTTAAAGACATTTTCATTATATTTATCACAATACATGTAAATTACAGACTAAATATATCAGAAGCAACAGATTCTACTATTCAGATACTCTCCCGTACTGAATATAGTGATTTATACTCAACATCTGCTACACTTCATCTAATTAAACCAGTCTAATTACACGGTATATAATAAAACCTGCAGCTGATCAGTGTTTATTAAGCACTAACAATATCCTCCATATGCTTAGAAAAGCGTTTTGTGCATCACGATACCAAAATTGATCACAATATAATAAAATATCGTCATATTGCCCAGCCCTAATTGTAAGCATTTCAAATGAGTCTGGACTTGAACGATGAGTAGGACTGATTATCATTCATTCATTCACTTGATAAATTCCAGCTCTAGACACAGTTTTAGAACAGGTTCTGGACAGGCTTTAATAAAATGCAAAACTCAGTCAGAGCGAGACACCTTGACTTATTGCTACGAGATAACTCAACGATCCAAGACACACCCAGTTCCCTGCACACCTACACCCAGAACCTGCACCTGTACTGTACCTGCGCTCGTCTGTAATATTGCTTGGTGATCGTCTGGTACCTCTCCTGTCCAGCTGTGTCCCTGCGAAGGGGAGATACACACACATAAGTAACTGCTTAAATCAGATTAAAGGAGCACTTCAGACACATTATTCATCGCCTTGTTTTCCCAACCTCCCTTTACCCCTTAGAATTAAACAGGCTGTTTTTTTGCTGCTGTGCTTTTAAAGGCTGAGATGTGTAAATGTAAACGTCTGTTCGGACTGGCTGTCCTGTATCGGCCCTCATTTAAAAGAAACCTAGGGGGATAACCTGATAACACTCCTGATAACCTCAGCAGGAATGGGGAGGACTAAACGGCTTGTAGTCTGAACAGGCGGGTACCGGTAAATACGCTGGTCTTCCTGCCGGTCATCACAAAAACAAGGGATTCAAGATGAGATGAGAAAGGCTCATGAGAGAGGCTCATGCCGTTTAATGGACGTGCACACATGGACAGTTACTTTTGGGATGTTTACATGAAAAGGGAAATTTGATCCATGATGCAGTGACTTTTCAGGGAAACTTTTGACTGACGATTTCACTCACCAGATCTGTATTCGTACTTTGACTCCATCTACGTCCAGCGTCTTCATTTTGAAATCCACTCCTGGAGAAAGGGCCAAACTTATCACACTGACCTGACAGGATGGTAGTGGACAGCATTATTATTATCATTATTATCATTATTATTATTATAAGTAACAGTTATATTCAGCACTGGACGGTACTGGTCAGCCCAATAAATAATATACTGATTAATCCGCTCATTTTAAAAAGATAAAGACCACAGAAAACATGCTTCAGCATGATAGCTAGCTAAGTTACTGTACATTACAGCTGGCTCATAGGAGAGAGGAGAAACCTCAGGGACAGGATGGACACGGAAAACTGTGGGCTGTTAATGCTGCAGGTCATGCAACTGCAAAAGGCCACATTTGAGGGTGTTTAACGGTCATTCCTCTTGAGTAATGTGTCCAATTATGAGTAACCTGCCATGTCGTGTTAAGTTTCCTCTCAGTTTCTCAAAGTTATTCCTACCTGGGGGGGTTTACCCGCTATACCCACTGAGCCTCCCCCTCAGCAGGTGTCCCGGAGCATTTGCACACAGTGGCGACTGGAAAGCCGGGCTCTTACCGATGGTGGAAACATGCTGTGAGAGGAATTCGTTGTCGGTGAACCTGCACAGCAAGCAGGTCTTTCCAACACCGGAGTCTCTCAAGAGCAGAAGTCTGAAGAGGACATGCATTTCTCCTCCTAACTGTCGTGAGAGGAGAATGGTGGCGGGCTTGTCCTGTTTGCTGTGTCTCCATTAGGACCAACTACTTAGTTCATAATTAAATCAAATATGAATTAATTAGTTAATTAAATAAAAAAAAAAAGATAAAGATCAAGCAAAACATGTTTCAGTATGATTAACTTATTAATAAAATTATTTTTGTCACTACATTATGGTATGCTCTCAGGTGCCTTGGGCAGTGGTGGCCCAGCGGTTAGCGCACCGGGCTAATTACTTGATGGTTGTGGGTTCTGTGATACTTGGGTTCTGTTGGGCCTCCTTGAGCCCCTAAGCAAGGCCCTTCACCCTCTCAGCCCCCCACCCGGGTGCTGCAGCAATGGCTGCCCACTGCTCCAGGCATGTGTGCTCACTGTCGCTGCATGTGTTCATTTAATCCATGTCCAACACAAATGGTGAATGCAGTTGTCTTTTTGAATTATTAGGCGATTGAAACCATATGGGCCTTTATGATCAGCAGATATAACCAGCAAAACCATTAAGCCAGTAGGCCTGACCAGCTATGAGAGACCTAGACCTCTAGAAGCAGCCTGAGCCCAGTTGCCCCCAAAAAACATTAATGCGACGACCTTCTTTGGATCTGAACCGGTAGAGAGGGTGTTCAGTTTGACTGTTTCTCTGTCATGTAGAGATCATCTATGTGCTAAGATACTTTTGGGAAACCCAACCTCAAAAGTAAATGTCCAGAACATCTCTATATCCAATTGTGGGCTATAGCTTTTTGTCCTGGCTGCAAAACAACAACATGTAATGTGTAATAGGGCATCCCTTTTTGGTCTAGACCCATTTTAAAGGATCTATGAAAAACCATCTTCAGTATATTTAAAGATCCATTTAAGCTGTCTTTCTAATAATCTCTTCCCTGACAGGCAAAGACTGATGTCACGTGAAACCTGTATTGAACTGGAGACTGAAGACTATAGGGCATCCATCCATTGTGGATCCAGTCTGGATCCAGACTAGAAGGTAAATCTTTACACAAACATGAAGCAAATTCATTTGTGACCTGTATAACAGGGTCAGATTCCAGGACACTGGTGTTTTCACTGCTCAAACATCCCTACAAAACCTGCATTTCACAGATGGGTTGAATCAGGTGTTTTCGATTAGGGAGATGATCAGACTGTGCTGGACGTTGGCCTTCATCCTGGCATCAAATACCAGTGCACTAGAGCAGAGATTTCCAGTTCCAGCCTTGGAGGCCTCACCCTGTGCTCACCCACAACTACCACAACTGTTCACTCTGATTTACTGCAGATCAGGTGTGTTACAATGGGGAAATGGGAAATTTCTGTGCAGGCCATGGCGTCCAGGACTGGGATATACAGAATTGCCTTGCCATTACAGAACATTTGCTTCTCCTCACCTCCTCACGTTGTAGCCGAAGTATGGTTTGGGGCATTGCTTAGTTTAGTTACAGTGACACATTAAACAGGGAGGGATTTTCTCCTGACTAGGCAGACACAGTATTTCCATAAATGTAAAACATTGTGGTGGTGTGGCAGTTTTGCCATTACTGTATCTGTACTTTATCCATGAAACAGACTTATGCTTTTGTACATTTTGCAGCTTAGATTTGCAGTATAGCATTGTGTTCTTTATACATTTGTGGCTGAAGGCTTCTCAATGTGTTGCTGGTTAATTTTTCCTCAACATCTTTGGTCGTCCTATCCTAAGCCACCCTTTATTCGTTTTTAAAATCTTGCCAGGCGTCACACTGAAGTTTCTAGTTTAAGATATTTCCATTTCCTTTAATGGAATAGTTTGCTGAAAAATCAAATTGATCAGATTTATAACTGACCCCAGATGACAGCCAGCCAGCCAAGACATGTTCAATACTTGTATGTGCTTCTTCAGTTTAGAACAGAAGCTGCCAAGCTGATATTGTTAATAAACCCTGTACTTGAACGGTGTGCTTTGAGGTGTGTATTTACAGAGACCAGGTTGTATGAGTTGGCAACATTAACCTAGCATCTCCCGTCTTGGCTGATCAATTGCATCTGGGGTAAGCGAGATCTGATAACAGTTTATTTAAAAACACTTAAATAAGACATTTTCAGCTCTTATTACTTGGTCAGTGGCACTGAAAAAGTCCACTGGCCTATACTGTTATATTTATTTTAGATTAACCAATTTTTGTCATGATAGACCAAGGGCCAAAAAGACAAAACCAATATACAATCTAAACTTAAAGACGGTAGGTAGGTGACGAGGATAGGGCTAGGGTCAGGTTGAATCAGCCTGGGCCTGGGCTAGGACTAGGCAATATGAAGATATGTTTTTAAAAATTGATGCATTTTATTGTGATACACAATATGCCTTTTTTAAGTGAGTATCACCAGTACTTAAATAACACTGACCAACAGCATCTTTAATTGGCTGTAGTACAAACGAACAAAAATCACTGCACTTGGTGCGGGTCAGTATTTGGAGAGCAGGTTTTGATCTCTGCAGCTACTGGTAAATTTGGCCAGCATGACAAAACTTTAACATTTTATAACATTTCTACCATATCGCCACGCCCTAGCCTGGACCATATTTTAGGCTGCCTAGTTCTAGAATGGAGAGCCAATTACAGAAGTGCTTAGTTCTCCATCCAACAAAACCTTGTTTACACACATTTTTTCATGTACTTCTACACTACAGTCTACTTCCCTCATCATTGTTGTGTGCCTGAAGAAAACGTAATGCATATTTAAAAAATAAATAAATAAAAGGGGCTTGAATTGCCCCTTTAACATTATGGAACCAGTGCTGGGAGGTTGAAAGCTACCACTTGCTTTCTCCAAGTCACACAAAGCCAGCCAATGGCATTCTTTCAACTGCCAGTTCTGAGAGAGAGAGAGAGAGAGAGAGAGAGAGAGAGAGAGAGAGAGAGAGAGAGAGAGAGAGAGAGAGACCAAGTAGGGTCACTTGACTATACACCACTTCCTTAAGGATCCTTATTGTTGTGTGCCTGAAGAAAATGCACCCAGTATTTTAAACTGGTCATCACAGACACATCTATCAAAATCCCACACGCACTAGCTAGAACCACCCTCCCTCCCCCTCCCTTACACATAATGGAACCAATGCTGGGAGGCTGAAAGCCAACACATGCTTCTTCCAAGTCCAAGTCTCACACAGCCAGCCAGTCGCATCTTTTCAAACTGCTGCAAGCACAAGGTCATTGTACAGCTGAACAAGCTTGAAGAACACCAAATGCCAGTTCGGTCACTCCGAGGAGTTGAGGCCAATTAGGATCTGTTGACCTGAGCTTACATTGGTGGACTATACCAAAAGCAAGATCCTTGAGGAACTTTCTGACGTTCTTAAGTTTGAAACCCTTTTCTTCTAGAAACAGTTTCAAACTGAAGGACCTCTAGAAGTTCCTCAAGGATCTCGTCATTTCAACAGCGTAGGGCTTTACTGTGCGTCAGTAACGCATAGTATTCTATGCATGCCACAGTGCCTTTCTAGCTATGTAACCTCTATAGGAGTTGACCCCTATCAGCACAATCACACTAATCACTGATGTAGATAAGGATAAAATAGTTTTATTTGTAGTCTTATAGTAAAGGTATGCCTCAACTTGCAAGACAACTGTTGGCAGTATGTACAACATACCTGTAATTTCCATGGAATGGAATAAAAGCAATATCTATTTCATACACACTATCTCTGAAGACAACTGAAGAGAGAAACATTCCCTAGCCAGGCAAAAATTTCCAGGGAAGGTTGTTCGGCTGAGACGATTACATTAAAGAGTATACAGTGCCATGTACTACATACTGAAATGGACATACTTACCTGTAATTAAGAAGAAGAAGGAAAATGAAAAAATGAACTGCCTTTGAACTGCACTGTGTAACATTCAAATTCCTGCAGGGAGTATTACCTGTATTAAAAGTTGTCCTCATTTGGCGCAGCAAATCAAAAAAAGAAGAAGAAGAAAAAAAAAAGTTCCAAAACTATGACGTGAGGAGGCGTAAGAGTAGAGGCCATCTAATTCCACTTACAATCTCAAGCAAAACAACATACTACACAACAACAGAATACAGCCTCAACGTTACATTAAATAAACATTTTGCAACAAACATTTTCCAAAAAGGGGAGAACATCAGTCTTCTATACCAGTGAAGTGGGTCACACAGCCACATACCCTTTTTTTTTTCTTTATAAAAGCACCATCATATTTTTTTTGTGGAAAAGTACAAATCTTACAAAGGTAAACTATTTTTAATGACGGGGTTTCCTCCTCACATCTCCAAACAGGCTCATTTGGGAGAGAACAATAAAGGGCTGCTTTGTAGCTTAATGTAATTTGTGCACGACTACTGAGGAGGTTTATAAAAGGTAACTGCAGTCTTTGACTGTCGAGCTGCCACACTTCGCAGGAGAACGTGGCTGGGCATGATCCGTGTGCAGAGTGGCATCAGCGCTGGGAGGGGTGAAAGGCGGACAACTTCGGAGCCTTTCTCAGGACCTACCCCCAGTTTCTGACCGCACGAAGGAGGGGGGGGGACGCACAAAAGATGGAAGGACGGGTTGTGGAGAGTGAGAGAGAAGGAGAGGGGGAGGATGGAGCTGAGAGTCTGAACCGAGGTCTCCCACTGCTGGGAGGGGTAGGCTGGATCTAGCTGGGCTCCACGCGGAACTTCTTCTTCATGGGCGGTTCCTCGGGCTCCGACTCGGAGCTGGAGTCAGAGCCACCATCGAAGGCTGAGACGGCACTGCCCTTAGGGTTGGTGTACAAGCTGCTGTCTGAGGAGTAGCTGGCCTGGAGCTGAGCATTCCCCTTGGCTTTTTCCAGAGCACGGACTAGTAAGATTAAAACACACATGAAATTAAGATAGCAGCAGGTGTCTGATTGTACCCTCAAGATAATCGGTCAGATCTTCTCAATCCAGTTTTTAGGGCCCACCAGGTGGTCTACATTTTTGGCTCCCAACACATCTGAATCAAGTCTTAAAGAAGAATGAATTCCTGTTACAGGTGTACTGGGATCTAGATAAGAGCAAGGATGTGTATGGTCTATTGGACCCTTCTGAGGACTGGATATAACAGGTGGCAACAAAACTAGATGACTTGTCTTTATCGCTACAGCGGAATGATTTTAGAAGTCTATCCTCTTCCTTTTGCTGGAGTAACTCTACTACTTAATAAAGGCAAAAGTAGATAGGTTCTACTAGATTTTGGAGCATTACTGTAAGGATTTGACTGCATTCAGTGACGAGCGGATTCATGAGGTCAGGATTTGGATGATCACCACCCCCACCTCATCCCAAAAGAATTGGATGGAGCACCACCATTCCAGAGAACACAGCTTACAGCCCAATCCTTGGGGGCTTTGTACCTCTCTAGCCCACACCTGGCATAAAACAGTAGGTTTATATTTTTCTTTTTTTATTGGCAAAACCCTGGTCCTGGAGGCACCCTGCCCTACACATTTTAGTGCTTTCCTACCAACACACCTGATTCAGCCATTAACCATTAGGAAGCCCTTTTAGAGTAGGGAGCAGGGAGCCCAAAAAATGTGCAGGGCAGGGCGCCTGCAGGACCAGGGTTGAGAAACACTGGGCTGGGCAAGCTGTGTGCGCACGTTTGCACATCTATGTAAACGATGGGTCCAATTTAAAGTAGCTGAATGCATTTATTAGAAGTGGTGTCCACAAACATTTGGACGTATAGTGTACATGCAGAAGCGTCACCTTTTGAAACGTAGGCTTATTATTGTTATTATTCCTAAAGCAGTAAGTAATATATAAATTACTTGCCAACTGTTTAGTGCATTTAGTGGCGTCCCACAGGGTCTATGAAACTAGTGCTAATTGTGAAAAAACAGCAGTTATGAGGGTAAAGAACAGAAGTATGGGCTGAAATACAGGTCTTAAGGACTTGTAATTTCCGATATTTCAGCGCAGTTGTCTGGGCATTAAGTTATCAGATATCCGAGACTCTTTCTGGTGCTACACAGAAACAGCCAAAAAAAGCCTGTTACTCTCCAATGACTTACATATCTGACTGCATCTTAACCCATATAGATGGGCTTGTATGTTCTGCACTACTCACCCTGCTGCTCCAGGAGAGCGTTCTGTTTCTTCAGGTCGTCAATGTCCTGCTGGTGTGTGTGGTTCTTTCGGCGCATGTACTGGATGTACTCTGTGGCTTTGTCTAGAATCTGAGCTCGGGAAGCCTGTTTAACAGAGTGCTGTCAGCAAAGAATCACAACTAAAGCATGACGCAAGGTTTCGTTGCACATATAAACAGCAGAACAATGAAGGACATCACTGATAGACCTCATAGACTCCTATCTAAACAGCTACTGTAGAACCAGTTCACCTTAACTGCAGTACCAATAACAGCCGTACATACAGCATAGTAACAGACTATTACAAACTACTACACATCACAATCAGCAAAGCAACCATTTCCAACAAAAATCTACACTTAAGAGGTAGAGAGCACACTACAGAACCTGGGCTAAAATAATGAGGTGGTCAAAAAACAACAGAATCAGAACCATACCAATCTCTATTACAATTATTCATCAAGAAACATTAACAAACAGCAGCAGCTTAATCAAATATAAACCCTTATCGTTATTACTTGTATTAATCTCTCTTACAATTAATCTCTCTCCTTCTACTCCATAAAAAACAACAATCTTAACGTTTAGCAGCTTTTATGATCAATTCAATGTGGAAAACAAGCAAAATGAGTGAAAGAGAAATCTGACATCCAACCTTCTCTCCTTGTAAAGCAGGCACAGAGTCACGTAAACTGTGAAAACTGTCTTTGATGTGGTCCCTGCGTTTGCGCTCCAGTGCATTGTGGTGTGCCCGCTTGTCTGCCTGGAGTAGAAATAAATTAAAACATAATTAAAACTGCCTTTAAAAAAAAAGCACACACAATTACAACACTATATTTCATCAGCAGTCTGCCATTTAACTGTACCTTTGAAACAAATGACCTTCCTTCAGTTTACCACAATGAGATTTACTACTGCAAGTGGTTTCACATCGGGTTTTGCAGCCAGTTTAATCATTTCTCTTGGATCCGTTGAAAATTACATCGCCAAAACAACAACTGAGCTACACTTAGTATGACTTAGAACAGGTATTAAAAGCCTTAGTCTCACTTTCCCCTCGATCTATATATCTATAACATCATTACGGCCAAAATAAAACATCTGGAGTGTAAACGCTGCCAACAGCACTACCTGATACCTCTTGTTTCTCTGAAGTAAACGAGAGCGGTCACTGACCACAAACTATTATTAGCTCATCAGATCAGTGTTTCTTAGTCTGGTTCCTACCATCTCACTGCACACCGCAGTGTTTTCTCTGCTCTAACCTTCTCACCTTTTAAACATGAGGGCCATGTTAAAGCACTGAAACGCCTGTACGGATTTTCTAATACCAAGACTAGATGGCGAAAGCCGTTTGGTTGTCAATTTGCTTCATACTCTTCCGCAACGTTTTCGCAACAGCTAAAACTTGTCCATCATGCCGTTTACCTTGGTAAACACCCATTCAAATACGTGCATAGCAAAATTAAACACAGTTGGTGTCTCTGCTAGTCCTGTTTTAGAGTCCAGCTATGAATAAATAAAAATGATCATGAGATCATGAGCATCTGAGGCCGCTTCAATTCACTGTTACACTTAAAGCAGCATTATGCGAAAACTAGCATTTCCCTTTTCTGGGCTCCCCTTACAGTCAGGAAGCAGAATTCACACTTCGATTCACGCCGCCGTTAAAGGACATGCTTTTCTGGACATGCTGGGAGATACAGAACCAACACCAGGAGCTGCTTCACCCAAGTCACATAGTGCAGTTGGTAGCAAGCCGAGCACGCAGTGGCCAGGATAGAGCCGCTATTCTCCCCATCACAGGCAGCCGAGCATCATCATGATTTACAGGCTGTTATTTTAAGGTAGAAATGCTCCAATGATGCTTTAATAGTGAAAAGAAGAAGCAACCTAGTCCACGTGTAGCCATAAATGTTTCAGATCAAGTTCAGGATTGTGTTGCTAATCAATTTTAATAATTTACTTCGGGGCAGAATCAGTCTGGAGAACCAGTCCTCAGTTATAACCACTATAGGCTAGCTTTCACTGTAGATGCTGAACAGATAAATAGGTAAATGACTCTCCGGAATCAGCAGTTTAATAAACGTGAGTCTCATAAGAGAAGCCTACTGTTTACTGGACGTCTGACTTCTGATAGCCATCTTTCGGGCTGCTGTAGCTCAGGCAGTTAGCCAACACGCTAAAGGCCACGGAGCTAATGTTCACAAACACACTGGGGGGGGGAAGTGGTTAGTGAACAGAGCCGATACTCACCACCGGGTGAAATCTCGAGGACTCTTCCTGCAAAAAGAAAGCGGAATTAGCGGAGGGTAGAGATTCATAAATTGGGGGGAAAACGAGAGAGGGGGGGAAACAGGAAAACACAGCTAGCCTTCTGCTGCTAGCGAGTCAGTGAGAGCCACACTGAGCACGCGTTTCAGCACATTTCCCTTGGAGCTCACTGCTCTACAGCGCGCTCCCTCACAGCAAATCAGCACCAAATCGGCCCCTAAAGCCACCGAAACTCACGTCGCTGTCGACTTCGATGTCATCGTTATCGCTCATTCTCTGACTGAAGCGAAAATGGGATTATATCGGGCTGAGACGGCGGACGCGGCGAGCCTCCACTGTGAGACAAGAGGGACCCGAGCGGAGCTACACACGTGACTCGGGAGGTTCGTGCGAGCGCACAGCACGCCGGGAATTGGAGTTCGTACAGGAGGGGGCGCTCAATACGAGCTCATGGCAGCGGCCATGAAGAGGACTACACTCGAGATCTGGACGCACGAGCCAACGTCCATGTCAAAACTGAGGGTGCGTCACATGAGCGAGCGTGCTCAGAGCTGCACGTGTCACTTAAATCCTCTGTGTATATGTGTCACGCACAAACCACGTATCTCATTTTTTTTTTTTTTTTTTAAATAAAACTGCCATAATTATGTGGGTAAAGGGAATGGCTGGCAGATGCGATTGAATACACATATGTTACACACACCTGCCTAACGGATTTGCTTTTTCAATTCAATGTTTGAGATGTTTATTATTATAATAATAATAATTATTTAATTAATTATTAATTTATTTTATCCTTGCCTCCAAAAAAGTAGGACTGTCAAAAATGTACATGGGATTTTTTTGAGAAATTAACTTTTTTCCTGTCCGTTTTGAATCTCCTCCTTCTTCAATACATTTGCAACATGCACTATAGGGCAAAAAGTATATGGACACCTCTTCTAATTATACCCATGCAATTGCCATCTACAAACACAGACAAACACTGGCAATAGAATGTGTCATACTGAAGAGCTCAGTGACTAAAAAACATGGCACTGTCAAAGGAGACCACATTTGCCACGAGTCAGTTCTTTTCTCTCTTCTCTTTTTCTGCCCTGTTAGATCTGCCCTGGCCAACTGTAAGTGCTGTCATTATGAGGAAGTCATTAGGAACAACAACAGCCTGGCCACGAAGCAGCGGACAGACACAAACTCACAGAGCGGGGCATCAGGAAACTGATATGCACAGCATGGCACAAAATCGCCTCGCCCGTTGCATCACATATACAGGAAAAGTTTTTCCAGCTGGACCTGGACAAGGAAGCTGCAATCTGGACCAAATTCCATACTGCGGCCGGGGGTGTTCTGATACTGTATGATTTTTGTTATAAAAGTGCTGAAAGAATATCTTCTGTGAATCCAATTCAGGTAGATTTTGTGATTTAAAAGAATCGTGATATTACATGAACAGATACACATTTTAATGGTTTCCACTGCTTATCATCTTCCCACAGGATACATTACCAAAAGCACCCCTAAGCGTCTTGCTTATCTTGCTTTGCACAAAGAAAGACTAATTACCAACATACACTACTTTTGATTCCTCTCTGTTATTCAAAAGTGCCAAATAATGCATTTAGTCCATATTTTGATATAGAAATAGTAAGCATATGACTTTCGTTTGGGTGAAAAAAATGCTCAGATGCGACTTTACAAGTTTTTTTTTTCAAATTTACAATTTACTTTAATTATGTATTTCATTTTTTTTTTTATGATTTTGGGGCAGTGGTGGCTCAGCGGTTAGAGCGCCGGGATATCGATAACAGGGTTGTGGGTTCGATTCCCAGGCTCGGCCAGCTGCCACTGTTGGGTCCTTGAGCAAGGCCCTTTACCCTCTCTGCTCCCCGGGCGCTGGAGTTGGCTGCCCACCGCTCTGGGTGTGTGTGTGTACTCACTGCCCCTAACACCAGATGGGTTAAATGTGGAGGACACATTTCGCTGTACAGTGACAAATACGTGCACCTTTACCTTTTTCCTTGTGGCACAGTGTGAGCTTCGCTAGCTGAAGTGTTTGCACCCAGTGTTAGCTTTTAGCCTTTCTGCTGCTCTGACAGTGGACAACACTGTCCATAGGCTCCCATAAGCCACAGCACAGCTCCTCCTCCTCCCCACGTGGTACTGCTTGCTCGGTCAGCCTAGCATTAGCTAGTTGTTAGCATTTTCAGCCTCACTTCCTTATTCCCCTGAAGCAGCTGTTGCAGTTAGCCTCCAGAACCCTTTGTCAGGTGGTTGAGTGTATTTAAATTTGGTGGGTGTAAATAAAATGAGCTAGGACTGTTACGAAAAGGTTTATAGTATTAAACCACCATGTACCAAACTCCATAAATACAGTTTTACCGGCCCTATCTTACACCCTGCACAAGGCGCGGAGCAATGCTCATTACTATCTTGCCCCCCGCCAACAGTCTATTTTCACACCTTCCTTCTGTGTTGTTTAAACAGCAGTGGTGCTTGTGAATATATCTACGCAGATGGATGTGGTGGTCCCGAAATGAGGTGTGTTCAGGTCAATTTCTGGCGTATTGCTATCTTGGCAGCGGAAAACACAGGAGAACACTGACTGAAAACAACCCAGGCAGGCGTCAACAGTCAGACGTTCATTGCTATCTTGGCAGTGAGTTGTCAACAAAGGCACGTGCAGCCTGACGCGTGTACACCCCTGCTTGTTAGGCACACATGGCCACGCAGCAGTGCACAAACCCATAACTCGTGGCAGTTGGTGGCTAAGCAAAGTTTTACACCAAAAATAAACAGAATATTAAATAAAATGACATTATTCTAGAGGAGAGGAGCTCCACCGCTTCAGCACGCCCTCCAAGACGGTGCACGATGCGCCACTGAAATAGCAATCCGCCAAAGTCAGACCGCACCTGGCTCTTAAAGGGAATTGCAAGAGACACGCTGATTGGTTTATTGCACGTTACGCCCAAAACATACCCATGATTAACTAAGAGACTTAGTACTAGTACTTAGTAGTGTGTACTAGCAAAGACACACTGACGCGCCCTAAATCAAGCTGCATGATTGGCGGCTCGCCGAAAGATCAATAGAATTTGAGCCGTTATTGTGTTTGTGTAATGTTAGCTATATGATGTGTGTGGTTATGCTCACGCTTAGCATTAGCCGCATTGATGGGCTATCGGGTGCAGCGGTCATAGTCTTGGGCGCCATTGAAGATTTCTCATTCTGACCTCCAAGCACTTGCAGATGCCTTATTGTAATGGATGGGATTCACTTTCAATCAGTTTTTGATTTATTTGTTAGTAAGGTTTTAACATTAAGACTACATTTGAGCAGTTACTTTGGGTGGGCCACTGTCAAGGGTGAGTGGGCCTAGTCCCAGTGGGGACTAGTCCCAATTCTACTGCCACCGCTACCTGTGCTGCACCATACACTTTACACACTTCACCAGGTATAAAAAATAAAATGTTTTTGTGTTGAAAATGTTTCACATCTCGGTGCTAAAACACGAAATGTATCGTATTTTGACATCAGTGCATTGTTGCAGCCTTAATTATAACCAGTGTTATTACACTCCTTTACCAGTCTGTGGGGCTGCCTGCAGGATCAGGGATTAAGAGCGATGATCTGCAGTCAGCTGACCTACTGGCCTGGAGGCAGCTGAGCACTTGTGGGAAAAATAATCTTCCCTCCTGCAGAGACGACTTGAAGAAGTGGACTGCTGAGAAAAACAACACTTAGTCCTTGATCCTGCAGGTCCTGAATTGTACTGACCTCTAGATCCATTAGATAAACAGAGCTGACTCTGAATCTGTGTACAATCTGTGGCAAATAACGTGTTGAAAGTAGCTAGCTGTGTTCGCAAAGAGACGAGCAAGCCGTTGTAAAGATTGCCTACAGGCTGCAGGCTTATTATTTACATTTTTAAAACCTATAATGTAGGAAATTATAGGTAAACTCTCTAGTAACTGCTGTCAAATAATACGTAAACAATGTCATTAGAAACTGTCACGCATGCTACGGATTCTGTAGTCCGGAATTCGTCTCAATCCGTTCATCTTTATGAACAATATGACCGAAAAGACTCCAACTCCCAACACGCACCCGGAGATCATGTGATCATGGACTCGACCAATCACTGTTCCGTCTGTGGTTCGTCAGCGCTAGTGTAAGAAGTCTGTACACCTGTGTTGTCGTGCAGTTTTTCGGTTATGTTGACATCTGGTTTTGGCCATTGCCTGTATTTTGACTTAGTTAACTGTATGTAGCCTTGATTAAAACCTCGTATCCTCTTTATTCGACTTTAAAAACCTCGTATTTACCTGCGATCGTCTAACTGTAATCCGGAACGTTAAAGTACAAATTCTTCGTTACCTTACTTAAGTAGAAATTTTGTTTATCTATACTTCAGTAAGTAATTTTTTTAAAATAGCCTCCTTACTCCTATTTAATTTCTGTTTGTTTTCATTCCTGCTTCTCATCGTCCAAAAAAAAATCCCCCAAAAACCTATCCGGATAAACTTTTTGACATTTTGCACCATTACAGTACTTCTAGGCAAATACTCATCATATCATATATATCATATTTTCCGCTCCATGAAACACAGGTTAATGCTCAGTAGTTCACACAGATGCTCCTTTAATAGATCTGATATTACTAAAATGCTTCATTTTCAGTGGTCAGATCTGCAGCTGAGACAGGCAGCCTAGTGCAACCCAACATTTTTCAACATGAACATTTTAATAGAACATTATAGTCATTAAGGCTTTTAGAAAAATGCTTTTGGGGAGATGGAGATGTAGTGCACTATAGACCCCTGTGGCACGGCTTAAGCTTTTGGCATTTGTTTTCCTTACATTACTTTTACTTTTATACTTTAGGTAGTTTGGAAACCAGTACCTTTACACTTTTACTTGAGTAAAAAGTTTAAGTTGATACTTTAACTTCTATAAAAGTCTTTTTAAACCCTAGTATCTACACTTCTACCTGAGTAATGAATATTCATTTTTCTTCATATCTTCTTAGACGCTTCATCCTGGACAGGGTTCCAGTCTATCACAGGGTACCACACACTCAATCACTCACACCTAGAGGCATTTTAGCATAGCTAATTTAGCTACCATGTGTGTTTTAGGGAGGAAACCCGCTCAGACCTGGTGAGAACACACCAAACTCCTCTGGAGCGAGGAGCAAATCCACAACCCCAGGAGCTGTGCAGCACACGCACTGCCTGCTGTACCGCCTGCTGTACCACATTTGAAGGGTACACATTTTTTTTCCTTGAGCTAGATTATTTTTTTTAAATATAAGCAACCTGTTTTGCTACTACTGGAAAATTAAACATTACTTCCAGCCCCAAAACACCTTATCAGTAAGCAGCACGAAACCAAATTAGTCAGTAGTAATGCTTTCAAACATTGGGCCTAATTCACCAATGTCCTGTTAAATTTTCTTAAATTTATTATTAAGAAAAGTTCTAACCAAATATCTGTGAGATTCATGATGGTTCATTTCTATAATGCAGAATTGTTTGCATTTTTATTTTCTGAAATTAACTTAGGATCAAAATGATATATATGGTCAAACATACACCCCCATACAGCCCACATTCATTCATTCAGGAAGTTTCAAAAGGTCTCTTAACTTGACAACTTTTAACTTGCCATGAACTGAAAGCTGCTGGACCACCAGTGTCACTGTCTACAGGTAAGTGAGTTTTAAATTGTTATGGACTGGGAGGCTGCCTTTCAAGAAAGAAGCTCCTGCTCCAAAATTGACACCTACAACCTCAACTTAAGTTACCAGCTGACCACATGGACAAAATTTGGTTTTATAGTCGGATAAAACAAAGGTTTGAGACAAAGAGTGGACTGACCACAATAAGGCTTTCCCCCCAAAAGCACTTTTTCAGCTGTTAAACATGGTGGTGGTAGTGTCATGCTCTGGGCTGCCAGTGAAACTGATACACACATGACGCATTGAAGACAGATGACTAGCTCAGAATTCTTTATCGTAATTCTTAAACCTTCAGCTAGATAGTAGAAACTTGGACACAGTTTTGTGTTTTAACAGGACAGGGCCCCCGAACACAGTGTAGAAAGCAGGTAAACATTGAGCTTTTGGAATAGCCTTCCCAAAGTCCTGATCTCAGCCCAATTAAAAACATGTGTACTGTGCTGAAAGGTCAGCTCCATGCCAGGAAATGAATGACTTATCGCTGTTTTATAGAGAACCTTGAAGATGCCCCTTTTTAAAGGTTGACACAAGTCTTTTAAACTATATAAAAAATTATCAGTGCTACATTTTAATCCAGAACTGAAGCTTATTGCTGTAATCACTATTAGATTAAGGTTTGGTCATTAAGTGTCCTTCAATAGCCGTCAGCCAGCCCGCTGTGCTGAAGTAAAGCAGAAGTAGCGAGTCGCTGTTCAGCTCTAATAGCAAAGCCCTGTTGCCTCTGAATTTGCAAGCTCAAACAACACTGTGGCCAGGAGTCGTGAAAATGTCCGAAGCAGAAGTCCAACAACAACACCAGACGCAGCCAGACCAGACACAACACTGCTTATCTCAGCATCTGAGACAAGTAAGAGTAAGTCATGTGGACATCAAATAGATCAAATAGACCAAATAAAAACACACAACTTTGTACTGATCAAAAAGCTTTTTATTCAGAGCAGAGTTTTTTTATGACTTTTTTATTATTTAATATATATATATATATATTTATTATTATTTTATTACTTTTTTTATTCTACTAAAGCAGTGGCTGTTCTGTCCACTCTAAAAAGCTGAGGCAAGGGAAATGAGCATGAAAAGAATAACTGCTTATTAAAACTACTGCACGCAATTCTGATTGATGTTGTCCCCCTGCAGGCACTCATAGCATGTCTGAGGGGACACGCAGCGATACAGGGGCACATACTGGGTGATCGCTTTGAATTTCTCTTTCAGATCTTTCTCAGTGTCAAACTTCCAGATGTCTCTGAAGACAAAAGCTTTCAGGCCGCCCCGCTTGCTCCAACTGTCCAGCATCTTCAGGATGCTGTACTCGCCTTTGACGTCAATACAGGTGTTGACACAAGGAGAGTTGTAGGTGTAGAAGACCACACATTCATCTTTTTGTTTGTTCAGGAGGTTTTCCATGGGGGAGGGCATGTTGGGCGGTGGTGGTGGTGGTGCGTTCATGAGAATAGACTCAGAGTGTCTTTTGTACTTCTTGCCTCTATTGAGCGTTCCTGCAGCGATGAGCTCTTGGCCTTCATACAGAGCCACTTTCTCATCATAGATCTTGTTCTTCACATTGGTGGCCACCTCGTTTGTTAGGAAGTTGCTTTGGTCAGGTGCAAAGTTCTTTTGGCATTGCTTTATAGGGACGTTAATGGCCACGGCATACTGACGGACTGCATTGTTTTCCACTTTCTTGTAGCTGTAGAAAGTAGAAGTAGAAATCAGTCTTCATCAAACATCAGCCTTAGATGAAGCGTTTGGATAATGATTAGTGATGAACGCTTTCCTGATATACATCTGTTGGTGTAATTAATCTGACCAATATACACTAGCCTTCAAAAGCTTGGAATCACATTCTGTAAAAAAAAAAAAAACAACAACTGGCGCCGCCCAGGGCTCAGTGCTCAGCCCACTGCTGTTTACTCCACTAATTCACGACTGTACTGTAAAGAGCAGCATGAATCGCTTCATCAGGTTTGCTGATGATACGACTGTAGTGGCTCTCATCAGTAGGAATGTGTAGTCAGCTTACAGAGAGTAGGTGCAGTGATTAACGGACTGGTGCGGAACCAACGTCCTGTCTCTTAAAGTGGACAAAACTAAAAAATCTGGGAATTGCAGAGAACCTCACCTGCTCCCTCAACACCTGCTTTTGCTCTGCGGTTGCAAATTGCACTTCATGTAGTTGCATAGCGTTGTGTTGCTCATGGTTCAGTCCACTTTTTTTTTAATCCAACTTTATTATTGTTAAAAACTTAAAAGTGTTCCAAACTTTTGAACACTAAGTATAAAAACTACTTTAATACTTTAAACGCATGGGAAATGTGGCCACACCCTGAACACAAAGACTGTACACGTGCGAGTGTGTGTGTGTACATAAGTGTCGCCTGCTCGAGGAAGCTGTAGAATTAGTTTTACACTCATTTGTTTAAATGTAAATACAATTATGCGGTTCAAGAATCCAGTTCCAGTTCAGAACATGACCTCGCAAGGTCGCTCACTTACTTGTTGTCGAAGAACTGGATAATGCGTGCAAGGGTCTGTATGTCCACACTGTCAGCTTTAGAACTTCTGCAACCAATAGCAAGCAGACACAGCAGAACAAATGCTCCCAGTGAGCCCGGCAGACCCTAGAGAAACACACACAACAACAACACAGCAAATGAGAGAGTCCCAGCACTTCTAAGCAACAGGTTTTAGGCGTTGTCCACTGTAAGATGACTAACTTGCAACGTCTGTATTACAACACTTAGGCCAACGTCAGTTAGTGATAACATCTTCATATAAGAGCTTTTTTTGGGAGGGTCAATGTGAGCCAACCGTTAACGCCAGAAGATGTTTGGACCATGTCTTAGCTTTTGCAGTCTGTGAACAGACACTCTTGACAAACTGAGACAGAGTGAGCCTTGAAAAACCAAATGGTTTTTAAATGGAGGTAACAGTAGTTTAACAATACTTACAGAATGGCCAAAGTGACCATTCAAATGACATGTTTTGTGTAACTAAACTAGTTTTCCACAGAAAACACTTAAAACTTAAAACTTAAACACTTAAAACTCTTAAATACATCCAGATTATTTTCACATAGCACTTTTAACAACAGAAATGATCACAACAGCAGCTGCAATGGCAGCCAGTGGCAAGAAAAAACTCCCTCCTTCTCAGAGCAAGAGGAAGAAACCTTGAGAGGAACCAAGACTCAAAAGGGGAACCCATCCTCCTCTAGTTTACACCGGACAGCAATATAAATAACAGCAACAACATCAAAGACGCTGGTGGGCTTTTCTAACTTGGCTGGAGGGTGAATGGCACATGCAGATTTCCCAAAAGATGGTGAAGATGGTCTGGAGGGCAGGTAGCAGGGAACCCCCCCTTCCTCCCCCCGTCAACGTTGACCATATACCATATATTCTTATATATAGTTGCTGTCTAATAAAAAAAATCTATTTCTGTCTATATTTTCCATGATTTGGACCCTGTAGCTGCTCTGCACACTGTGCTATTAATTCTACTTCTGAATGAATAGACCAATAGAAATAGAAAAATAGTTGGAATAAATGTCAATTCAAAGATATAAATATATACAAATATAAATATAATGTTCTTGTGCAGAAAATAATTGCAAAATTACCCCTGCCTTTTACCCCTGGCTTGAAATTGTAGTCATGTTCAGTTAGACATTAGAAAGAAAATCATTTACTATAGACTGTGGTCTGGTTGTGACCTGGTTTGGGCTTAGCAACTAAGGTGACAACATATTGCCAAGGTAAAAGAGGTAGAAGAGTATTCATGCCTATGAGGTCAATAACTACATTAAATACAAATGCAAAATGAATACCAGTAAACTCTGCCTATTTAAACAAATGTCCCACATACAGAGAACTGACTGAGGAAGTGTACAAAGCTGCTGGACATTCCAGCAAAAAAAAATGCTTAGTCGCAAAAACCTATGTGTGAAAATCTTAGCATAAAGAGAACACGAATCCACAAGGTGTTACTTACCATATTTGCAGTCAGGAGCCTTTAGGTGAGCTGTGCGGAGACAAAGAGTCGGATCTTCTCAGGCAAGTCTGACAAGAGAAGGAAGTAGGCTTTATTTGTTTGCCAAGTGCCAGCCCTGAAAACTGAAACTCACCATTGATGTGACTGTGGCAAAAAAAATAAATCACTGTGATGGAAAGAGCTTTTAGAAACTGTCCTGAAGTGACTCTACCTCAGTCTACCTATTAACTCGAAATCACCCTGCCTATCCGATGGAAGAACCTGCTTGTGTACCAACTCACGCAAAAGCACATGAGTCCAGAACCAGCTCAAGAGTCCCTCTACTGTCAATGGAACTCAGCAGCTGTTGAACCCAGCTGAAATCAGAGAGTGGAGGTTGGACGTTGCATTTAAAGGCTCAACCATATAGGCATCCCCAGTCAGGGATTAAACCTAGTCCTAAACTTTAGCAGTTTGACTGGAAATATTACAGCTAGCTAATCACCTGGTAGGCTAAAGGTAACCAACTACAATGAAATGATTACAATAATATGTATGTAAAATAATATGTCTATTTAAAATGATATTTAGTTATAAATGGACAAATATCATAAATGCACTGCCTCTGATCAAGGCTCTGGATCCCTGTTGGTGTTACTCAACCTAGGTGTAGCTTTTGATACAATAGAGCATTTTTTTCCTAAAAAAAGAAAAGAAAAGAAAAACATGGGTGGAATCACAGCAAAAGCTTTAACGTGGTTCAAATCCTACCTAACTGAACATTATCATTATGATTATTTATAAAGGTAAATTATGTATCTTTCAACTGCAACAAATGTGATAGGGAGTTCCGCAAAGCTCTATTTTAGGGCCATTATTATTCACACTATACATTGCCTCTGGGCAAAGTTATGAGCAAATATGGTAATAACTTCTACTTCCAGACGATACACAAATAAATATCAGCTGAACTTGATGTCAGTTGACACAGTTAACCCCTTAACACACACTAAGGTATATTATTCAGTAACTACAGGGACTTCTGCACAAACTGTTAAGGCTATTCTTGGGCATTAGAAGTTTGTATTAACACTTTCGGCCTGTCTTACTGAACATTACCCTGAACATGAATTCTGCTTGCAGGTTTGCTGGCCCAAAATAGGACAATCATTTACCAGGTTTTTCAACTAAACTGAACTGAACTGGAATTACAGTGAAGTCTGTTCACATTTCCAAGATGGACACCAGGGAGAATGGCCCAAGCTCATTTTTTTTTTTTCTCATGTTTTGTGTTTCTGTCCTTTGTGTCTTTTGATTTTCCCCTTAAAAGGTGGCCTGCAGTGAGGACTACCCCAGCAAAGAAGCTTGTGGCCCTTGGCACAGAACCAGGCTTGATTGTGTCCAGCGCATGGGTTTGAGTGCCAAGAGGCAGCAGAGCCAGATAAAGTGCCACCGTCACAATTACAGCCTGAAAAACACAATCAGCCCCAACAATGTTGCTGGTAGCTTTCCCACGGTGCTCGGGTCCTGCTGAACAACAGATGAGCCTTATGCTAACTATCTTAGTGCGAGGTGCAAACATCAATGGGGACTATTTAGTCCAGGGCTAGGATCAACTGGTGGATCAACAAGTTGCCAGACATCCCCCTTGAGTCCTTAAGGCTTAATTCAGGGCTTGAAATGCAGCAAATACATCACATATAGCCAAGCAATTTAAACAAGATGTCCACCTTCTTTTCCTACTTGCTTTCTAAATTTAGGGGTATAATTGAGTAATAATTGAATAAGTAAAGCTTAGTAAAGGCTTCACAAATGCTACTCTAAGGTATTGGATGGAGCCCCATCACTCGGGAGAACAACGTCCCACTGCTCCACAACCCTCTACACCCCTAGTTGATGACCACAGGCTCACATGCTGCTCCAAAGTGCCCCATTTGACTGGCACCTGTCTCAGCAATGGATGCACCTTAAAGTAGCTGAGATCTCCAATTAGAGGAGTTGTCTGGATACTTTTGGACATTTAGTGTTAATTCATTTAGGTTTATCACTCTCCTTCTACTCTCTAGGTAGAATGCTACATGCTGCATGATCTGGTGCCTAGAACGAGATGCGGGATGTCCGCAACAAGCCCTGGAGTGTTGATTCAGTTGCATGTTGCACAGAAGGAGGCCTCATCCCATGTGACTGTAAAACACCATGTGATGGGGATTGCGGAGCAGAGAGCAAAAGGGGTTATGCAAAAAATAATTTGAGAAATTTGTGTTTGTGCTTGTGAGAGGGGAGGGTGGGAGTGACTGAGAGGGAGGGAAGGACAGAGAGGTAGCTAGAGAGAGATACAGAGACTCTGGTTGAGTTGTTTCAGAGGTGCTTCAGCACTACAACTTCACATCTTCACAAAAATGAAGGTAAGAAAATCGGTTTATGCCATTTGTCAGGAGTGCAACTGGTCTGATATTGCTATTTTCTAGCATTTACATATCCCTTGCTAAAATATTTGGTTCTGCCTCTTTTTTGCAGAATACACTTTGAATTACTGAGAACTTTGCATAGCTCATACTGAACAGCTGTGCTGTAAATCATCGCTGCCACGCAAAAAAACATGTACAGCAGCAGCAACCTTCCTAACTTTTGATGGAAGTCAAAGTAAAGAGATTTTTATTCCAGGTCATTTTAGAGCATTTCTATTGGTCCATTCTTAATGCAGTTCTGACACAATATACAGAACAACTGCCAGATTCAAATTATGCCAAAAAATTAAAAAAACTGCAAACATTGAGGTGCATGGTTTACAGGACAGAGATGAAGTGCCATAAATAGCTATTAAAAAAGGTTCTTTAGCTCACCAGACATTCCTTTGAATCCTTGATTGACTTAATTCAGGGCTTGAAATGTAGCAAATGCTTCACATTTAGCCAAGCAATTTAAACTAGATGTCCAATAGTATGTAGACACTTTCTTATCCAACTTACCTAGGGATCAATTCAAGGGTTCAAGGGTCCAAATGCTACTCCAAGGTATTGGATTGCATCACTCCATCGCTTTAACCCTCTACATCCCTAGTTAATGCTTGGCACTGGGAATGATGATAAAAATAAAGAAAATAAAGATGCTACAGATGTTTTTTGGAGGGACGCTATAGAAGAAACCTTTTTGGTTATGTGAAAAAAACATTCTAGTAAAAGAAATGCGAGTGGCTCAATTAAATTAGCTAAAATTGTGTAATAGATTAAAAGGTTCTATTTTACAGAAATGGTTCTTCATGTAACCAAAAATGTTTCTTTTTATTTTTCATATCAACTTTAGTCATTTTTTGTAACACCTTCACTTTTAAGAGGGGAAATGAGATGTCTCAGTATGAAAAGCTTTTCAAAAGTTCAACGTATCTCCACATAGTGTAGAGGTTCTTGGAATAGGTTCTTTGAAATATTGTGGTTTCAAATTATGGGATGTCTTGTTTTAATGTTGCTAATGTAGCTTCTTAGACCCCATACAATTACAGACTTGCATTCCTTTCCCTTTAAAATAGTAGCTTCCAAATCACTGTGATGCTCCACTGACTTTCAATAGGGAGAGTAGTGTCCCCGTCACTGCCTACCCAGACTTAGCATCTTGCTAACTGCACTGTGTATTTTCGGAGAAGCAAGGACTATGCTCAAAAGAATATCTTAATACTGCGTAACTTGAGTTATATGTTTGTGTAAAATCCTATATAATTACTCTATCACAACCGTCCACATGCTTCTTTCAGTGATGGTTCTGTATCTCTCAGAGTGTCCAGAAATGCATGTGCAAAGAGTTTCCTTTTGATGTGGCCCAAGAGCAAGTAACACCAATTCTCACATAAAGCTGCTTTAACAATAACTTAGTTTGCTCTGTTTGCATGTGATTGCTGGATAATAATACCTAGGAAATCATAGCTTAGCCACTCAGAGCTTAAGAGGTTCACTGATTGCACATTTCAGAAGTGGCTGACTGAGAATGAATCTCAACATACAGCATTACTGCACGTTTTACATTTTCTTCTGTGGTATCACAAAAAGAACTGTTCTGTAGCATTTAATGGTTTCCAGGGAACCGGCACTACACCTCAAAGATGCTTTGCTTTTATCCACATTGCTGCATTTGGGAAAGTCCAGCTATAAAATAAATTGAGCCAGTAGACAGTAGAAGGGAGACAGATATTGCAACACTCTGAATGCCAAATGTGTTTGAACTAAGAGCGAGGGGAGCCAAATGCGTGCCTTTACCTCTCCTGACCAAAGACTTGTTTGTCTTCTGGATCCATTCTCCTTCTAACAAGAAGACTGGCTTTTGGGGAATGTGTAAGCCTCCTTTTGTAGTTTCTCCAGCAGCTGAAAGTCACACGCTCATTTAGAAACTCCATGGGCCAGCGGACCTTCAACTGGGTGACAAAAAAGCCATTATGCATTGGCCAGACTACTAAAGACACAGTAAGTCAAGCTGAGTTAAACCCAGTCAGTAAAAGCGAGAGCTGACATAACTGTCAATTGCACTCAAAATCATTGTTTTCTCAGCTACTTTCTACAGCTTTCATTGTCCTTACTGATGTTTGGATTGGTGGCTTTATATTCTAGGGCACAACGAGTGAAGGATAACAGCGTTAGAGTGAAGAAAGAGGACGAAGACAGACGAAAAGGTTAGAAGTTTGTTAAAAATTTCACAATACTTTTACAACAGTGGCATAAATAGACCTCTGTATGAACCCTTCCCCCCAAATATGACTAAAAATGATAATGTCATTAGCTTGCATAGTGGCTAATACCATTTCTCGGCCTAATTGCTGCTCTAATATTGTTAAATTCCTTACTTGATTGAAATTCCTCATAAATCAGTGTTGCTGAAATGTGTAAACAGCAGAGGATAAGGAGTCCAGTGAAGGCATTAGTGGGCCCCATTGCCAGATTAGCCCACCCCATGCTCCACTTTTCCAAGAGTGATTGCTTCAAAAGCTCTGCCTACAGCTAAACCACAGAAAATATGATATAAATACATTTGCAATTCTTTTGTAATTTTATGTTAAAGGTCGGCAACACCAAATGCAATTATGAACGTTACAGAAGTTCACCAAAGAGGAGTCAGCAATGGCCTCAGCTATGACCTCCTCCTCAACACCACCTCAGAAAACAGCACCATCATCAGAGGATTCCAGTCCCCCTTCTCTCCAGCCATGGACAAGGCCATAAATAGCTTCACCATCATAATCCTCTTCATCACCATGATCTCCCTTGGCTGCACCATGGAGATGGCCAAAATCAAGGCTCACATCCTCAAGCCAAAAGGGGTAGCAATAGCCCTGGTGTCTCAGTTTGGCATCATGCCTCTCACCGCCTTCTGCCTGGCCAAGGCCTTTCAGCTGGGGCCCATCGAGGCCGTCACCGTGCTGATTTGTGGATGCTGTCCTGGAGGGAACCTCTCTAATATTTTCGCCTTGGCGCTCCAGGGGGACATGAACCTAAGGTAATCTAGATGGACTGGTTCATAATTTTTCAAGGGCTTCAGAGAAGGTCATCTGAGATTTGTATTTATTGGACACAGTGAGAGTCCAGCTTTTAAACCCCTGAATCCAATGAATCCAATCCAAGCCTGTGCAACTAATCTTGCCCAAAGCAACTAATCTTGCCCAAAAAATCATGCTGTTAGCTGTGTGTTTCTTTTGGTGGCATAGAACAATGTTTGAGTAGTTGATAGCCCACTTTCAGATGCTCAACTTTAGTGATAATAGTTCAAATAATAAAATAGCTCATTTTAAAGTAATAAAAAATATCAAAGCAGTTTTCAGTATTCTGTATCAATTCTCAAGATTTTGATTATAGGTGCACCAATCTGGTACTGGCCAAACTTATTCAATGGGATATTGATAATCCGATCCATTACCCTAAACCATCCTGTAAATTCATGGTTATTCATGGCAATACTTGTTACAATACTTACCCTATCTAACCATGTTTTTAGAATCTTTACAAGCAACAAGCAACAACTCCAATTGCAGACGTGTCTGAATTTCTGATCAAAACAGCACATGTGTGAAGTCATGCTGTTAGCTGTGTGTTTCTTTCTGTGGGGTAGAAGAATGTAGTAGTTGATAGGCCACTTTTGCATGCAACTTTAGTGATAATAGATAAAATAGCTAATTTTATAGCTTTGAAGTTTTAGAAAATAAAAAATTATTAAAGCTGTTTTCGGTTTTTGTTATCAATACCGAAATTGATTCGGTGAGAAGGGCAAAGTGCCTCCAGGACCAGGGTTGAGAAACACTGGCCTAACGTCTCCTGAAAATAACATGCCATGTGTGCCTGTCTTTTTTTTATAAATTCTATAAAAGTAAAGTTATGTCAGACTATTACAAAATCACACAAAAAATGGCCTAGGGGTCTTATTGTAAAAAAAAGGATGGTATGGGATTGATAACAGTATCAGTAGATACTCCACGTACTTTTGAGTGTAGACACTAGGTAAGTGTACCTGATAAACTAGCAACTCAGTGTAGGTCAGCATAAGCTAGGTATAAGCAGATATGGCCTACTGATTGGATCACATTACTCTCCACCACTAGGTTTAAACATTACTACTGTATTACTATTACTATTCTTTTACTAATTACTTTTTCTTTTACAAATGACTAATTATGTAAAGCTGCTTTGTGACAACAACAGTTGTAAAAAGCACTATACAAATAAATTTGACCGTACTTGACTACTGTTAGCTGATGCCAAATCTCCCTCTCTTCTACAGCATTGTGATGACCACATGCTCCACGGTCCTGGCACTGGGCGCCATGCCCTTTCTCCTTTATCTGTACTGCCAAGGGTTCTCTGGGCTGGAGAATGCGGTTCCCTATGCTGGCATAGTTATTGCTCTTGTTATGACCCTAGTGCCCTGTGCTTTTGGCATCGCCATCAACCACTGGGCACCACGTTTCTCGCCAATGATAATTAAGGTACAAATCTGAGAGAAAAGCATGTGTTGCTTGGATGTAACTTAAAGCTTAAACTCTTTTAGACGCTGGGTTCTCAAGGGTTCTTTAGGAAAAGTAGTTGTTCTATATAGCAATGGTTCTAATGAAACTATGACTGCAAATCCATTTGAAAGTGAAAATGGTTATTTGCCTGGTTAAATGGTTCTACTTTAAAATGCTAAAATGTAAAGATCTTGTATATGATTCTCTACAACAACCAAAAGGGTTCCACAAGTGCAGAGCAAGAGCAAATTACACAGTCAGGAGAACTACTTCCAACCTCTATTTATCACTTTAAACAGGATGTTTGTTACTGTGCCTTTAAGACTGATAAATATCTTATAAATGAGCCCTGTTTGATTGGTTGTGCTGCATTGCTCCTCATTTATAAAGCAGTTCAGGCTGAAATACTCTTTATAACTTCACTATGAATGGGTGGAGCTAAACTGCTATGTGGAGCTAAGGCAGACCGAAGTAAATATGTTGTGGGAACATTACAGAAATTAGTTCATGTTTAAGACAATAGAGTACAACAATAAACATTAAAATATATATAAAAACAAAGATTTACATTTACATTTATGGCATTTAGCAGACGCTCTTATCCAGAGTGACTTACAAAAGTGCTTCATTGTTTACTCAGTGAGCTAGTTTGTATAGACTAGGATCCAAAAGATACCTCTAAGCTTAGATACTACTAATACAAAAGCCAGTGTGGAGACCACAATGCTCGGCACTACACTTCGCGAATTACTCTCGGAAGAGCTGGGTCTTCAGTTGATGTTTAAAGACAGTGAGTGACTCTGCAGTTCTGCTACTTCAATACCAGGACAGAAAAAAGCCTGGACGCTTGTCTTCTGTGGATCTTAAGGGATGGCGGGTCAAGCCGAGCTGTACTTAAAGCTCGAAGGGCTCTTGGTATGGAGGGGCTGGTCCATTCTTGGCTTTCTAGGCCAAAATCAGGGTTCTGAGTGTGGTGAGGAGTGTGGGGAGAGGAGAACGCAGCAGATGAGTGACATGAACTTTTATGAGCTTTTTTTAAGAGCTTGCCTCTGTATTATGGATTTTCATTAGCCTGCCAGTTGCCATAATTCTGAGTGAGGGCCTTGGTTAAAGAAATGCCGACCTTGTACCAGAAGCTTATGTGACATTTCTGTCTTCAACAGGTTGGTCTCAGCATCTTGCTAATAGCCTCCGTGGCGATCGGTGTGATGTCTGGCATCACTATTGGTGGAACAGTGTGGGTAGTACTCTCTCCAGAACTCATGGCAGTGGCCTCTCTGATGCCTTTAATAGGCTACCTGCTCGGCTACATCTTGTCAACGCTCTTCAAACAGAATGGCCAGTGAGTACTGAGCAAGCCTTTCTAGCAAATGTGGAAACTGAGTGATAGACAAACAAATATTAAATCCTGTCAAAACTGCACCTTGCTTCTGTTTTAAATTTTTCACCTCTACTGAATAATCAACTGTAAATGCTAAGTCTGAAATGGCGAGCTAGTTTGATTATTAGGAAAAGCAAGCCGGACAATTCCAGCGTCTACTCTGTGCAGGTGCAAGAGGACCATTGCAATGGAGACCGGCTGTCAAAACATCCAGCTGTGCTCCACCATTTTGAAAGTGGCATTCCCCCCAGAGGTCATTGGGCCCCTGTTTCTCTTTCCACTAATATACATCATATTTCAGGGTGGTGAGGCTCTGCTCTTCATCATCATCTTCAGATGGTACCAAAGGTGTAAACCCGCAACCGAAGGCAAGTTCCCTTGCCAAGCTTGTTAATGGAAAACATAGAGTAGAAAAGGACAAATGTGCCTGAAATGACTTGGAGAAGTTTGGTTATAGCTGTGGGCTTCTTCTAGCCATCAGCTGAACTGATTAACATTTAATTAACATACATAATAAACATGACTTACAAAACGTGTCTGTGATCAGGGAGAGCAGGTGTAATAAGAATGAATTCTGCCCTGCTGACACCCAGGGTTCGCCTTAGGGTGCACTCCATCCAATTAGTACACACTGTATCGTATGAGCAACTTACTGTTCGGTTATGGGATGTAACCACTAGGAAGAGGCCTACCCCTTTGGATAGACTGCAGGGGTGTTTGTACTATGAAAGACGTTATGAAGTGGTGCAGGTGCACTGCGGAACCATGCTAATTTGGTCTTCATATCCGAACATAAGGATATAATACGTCCATGTTCCCCTTATATTAAAGGTATGCTTGCTGGTCATAATGTATTGGCAATATGTTAAAACAGGTCTATTATAACTGTTTTAAGGTACAGGTTATGTTAGAGGTTTTCATGAGGATGCAGTTGCGAAACCACTGGAATGTACAAGTGATAGTGAAACCTCCCAATATAATCAATTTGAGAAATCAATAACTCCCCTAAAGATAGAAAACAGCTGATATTTCACTTTGATTGAGCTGATATTACATTTACATTTAAGGTGTTTAGCAGACGCTTATCCAATCTCTTATTTACTCAGAAAACCCTTAGCTAGTTTGTATAGACTAGGATACAAAGGATACAAAGATACCTCTTAAGTCTGCATACTACTAAACAGAGTTCACCTCCCCTTTAGCAACTGTTCCAGCAAGCCTCAGCCTCAGTTACAGTCAAGGGGGTCTATGGGGCCACTTTTGGCTGAAAATGTTCTGAGCACTGCTTGCAGTTCGAATATTAGCAATCTAGCTCAAATACTCTAAAAAATGTGGTAGGCGGTGTCCTGCTCTCCCTTGCATAACTCATATGATGTGTAGAAAGCCTGTGTCAGTAGATTTGCTCAGCCTAGCTGTTGCAGTGATTCAGATGAACACCATATTCCAGTGGTAGTAATGTCTGTCCTTCTTCTTCATTTTCAGCAGAGAAAAACGTACACCTGACAGATGACAAACTGGAAGAGGCCAAAGTTCCCTAACCACAGACATCACCTGCAGAGTTGGGCCAACTGGAAGGAGTATGCTGCTGACCATTAAACTCCACCAAAACCAAGAAAAGCAAAGCAATGTTTAGTCGCAGAATGTAGAGGGAGTGTGAGATGCGTTTTTGTGGATGACCTCTGTGCTGACTGGAGTGATGTGTGTGGTACCTGTACCCTCATCTCCTTCGAACACAAGGCATTTCCCGGCTTCTTCTGTAATCTTTGCGGAGAAGTGGGATGGAATATTGCTGGAATACTCAAATGTGATATTCAATGAAAAAGGACTTCTTTTTTTTGGATATGATAAAGTATGCTCTAGAGGCAAAACTTGAGTTGTGTGCAGCGTTTCCATTATTTCTCCTCTATATTAAGTTTACTTCCACTTCTTAAAGGAATAGTTTCATGGAAAAAAGCAAATTAACAGGATTGATTACTTCCCCCTTTTCAGTGTACAATAGAAGACGCTAGGCCAAGGTAGCTAACAAGCACTGGGGCTTAGGCTGGTGCCAGTTTCATCTGAGGGAATAAATACCTGTGACAATACTTCACCGAACTCTGTGAGGAGGCACGAAGGTTGTGTAGGGTAGGTTGGGATTGAATGGGTAAGTGAAATGCAGTTGCAGGCTGAAGAAGGGACAACTCTGAATATTTCTTTGCAGATGGTGTGATTTATTTACAAGGTGAAAACACTGACTCAGTGGCAGCACAGGTAAGTTTAAGGAGTCTTAGGCTGCAAGGCCATAGGACTAAACTCTCTAGCTTAGCCCTTATTCCCTTCTCCTCCGTCTCCTCGCAATCTGAGGTGATTATCTTTGAGCTAGCCCCCTACTAAACCTTTCCCCTACCTCTTATAGGGTTAGCCCCACCCCTGCATCACCTGAGCTGACCCATTCCACTCTGAGTGGATGCAGAGGTGAATAAAATCATAATGCCATACCACAACGCCTCTTCCAGTGTGCACATTTACTGGCCTGTCTCAATACTACATAAATACGTTTGTTTTATGATTTAGGAACACAGGAGGGGTTGATCTTATTTCTACTTTGAACTTAAAATTGGAACTACATTACCATCCGTGTAAAGCCCCACTGCTTAGTACTATTCTGCTTGCAGAATAGATTGCAATATGAAGAATCCCCATCAGTGTGTCTTTGTGAAACAAATGAAGAGCTGTATGAGTTTTAATGGGTTCAGAGGTAATTTGGGTGTGTATTTCTAGAGCTGATGTGTCATGACTGTTAGGCTGCACCTGGGGTAAGTGATAAATCAATTTTTCACTTGGCTATTCTTTTAGCGCCAATCTTGTTTAAGTGTGTTTCCATGGATCTGACAAATGTCTCCTTGTGCCGCACAGGCTGCTTGTGTAATGTGGATGCGACATGTTTCCAAGCGATCGGTGGAAGCGATATAATGTTTGGGGTTGGGTTGTTTTTTCGTTTGGGCTCCTGTCATTGAACCTATGAGGTGCAGGGGATTGGCTTTTCTATCAAATCTTGTTGCTCGAATGTCTTTGTAAAATAATAAAAGGTCGACACTGATCAGTGTCACAGAAAGAACAACAGAGAGCTAATGTTACATTTGCACAATTAAAACAATATTTAATCAGAACTCATCACAACTTCTTTACAATGCAGAGATAAATTAAACCTTTTTACAAACACAAAGCACTACTCCTCGCAAGTCACTCCGTTCTGTTCCGAAAGGTCAGACTGACTGTCAGTCAGTCGTACAGTACAAGACATCACCTTTTTTGGTATTAAATAAATTCATTTACATTAAGTTGTATGAGTTTACTCCTGCAAAAGTGTCAGCATGGAGAGTGTATAACATGTTCCTCCCTGCCTGAAAACAATAGAGGTTTACAATGCTAATCAATAGCACTTCATATACAAAGCCCATTTTTTCAGTTGAACTAAATGAAATTCTCAAACGCACAGTCAAATGCAAATATAAAAAATATGAAAAACAAAAGCTGCTGTATTGTCCAATCAAGCACACTCAGCGCACTCTCCCCAGCTTTAAGATGTTGTGAGAAAAGTAAACATTTGTTCAACATTATTCAAATCTCGATGGGAATGCAGGGATTGGCACTTGGTTTATAGACAACTGAGACACAGATTCAGTAGTCAGTCCTTGCAGTGTGTTTGAGGACCCATACAATTGTTGCTGCTGAGCAAAAACCTTGTATGTCCAAAACGGCAACTTTACAGGAGATGGACAAAACCTTTTTAACTTTCAACGGAAGTCAAATGTCAGAAATGTTTATTTTAATTTGGTAATTTGGGATATAATCATAATTTGGACACAATATAAAGAACAACTGCCAGATTCACATTATGTCAAAAAGGTAAAAACAAATGGAGATGTGAGGTTTATACATATAGCCAACCTCCTAATTAGAATCGTTTTGGTCTAACAAATTTTTAAGGTATGAGAACCTAGTTGTACAATGCCATGGTTTCAAGGTATTTAACAATCATAACAATCAAAGAAAAAGCCCAACACACAAGAAGGTTTTTAAAACAAACAAAACATACACAAACATGCTTTTAACACACTTTCCTTAAACATTAGTGTCTTTTTAAATAATTTAATACATTTATTTTAAGTGCATCTCTGTCTTAAAGCAACAAAAGAAAATGGAAGAAAAAGTTTTGAATTCCCTACCTGTAAGAGTTTGAGAATTAAAATTTACAATATGTCCTTTTTTATTTTTCTAGTTTATTTTTCTAGACTAGTTTTCTAGTCAACTACTTTTGAACTGCTTTATAGTAAAAAAAAAAGGTTTGGGCAAGTTAGTATTTAGTAACAACCTCTTTCTAGTTGTTGTTTAAGAAATGTTAACCCACTGTTACTTCCAGAACGCAAGTAGTTCTGTGCTATGCTCGGGTCGGGTCTGCACAGTATGTTTTAAAAATCTACCCACAGATTTAACAGTGTTGAAATAAAAGTATAAAAGGAAAGTCTCTCCAAACATATTTCAATAATTGTGGCCGAAGAGTTTCAATTTAACTACATCTTTCCAGTGCACTTGTTGTTCGGGGTAAGTGATCAAGCAATTTTTCCACTTTCACTATTCTTTTAAAGATAGCACCAATCTTGTCAGGTAAGGATTACGCCAGTCCTTTCTAATCCTGTCCAGTTTAGTCCATTGTTCTACTGACTTTGTGCTTCATGTATAAGTACAATACACAATAGTGTAATAGTCTGTCTAAAAAAACTGGACTGAACATGTTTACAAGAGACACAAGTTAATTCATGGTCCCCTTTACATGCAGTCATGTAAAAAAGTTACAGTTATATGCATCCGCAAATAATTCGATTTTCAGATCCTTAGACAGCTGCTTAGAGGGGCACACTGCTGCATATTAATCATCAGCCGATAATACTTAATGGCAATTCCTGACCTGCCTAACCAGCCCCAAAGAGTTGATTAAGGCATAATGAATTAATTACATTCTTTTTATATAAATGAAAAACTACATAGCAAAACATAGCCAACTACATAGCGGCCAGATGTTTGCACAGCATTGTCAATAGTAGCCTTAATTATTTCATTTTGTGAAATAAAAGGTCTTGCCCACCGTTATGTTAAAAAAGCTGGTTTCTAATTGGGTCTCTTTTAGAGGGGGAATCTTGAGGCGGAGCTTTTTAAATTTTAACAACACTGAGCTAAAAAAGAAAAAAAGATTAATAAAAAAAACAACAAAACCTTGTAATGATAAAAACAATTACACTCACTAGTGCTCCTGGCAGGCAGTGTGCAGATCTTAGCCATGCAGCTAAAACTGCTTACTCTTACGCATCTACATAAACAATGTGCAACTATACGCTGAATAAAAAGACACCCAAAAATGGCACATATCGCTTTGTTCAGGACAAATTGGAACTTGCAGAGCCTTTGAAATGTGAAAAGTGTGTGTCAATGTGAATCAAAAAGGACAGGGATGATACTAATGTAAGCTGGGAATCACTTTAAGGACCTATAGCTCATAAACGTGAACATCTGGAAACACATTTCAGTCGTTCGTTCGAAATAGAACACGGTGCTGAAACCATCCAAACACATACCGTGACTAACCGTGAAACCGTGACACTGTAACAACCCTCAGAATCCCAAAGCAGTTAAAAAATATATATGATCCAGTGACGAATGACATGCATTATTACTTCTAGAACCAAGAGAGGATTTTAATAATGCATGCTAAACTGTCTGGGTCAAAAATGTGAGAGATGTACTCATTTCACTAGTGCCTGACATTGGAAAATTAACACACATGGAAAAGGATGAGGGTAAAAGTAGCCCTTATCACGGTGTTCCGGGTGTATACACCTTGTTTTTTTTTTTTTTTCTTTTCTCCACATGCCAAAAATTGCTACAAGTGGGATGACACATTCAATCAAGTCTTAAAAAAGGAGAACAAACAAACCCCCGTCAGTGCTAGCACAAGTGTCCATGCATCATTCATAATGTCGAGTGGTGGTCTGTATGTGTACATACAGGTGGGGGTTGGGGTGGGGTAGGTGAGAGTTGGGGTGGGGTAGGTGGGTGTGCGTGTGTGCGAAATTGCTTCACTGTGATCACTGTGGTCTTCCCACAGAATGTGATCGATAACAAAATAATAATAACAATAATATTAATAATATGATCTGAATGCCAAGTAAGGCCTGTCAGCAATCTTTACTCTCTGTACAGTGTTGTGTGTCTCTCTGCTACGTCTCCAACTCATACACCTGAGGGATGCAGAGGGACCGTCTGAACTGAATGTGATGTGTGTGAGTGTAAAGAGCTGGGAGTTCTTGACTGGACTGTATTGTGGTGCCTGTTGGGCATCGGGTCTGCCTAGTTCAATATCACCTGAGATGGGCTGGGCTGTGTCTAGTAGAGGTGCAGCACAAAAGGGGATCACAGCAGTCAGGCCTGCCGGGTTGCAGCCTTCGTGGCCCCAGCGTACAGGCTGTGTGGCAGCCTATGGGATGGGAGTCCAGAGGCTCTCAGGATTCCTTTAAAAGGGGAATGTCTGCAGGGAAAAGTGGGGAAATGTCATTTAATAGAAGGTTAGCCAGCTACGAGGTCCTAAAGCAGCATTGTGCTAAAAGTGGCATTTCTTGCTCCCCGGCTCCTCCTGCAGGATACATTTTTTCCCCAAGCAGAGAGGTACAGGACAAGCACTGAAAGTAAAGGAAGCATTTGGACTGATATTAGAGATTTTAAACAGTAAAATCCTGTGATATCGATATGCAGCTCCTGCAAGCGTCGCTATTCTTCCTATTACAGGTGATGGGAGAATCACCATGATTTTGAGGCTGTTATTTCTCAGGTAAAAATGCTGCACAATATTGCTTTAGGAAAGCACTTCAGCTTTTTACATAAGTTAGATAAATAACAACAGACACAGAGAGAAAAATATAGAGGCAGAGAAATCAGAGCCAGACAAGTGTGCTGCATTACATTTATCAAAATGCAACTATTATTGGGCATCCGTTTATTGGCAAGAACATGTACACTCCATACAAGGATGACAGGTTCTCGCCAATTTAATATATTGTATTATTGTAAGGTGAAATATTATATATATATTATAATATAATATATTTTATTATATATTTTCATTGTTAATTCATTATTATTATTATTATTAAACTGTCATAATATCAATAAACCTGAATATAAAACTTTAGAGTATAGCAGAGTATAACACTGCTATCTAGCAGTCAGGGATTACACTGAACACCCAACAAATTGAATCAGGGAATCCCTACGACTATTTTCTACAGCCAATTATCAGTAAAAGCATGGCTGGCATATTACCTTTAATTCACTTCATGTAGGGGTGGGCAATATGGTAAAAATATTATATGGCAATACTTTTTTTTTATTTTAAAGACTCACTTTAGCCTCACATCACCCAGGTTGGACCTCATATCTGCTGTCTCCTCAAACTCTACCATATCGTTTCTTTAAACATGCTCTGAGGAATCGAGGAATCAAGAAATCGATGGATGGATGGAGAGAGAGAGAGACAGAGATGCAGAACAAGCCTGCGTTCCTACCATCAGCCGTGTCCTGCTCTGGGCTTTGTAGAGACAGCATACTGTTTTGCTGACTGGACTCTGGGTTTTGGTACTGCAACGCTGCGGACGCTGCCATTGCGCCATGCACGGTGTCCAGCGACCAGGAGGAGGAGGAGGAGGAAGAGGAAGGTGGCCGATGCACAACTGCGATCTCTGCGAGCTGAGCTCGTGCTGCTGAATCCTCTGCAGAAGGTTGCTCCACAGTCTCCAGTTGTGCATGCAGGTGAGGTCTGGGCACGGCGGGACCTCCAGCTCCAGAAACAGCCTCCTCATAAGATGGCAACGTCACCTGAACGCCCTCCACCATGATGGTTACAGGTTGCCCGGAGCCACCTTGATCGCGCCTACAAAAAAAGGAGGACAGCTTGTTGTTAGGACAGCTAACAACTAACAGCACCTACTAATGGAGAACCTCAAGCCTACTAAACAAATTATTTGTGAGGGAGTTAAATAGCTTGTGGAAAGAAGCCAGAAGGATCGACAAGTCAAGGCTTATTTGAGTGTGGGTAGCCAGTGGGCCACATTAACAACACTTTAGCTACATCAGATAGACTTCTTTCAGCCTTGCATTAAGAACGGCAGCAGATTACGTAATCTGGGCTACACCACCTTTGCATGCCCCCTCCCCACCCTCCAATGTAGTGATATTCTGCAAATGCCACAGACAACAGGTAAACCGGGCAACAGAAGTAAAAACTACAGCAAATGAAAACATACCAGAGAAATTCAGGTGAAATATCCTAGTATTTTCTATACTATAGAAATGTTATAATAATCAATCATTTCAATTCTTTTCAGCACACAAACCATTTGATGCAATCATGCTTTAAAGACTGAATCCTTCCTCCAAGATGCTGGTGTTGCACACTGTGGTTTTGCCTTTTATAAAAACGAATTAAAGTCCTGAAGCGATTCGATAGCTGAGCAGACGGCTCACCTTCCATGATGGAAAGACTTTAGTTTGGGCTGCAATAAGACAAACAGAACCACCAGCAGAAGGACCAGTGCCACAGAGCTGGCGGTGGATGCCACAATGGACAGTGTGTTCATGCCCAGGACAGGAGCTGGATTCTTTTCTGTGTAGAGAAGAAGAGTCTGAAGAATTACTAAACCTTACAAACCTTTACAATGTAACAATGTACAACGTAAATGTTTGTAAGGTTCATAGACTTTCCATGTGTGTTACTGAGTAAGTCCACAGGGGCTTTAGAGTTGTCTAGGGCCGCCACTAACTCAGGTCATTAAGGGGCTAAAGCTGACTTTTTACAAACCTCCAAAAAGTTTGCTTGGCATGGTTATGGAATTACCCCAACACACATGTGCTAACATAAAAAAAAGACCTGCAAACCAACAGAGGCAGAATTCCAGTATACTGTACTGTTATTCTGCAGGTTTAGACCAACAAACATTTCAATTAAATAGAGTAGGGTCAAGTATCCACATTTTTCTTTAAAATAATACCATGGTATACAGTCTTACCATTGGTGGGGTTATATGTTTACATAGCTTAAATACAAAAAAGGTCAAACACAGCATTCAGTTTCCTCAAAGTGTGACAAAGTGAATACTACACAGTTTTAAATCAATCATTCCATTAATATTAAACCATCAATCCGACAATTACAAAAGGTTAAACAGCTCTGAATCAGGACAGAGAGATTAGCAGCAGCTTAGTTAGCAGGATAACAGTCCGCTCAGCACAGAACAAATTCTGACAGGCTGACTGCAAGCCCATACCTAACTAACCACCTAGTGACTGGTGATTCCATGGTTTTGGATCTGCAGCCCACTTACTAAGCTAGTCTTTCGCTTAACCGGCCACAGGTCAACTCTTACCCAGGGAGGTTTCCAAAAGTGCTTTACTGTTTACTCCTTAGCTAAATATCCTTAACTTGTTTGTGTAGACTAGAATCTCAGAGATACATCAAGCTTAGATGCTGCCAAATCAGTCAGTATGGATACCTGGAGGCACAATCCTCAATACATTACACTTCACCTGAATTCAAACCAAGCAAGACTAATAAGTTACCATATGAGACACAGTTACAATTAAGACCATGTGGGTGTCCCAGAGAATGTCACTTACCCTGGCTGAGAACACAGCTGATCTGCACCGCACTGTCCCACTCGCCGTTCTGGCAGGTGAGGTATTTGTAGTCCCCCTTCAGTGTGTAGCCCTCATCACAAAAATACTCAACCACCGTTCCATGAGGCAGGTGATGACATGGGGACGGGTGGCAGGAATAGCCTCCGTTCTCCGGCTCAAACGGAGGACCGCATACTGAAAAATAAACAGGTACAGAAAATGTTTTAACCTTGTGTTGTATGTTTAAGCATTTTCTTAATTAATGGGAGCCAACGGAAGCTCTTCCTCCTCACCGGTATTGTGTAGACAGCGTGGTGGGCCTGAAGACCAGAGACCCTCTCTGGTACAGATGACGATGCTGGGACCATCCACAGTGTAACCTGAATCACAGTTGTACTGGAGCACAGCGCCCACAGGGAAGGAGCCTCTGTTGGTCTCTGTCACATTCACTCGGCCATGCTGGATAGAGAACGGCCTCACACAGCCTGGGAAAAGGGAAGGAGACAATTCTTAGCATAGTTAAACTGCATCTGGGATCGACCAGTAATAAATCATGTTGAGTTGATTAATCAAACAAGTCCTTTAAGATCTGAACGGGCAGATGCTCACTCAACCATTTAATGATCATCTTGATCCTGAGATGCTTTAGGAAACTCAGCCTTGGCTGAAACTGAAGTGCTAAACTAGTGACTAGTGAACTGACCTAGTACTTGTAATTGATTAGTGCATTTATCTTAAGTGTTATTAGGTATCTCAGCTCGAGAGTGTTTATTAACCACATCTTAAAGCTGACTAGTAACACTTCCCCAGACCTTCAGCGTATAGTAATTATTAGTGAACAGGTTCACAAGTTAATCCTTACAAACACAGCATTAGAAAATCAAACCCCTGGCCATTAGCACTTTTGCTCACCTTGAGTGGGCACACAGTTGACCTGCATTGAGTGGTCCCACTCGCCGTTCTGGCAGGTGAGATATTTCTGGTCCCCCTTTAAAGTGTAGCCCTCATCACAGAAATACTCCACCACTGAGCCCTGAGTCAGGTGATGGCATGGAGATGGGTGGCAGGTATAACCTCCGTTCTCTGGCTCGAATGGAGGATTACATTCTACAAAAGCGAATACAAATAAGGGAACGTATGAGTGCAGAGTGAATGTTAGAAATGCAGAACTATAAAATAATAAATAATTTATAAAAATATTTTTTTTAAAAATCATAGTTTTAATTGTAAACACGTAAACATATTTTCTTCCGAAATGCTTTAAGAATGAATTCACCTCATGCCAGATCATACAACCAAATAAACAACAAACTAAAAAGTTGAGCATGAAGGACAAATCAGATACTACAGAATGAAATGCACTATATGGACAAAAGTATTGGGACAAGTATTGGGACACCTGCTCATTTATTGTTTCTTCCAAAATCAAGAGTTTAAATAAGTGGAGTAACTGTCTCTATTGTCCAGGGAAGGCTTTTTACTAGATTTGGAGCACTGCTTTAAAGGATTTGATTGCATTCAATGAAAACAGCGTTAGAGAGATCAGGATGTTGCATGGTCACCATCCCACCTCATCCCAAATGTATTGGATGGAGCACAAAGAACACAGTTCCACTGCTCCACAGCTCATTGCTGGGGTGCTTTATACCCTCTAATCCACAGAAGCCTATTGGCATTGGGAATCATGCTCCAGTGAGTCCTATTCTAGTGGCACTACTCTCTACAGGGACTAGAAATGCTGTGCGTGTGAGTGCATTTGCACATCTGCAACTTAACGCAGCTGAATGCATTCATTAGAAGGGGTGTCCATAAACATTTGGACATATATTGTGTACGCTAGATTTTTTATTTTCTCTGTGCAAGCTCATTAGTCTTGTGTTACTCCAAGTTACATCGTTTGTTCATTCAGCCTGCAACCAAGCGTATTTATGCAGTCACACTAAGTGGTCAGGCTTACAGGCTTACATAAGCACACTTCAGGTCACTGAACATACTGGCTTTAGCAGCCTCATAACAACCTACCCAGCAGTTTTTAGGAGAGCAAGATGTAGCGTATTAGTACACTGCATATACGCCTAGGAGCCAAAACATTACGACCACTCACAGATGAAGCATATTACATGCATTATTCATTAACAACGGCTACTACTTACCTTGAGTGGGTACACAGCTGACCTGCATGGAGTTGTCCCACTCGCCATTCTGACAGGTGATGTATCGGTAGTCCCCTTTCAGAGTGTAGCCCTCATCACAGAAGTACTCAATCACCGTGCCGTGAGTCAGACGCCGACATGAAGATGAGTGACAGGTGTAGCCTCCGTTCTCTGGCTTCAGCGGGGTGACACAGTCTGGTAGTGGGACACACAGGTTTAAACAGCAAACCCTGAAATGCTTACTGCTCACGGTCTTTTCAGAAGTGTTATTGCTGCTGTCGGCAGTCAAACCTCATCAGACTGAAAAGATGATTGAGGCAAAATGAAATCTAGTAAATCTTCTACTTCAAACATTTACAGTACTGAGTAAATGCTTTAGACAGCAGAAAGAAATAGAATTAAAAAGCCATTCATCCAACAGTAAACATGTATTTTCTTTTTTCCCCCACCCATTTTCTCCCCAATTTGAACTGCAAATTACCCAATGTTCTGTCCCCAACACCAGTGAGGACGGACCAGCACACGCCCCCTCCAAAACGTGCACAGTCAAGCCACTCGTTTTTTTTAAACTGCTGCCCAACGCACCAGCCTGCAGACGGCAGTGATGGCCAGCACCGCAACAAAGCGCTGTGAGGGGGGAAACCGCCAACTACCCACCCTGGAAAGAGCAAGGCCAACTTGTGCAAAGATCCTCTGATCACAGGGCCTTAGTCAGCTGGACCACCCGGGGACCCAACATGCATTTTCTAGGGCTCCATCTCTTTGTTTCCAGGTCTCCTTAAACATGTTGTGTTTCAAGACATTTCAGTCTCTGATGTGGAACAAAATATGATTTGAAAACTGCTTCTGCTTCATTTTAATCATTTAAAGGTGTGTTATACTGCCTCCCAGACACAGTAAATGGTCCCAGCGTCTAGTATAAACTCAGACGCAGATTCTTACATATGGCCATTACAAATGTGTCCACTGTGAGCTTAAACATGAAGGTAGCAAAATACACCTAATAATAGCTTGAGGCTCCAAAGGTTAATTGGTTGGATGCTTCAAGGTATACTGACAACATACAAAAGAGCTGGGAATAAGTCTTCTTGGCTTAAGATCTTGTCTTTCTGAAAACAGAAGCTGCTCACATTCTAAATATAGCCTGCTTAGAAATACCACTAATTTAAACAATGACCCCTCTGTTCTGCTCTGACCATCTTTTATCATGAACCCAAGTTCCACTGCAGCCTCAATATCTCTCAATATAGAGGAAAACAGCATTTTGGACATTAAGGCTAGTAGAGACAATAAAGGCTAGAGTATTAAACCCCAAACGTGTGTCAAATGTCTACAGAAATGAAGCTTACACAGCTATTTGACTCCTGCTATGAAAATTGAAATATGCAAATCTGACTGTGCTGAGGAACACTAATGTCTAAATTAGGGACGCACCAATACCACTTTTACCTTTCTGATGCCGATGCCAGATTTTCAAGTATCTGCTGATACAGAGTACCAACAAATACTGGATAGATGGCTATAAATCCTTATAGGTTTTACTTTTTATTTGTATATCTTATCCCAAATAAGAGCTTGAAAGAACAGCATTTACTGCTTAAGTAACTGCACATTTGAAAAGTTTCAAAGCTATGAAAATATGTAAACTGCTATAATGCAGAAACACATGCAAGTAGGGAAGCATAATCTAGCTACGCTCGACCAAAACATTTAATTAATGTTTAAAATTCACCATAATAATAATAATAATAATACCAGTTTAGAAACAAACTGTTTGACAAGCTGCTGAATTCAAATTTTGGTTTCAGAACCAAACACCACATGGAAACAAAAGTGCTGTAAAAAGGCAAAAGTTCCATTAAATGTCTGTTTAACTATTTATGACTGCCTTTTACTGACTGTTTAAACATTTGGTTTTATAAAAAAAAGTATATTATATACATGTTATAATATACACATAAAAAAAGTACGGCGTCAGCAAGCTTCATGGTACCGGTGCTCTCTATTGCCGATGCTGGTACTGTGTGTAAGTGCCAGTATCGGTATCGCTGTAACACTAGTCTAAATCATAGCTGGGACTGTTGAAATAGCTAACCTGTCTCGAAATTAAATATTTAAGAAATATTAACTTTGGCAGCACTCCAGATGAAAAGTATCAGGCTAAATTCTTCTACTGATTCAAGGTAACACAGTGCTGAACAACTAATGTTTCACAACATACATCTTATAACCATAGATATAATGATGACAGACTTATGCATAACTGCGTATGGTTTTTGCAATACCCCTGGAGTGCATCTCATGGTGTTAAAATGTACATCAGTTGCTTAGACTATCAGTATTGCGTAACGTTTTTAACACGTGTGTGATTCAGAGGCATATTTCCAGTTTAACTGATTAGCATGTCAAATCACCTGATTTAAAGGAGCGGCTTGGTGAAAATAAATGATACACACTAAATTCTACATGATTCCATATGCATGCGCTATGGGTTTGTGCACCGCTGCGTGTCCATGTGTGTGTAACAACAGTGGGCTGTTGTGTGGGCTGCACGTGCCTTTGTTGACAATTCACTGCCAAGATAGCAACAGACGTCTGACTGTTGATGTCTGCCTAGGTTGTTTTCAGTTGCCAAGATAGAAATATGCCAGAAATTGACATGGAAACACACCTCATTTCGGGACCACCACATCCATCAGCGTAGATATATTAGCAAGCACCATTGTTTTTTAAATGATGCAGGTGGGAGGCGTGAAAATAGACTGCTGTGTACGATAGCAATGAGCATCGAGACACGCCGTGCACAGGGTGTAAGAAGAAGTCAATAGTCATGTAAATCTTTTCTGTAAATTCCCTAAAATGCTGTGCAGCTGGAGCAGCCATGTAATTTACCTGTCCTCAGTTAGACTGAGAAGATTTGATGACTTAAAAGATCTCACAGAAAGTGCTTTCCAACACAGGCTCCTCAACCTTAATGAAGACTAGCGTGCAGATTGAGAGCTGAAGCTTTAGGCATGTATTTACAGAAAAGATTTGGTTGACTATTGACATCTGGTGTTAGATGCATTAACCGTGATCCTTTCCAAATGAGAGGGGAAAAAAAACAACAACTCACAGTTAATGTGTAGACAGTGTGGGGGCCCTGAAGACCAAAGGCCCTCTCTGGTGCAGATGACGATGCTGGGACCATCCACAGTGTAACCTGAATCACAGCTATACTGGAGCACAGTGCCCACAGGGAAGGAGCCTCTGTTGGTCTCGGTCACATTCACTCGGCCATGCTGGATGGAGAACGGCCTCACACAGCCTGGGGAAGGATAAGGCATCAGATATATTCCTGACATTAGAGAAGCTACTGAATACAGAAAGTTTTTGGTTTGAAGTACTAGATCAGAGCTGTGGGCAGAGGTAGCGCCATCATTACTTACAGGCTTTGAAAAATAAGCCCAGGTGGGTGTGAGGTGGGATTATATAACTATGGTGAGTCACGTAATCGGTAAGCTCTGTTCACGTTCTGTAAAATACTACCTACAATGACTTTAGCTGGAGACAAACACACTCCTTTCTACTGAGGCTGGTTTGTTTTGCAAGCATGATTGTATTGTAGGGGTGAGGTTGAGGGGTTAGGTTTAACTAAACCAGTTCAATGCAACACAAATGGTGTTTCATCATTAAAAAGTCCATTTGGTTCTTAGTATTAGTCTTAATCTGGGTCTACGAAACTGGTCAAATCACATGCTCTTGCACATTATTGCTCTGATACACATCAAGCCCTTACATTACACACTAGGTTTATTAGTCAGTCATTAATCCTAATGCAGAAACTACTGGGAGTGATCTGGTAACTTTTGTTTAGCATATCTGGTGGAGTCCCACAGGGTTCTATTCTGGGGCCTACAATGCTGATTTCATGCCAGTAATTTAGTTACGAGAATAATAAAGAGCTAAATGTGTAAAGCAATCATCAAATACCTCAGAATACCCAGCACACAAATGCTCCTCATACACAAGAGATGCTTCCCAGAGAAATCACAACAATTGTTGCCCTCTTTTTTCAACATTAATCATCTGTTACAGCTAATCAATACTGTTTTCCCATAAGCCCAGTGTTTTGCAAACCCTGCATATCAGCATTACAACAGACCATGAATCTGACTATGGGAACTTACTTGATGCCTGTGAAGAAGACAGGAAACTCAGGAAGATCAACAGAGGCAGGGTGGGAAGTGGCGCTAAGGAGACCCGGACCGATGGATACCTCTGATTAGTTCCTTCTGACATCTTACCCCTCACGACAGGGCTCCTGTCTCCTGTAAGATACATTCAGCCCATAACATTTAATTAACTGTGAAGAACCACAGTATAAGCAGATGCTCCTCTCCAGAGCGACTTACAAAAAGTGCTTCGCCGTTTACTCTAGTTTGTATCAGCTAGGATCCAAAAGATACTAAACACAAAAGTCAGTATGGAGACCACAATACTGGGTCTTCAGTCTGAGTTTGAAGACAGTGAGCGACTCTGCTGTTCGGACACCCTGGGGAAGTTCGTTCCACCACTTCGGTGCCAGGACAGAGAAAAAGCCTGGACGCTTGTCTTCCGTGGATCTTAAGGGATGGCAGGTCAAGCCGAGTCGTACTTGAAGCTCGAAGGGCTCTTGGTACTGATCGGGTTTTGACCATTGCCATCAGGTACGGAGCGGCTGGCTGGTCCATTCTTGGCTTCGTGGGCCAGCATCAGGGTCTGATTGAATCTGATGCAGGAAGCAGCTACAGGAAGCCAGTGAAGAGCAGTGAATTGCAGCAGAGGAGTTAGCACTACATGGCTGAACCTAGAAACTCCTAATACAGTAGAGGCTTGTATGTGCTGGAGATCAGTTGGTACACTACAGTTGGGCTACAATGAGACGATCCTAACCTGATATGATCCGGATCGGTTGGAAAACTTGACACACTGCTAATTAAAGCAGTTACACAACTGTCAGCAGCCCTGATAACAGTCACTCGTTCAGTCATTCGGGCTTGGTGCTCAGTTCCAGTTAGCTAGCTAATATCCCACGCCTACTCCGGGAACTTCCTTATTTTGTTTCCCAATCCAGCGCAATGTGACCTAAAGCTGACATGAACACCTTCACATAATCGTGGCGATTAAAATACTGCATCTTCTTTCATTTAACTTCACAATTTAAACCATTTTGAGCTGGATTAGAAATCACGAACACGAACACACCTCCAACACCAGGAGATCGAGTCCCCGGACAGCTAGCCTAGCCTAGCTATAGCTAGCTGCAGCAGCTCTGGTGTTTACACCATCTGAACTAGACAGATCGAGAGATAACGCCTCTTAAACTGCTCCAAACCCGTGACTTTAACGCCTTTAAAGTGTCTCTGATAACATTCCTATGATATATTTCTCATGTTTAGGTTGTATGTGAATTAAACGTGGTACATGTGTGAGTTGTCGTTTCCGTTCAACAAAAGAACAACGCTCGCACAGACACAATAGCCAGCGAGCGACCTAACGTTAGCTAATCCACACCCGCTGCCTCAGAAAGACAGGGTTCACGGAAATCCATTAACCTCTAGCTATAATCTCATCACATATAGACATGACACGGCTACTACCTGCTACTCTGCCCTTTTAACAGCCTAGTCAGATATGAATCCTTCCAGATCGACTCTGGGATTTTCAGCTGAGGTGAAGAATTTGACAGCTAGCTGCTTGTTAGCCTGTTAATAGGCGTCCAGTAGCAACCAGCCAACCAGTCACCGCTAGCTAGCTACAGATGGCAGCTGATTGCACGGTTCTGCTTTCATCTAAAACGCACAGCTGTTACCCTCAGCCAGGTATCCGTGTTAAATGCAGCTGTGTTGCGGACAAACTGACCTTTCTTCGGGATCGGTAGCTAGCAAGCTAGCTCTGCCTCCGCCACAGCTGTCAGACCGCTCTGTGAACAGATGACCTGTCCGTCCGCCCACGGTCCTCTCACTGCGCTCCGGGGGCAGCGGAGAGAAATCACCCCGTCAAAATAAAAGCTCTGAGCCGCATAAACCAACACTGCCTAGATTACATTACCGTCTCGAAATCACAACAGAGCAATTATTTGGTAATTTGGCAATTATTATTATTATTTTTTTTTAGCTAACTGGTTAAATACACCACAGATCTGTTCCGCTCATTTGGATGAGAGAGTGTGTTTAAATATATAATTTATTTCTTTTTATATATAATGTAGCTATGTGCCTCACAGTAAGAAGAAAAAAGAAGACATATTTACAAAATAAAAATACTGATTATTTACACATTAATTTATACCATACATATACAAACATTATACACACACTATACACACTCTTCATTTACAATAGTTTACTGGTAAAAGCAATTAAACGTACAGGTTTGCTATAACTTGAATGTTTACATTATTTACAAAAGGCACTGGATAGGTGTGGGTTCAGGTGTAGTGTGGGTGGGGGTGGGTCTTTGTGGGTGCTGTGTGACTGTGCATAGGGTGTCCGGTAGTAAGTGCAGGGGGCAGAGTGTGTTTGTATGCGGAGGAGAGGAGGGGAGGCGTGATGGTACAGATGAGGTCCACAGTCCACAAGCTGTTATTAATTATGACTTCCCTTATTAATGTGACTTCCCTTGTTTCAGAGTTAAAGAGGCAGACCCAGCTGCCCTCAAGACTTCTACTGGTATTAAAATATAGTTTGTTATAGTTTGTTATGGGTAAATTACAGTTTGTGGGAGAATTGCATGACATTACACATTATTTTAAAATACTCACTGAAAAATGACATTTGTCCACAGCAAATATTAGAATATTATATTATTATTTTATATTGGATTAGTTTACAGAATGCTCCCAAAATATTAGTTCCGGGGGTTGGATTTGTCTATGTTTTTTGTGTATGTGTGCGTTGACACAGGGGAGGAGGGGCGTGAACCAGAGAGACGGAGAAAATAATACTAATGGTGAAAGTTATGCTATTATCATTTTTAATATACTGGACTTTTATCGGGTCTAAAAGAAAACACATGCACGGCTCGCGTCTCTTCTATGCGATCTTTGATACCGCGCAGAATCAACAGCGCTTCTGTGAGGCGCCTCCTGATTGGTTCAGAGCAGTACGCCTACTCCGTTAACGTCAGGATCCGGTGGCATTCATGACGCTTTTACGCTGAGTTTTGACTCGCCGAGCGCAGAAACCGGGTTTGCTAACGGAAACTACGCTAAGGCTTGTCTCAGCTTGAGGGGTGTCTGCTGAAGTGGTGGAAAAGTTTCCAGGTAGTCGAGTGAGACAGAGACCACTAAACCCACCGAAGATGTCAGCTCAACTCATCAGCGGGAAAGAAGTCTCAGCGTAAGTTCTGCTCGTACCTTCATTTCGCACCTTATCCTGGCCGTGCAGCTCAAGCTCCGAGGTGGGAGTCAGGTAGCTAGCTAGCGCTTTCACACCCAGCCTAGTCGTTCAAAGGTCTGGGGCCACTTCCCATAAACGTGGAGAAGACGCATGGTGCTCTGGATGAGTTTAGGAAGGCTGGAGTTTAGTGGATATGGAGTATTTAGCTAAGGAAGCGTCTCGTGCACAGCGTGCAGCAGTGGAGAGCGCGCCAGCCACGTGCGGCACTCACGAGCCTCTCATTATGTGAAAGCGTTGCTGTTCGCCAGGTTTCTGCAGAATTGGTAGCTAGCTAATCAGATCGGGGCTGTTAACGTTGCACTCGAGCGTGCATGTTAAAGGGGCAATTGCAGTTGTCTCCACCTTCACCTTCACCTCCACCTCCACCTCCACCTTCTGCTCATAAGGGCAAGAGTGCAGTGCCTGACCTCTTTACGAGCCCAGTGTTTAGGCCTGGCGTTAGATCACGGGCATGTTTTATCGTTTAGGCTGATGCTATAATCTGACACAGAATCATCCGAAACGCAAAGTGTTAATAGATCTAAAAAATAAAATAAAAAAAAAAGTCTAATAAGTGAAAAACATTGGCTTTGCTGGGCAGAAGGGGGCGAGTCTGGCTGCAGACTGGTCTGGTTAATGTTTGTGGAGAGATCCGTGAATCTTTCTGAAGGTTTCTGCACAGCTTGGTCTGGCTTAGCGCCCTCTAGTGGATGCAGAGTGAACACCAACACTGCCTTAATACAGACGCTTGTATTCTCAGGATCAGTTTGCCTGCTGTTGGGCTGGGTTGGATGTCTAGATACACAGTCAGAGTCTAGATCAGACATGAGAAGACTGATTTAATATTAGATTAATATTGAAAAATATTTATTCTTCTTTTTTAATGATCATATCTAAAGGTGGATGCCATGGACTTGGCATGTACATATGTTTCTCATATAGTATAATATTGATCATTTAAAGCAGCATTCTGTTGCATTTCTACATTAAAATAACTGCTTCAAAATTGTTGTGATGCTTTTACTGACAACACTCATGAGATCTGCGTAACACTGCGTAACACATGATAATGATATTTTAGTAAAATTTGGTGATATTACTCCACCACCTGAGTCCATGAGCTGCTTTCACTTCCAGTGGCTGTTGGGAACTCTTAGCTTGTCCACAAATGCATGTGTAAACCGTGTCCTTAACTAGTGTTCAGCTCAAAGTGCAGATTACACTTTGTAGGGGAAGCCAAGAAGCAAGAAATTCTCATTTTTATTTGCATGAAGCTGCTTTTTAGTACTGCTTTAGTTTCAGTACGCTACAATGCCACAATATTGATATTTTCTGTCATCTAAAGTTAGAACAGAGCAAAAAAGATGCATTAAAATACTGTCAAAAGCCAGTGATAAAAAAGAAATAAAATCTACTGCATACTGTAATTGGATTTCTAGCAAAACCCAGGGCACATCATGCTATGTTTGTAATGAAACATGTAGATGGTCTGTGTTATAAGTACTAATGAGATCCACTATATGATCAGAGAAGCTCCTGTGTTGTGATCTATCATACTAGTGATCAGTATTATATTGCCCAGGCCTGTAAGTTAGTAGTTAGATGACTAGCCTAATGGTTGAGTTTAAATAGCTGTGTGTTGTACACTTAAAAGTCTTGTGTGTGTGTGTGTGTGTGTGTGTGTGTGTGTGTGTGTGAACTACAGGCCAAAGTGGACTTTTTTCCCTCTTTCTTTCTTCTCCCCTCCACCACAACCGGAAAGTTACCCATAAGTTCCAACCAGAACTATCTTTTGGTCTTTCTGACCCTTGACCCACCACAGACATTGCACTTTGGCCTATTGATAGATTTTTTTTTTTTTTTTTTTACTGTATTAAAAGCAGGCCCAAATGTAATATTTGTAACACAGGTTGGCTGTATTTTGGACTTGTGTGGCTGTGTGTTCAGAGTATAATGGGAGTTTTAGCCATATTGTGCTGCTGCTGAACAAGGACAGCACCTGTGCAGTACTGGTATGTCTGAAAGCTTTGGTAGTGCAGTGTGCTCTGAACATGCTGACCATCTCAGGTGCTCCAGGCGAGAGTTTGACAAAGTCAGGGCAGAGACATGATCCAACACGCTTAAAAAATTTTGGTCAGGGTCTTTAACTGCGTTGTAATATGGTGAGACGTGCCACAATTGAAATAAGCAGCACTGTGCGGTACCGTATCTGTATCAGCGCCAATCATAAATCATTATGACCATAAAGACGTGTGCTTGAATATGAACGCTTATTGTTTCCAAACTGGTATTTTTTTTTCACTGCTCTGAAATGTAAATGTACATTTTATACACCAGTTAAAATAAAGTCTGTTTGGCTGAGCTTAGCCAGATTCTGCGTTTGTTGCTGAAACTTTTCAAACCTTTCAAGCTTATTATATCTTATTTGGAAAAACGTACAACATATAAAAAGTGGAACACTTTTTAAATATCAAGAATTATATAGAGCCATCTATCCAGTATTTAAGTCTGAATTGGTATCAGTACTTTGTATCAGCAGATACTTAAAAATATGGTATCGTATCGAAAAGGGAAAAGTGGTATCGGTGCGTCCCTACTATAATTGTGATCTGGTGATTTTTTTTTTTTTTTTTTTTTTTTTTTTTCTTTTTGATTAGCTGTGTCCGTGGTCACAAGACTGAGCGGCTCATGCTTTCCTTATTTGCTCCTCCACATGACTGATTTAGCTGCAGTTACACACTGAGTGATCTCCTAACCCAGTGCTTTAAACACATCATTGATTGTCGAATGTTTACATGCACCGTGTGTCGTGCTCTTCTGATTGCGTTGTGAACTTTCTGCACGTCAGGTATCACTGAGAGTTGCGTCATTGGCTACACTGTTACTTTGATCAGATTACAGTACTTTCACCCCTGATGGTGAATGATCACTGAAACAGTGACCCAGTTCAGGCTGTCAGACCTCAGATAATGTCGTTATGTAATGTCAGGCCTACATTGGGTTTTACTCAGTAGTCTCTTTGATTTAGCACAGTGTTGTTACACAGTGTTGCCGGACATACCGAAAGGCTCGGTTTTACTGTGAAGCTCATGCTGTATTTTGTTATTTGGAACTGTAGTAGGAGCAGATAGCGTTCATCCTCTGTCGTTCGGCAATAGACGTTATGTGGTTTGATTAGAGAGTCTGTTGGACTGTTGGCTCTCTTCCAGGGCTGCACGATATATGGGGGGAAAACTGACATTGCGATATATCGTAGTTTTGCGATATTAAAAAAAATAATAAATAAATAAATACAAGAAGCACAACAGATTTCTCTGGAAGTCAGTGATCCAGAATTTTGTGATTTTAATAAAGGCCTCAGGCAAATTGTAGCATGATGTGTATGACTTAGTTTGTCCTACATGGCTTTGCACATCTAGTGACCTGCGATGTTGAATGTGCCTTAACATTGCGATGGCGATACTGAAACAATATATTGTGCAGCCCTAATCTCTCTGTGCTATCCTAGACTGTACCCTGACGTCCTGTAGTTTTAAGTAAAAAATGCTTGTGCTTATCTAAACAAATGAAAAAATACAACAATAAGACTAGCTTATGGGAATTACCTTGGTACAGCACTCTCCAAAGTGATGTTTCATGCAAACCAAAGTAAGACAATTAGTATTTTGTCACATGAACATAATTCATCATTTTTAATGTACTGGCTGCCACATTTGTTATACCTAGCAGATGAGGTGGTTGTAGAAATGCCGATGTCGAGCTGCTCTGGTTGACTGCACTTAGCACAGCAGATATCATGCCTGTTACGAAATAAGGTTACATGTAGAGGACATGTAAAGGGGTCTGATTTGGGCAGTTCTGTTCTGTAAAAATGTTTTTTTTTTTTTATTATTAATTAAATTCAATAAAGTGAAAAAATAATAAGTGCAATCATTAATGAACTTTTTATTGTATCTTTGTATTTGGCGAATATTAAGATCCAGTTCGCAATCTATTAACTGGGTTGTTTGACTGTCCGCTTCTGTGCCAGGTACCGTCTAAAAATGACTGAAATGGCTGACAAATATTATATATACATATTACCCCAGTGATGAAATGCTTCCAAGTTATAACCATTAAGTTTTTAAGAACAGAGGTTACCTGTGAACATTAAACATTACATCACAATTATCTTAAGACCATTTAGCCTGAATAAGACAGACGTCTTATGTTTGACTAATTGACTGCCCCTTCATTCTGTTTTTTTTAAATGGCTTGGGAAGATGCTCTTGGTTACAAGAGCATCTTCTGGGAACACTACATCTATATAGGAGCGCTGACTGTAGCTGGGCTATGGCTTAAATGGAACCTGAATAATCCCGGTGAGACGATGTGCTGTTGGTTTAATATTTGCCTGTTGTGTGTGTTTCTTTCTTCTGTTTTTTTTAATCCAGTCAGGTGAGAGAGAGGCTGAAGAAGGAGGTGGAGGCCATTACACAGCAAGATGCAAACTTCAGACCAGGCCTGGTGGTATTACAGGTCAGTGGGAGGAGGTGCCATGCTCCTAGTAAAAGGAGTAAAGTGTGCTAATATTAATAAGATGAAATGTTCCTTTATCATAATTATAAAGATAATTGTTTTAGATTTTATGCAAATAATAAGAAAGATTAGGCTGAAGATTGAAGGCTGAGCTTGCATTTACCTACATTCCTCAATAACACATTGTTTTATATTATGGCCATGTGGTGAGAATGGGGAAGTTTCACTGATCAGTTGACAAGCCATTGAAACTAAGCTCACCTTGTATGTTTAAGGTGGTAGTAACTTACAAGCATACAGGTTTACCAGCAGAAATTGTAAGCAAAGGCCTCTTGCGTGCCACTCTGCTGCATATGTTCATGGTATGCAGTTTCCTGTAAAGTATTTTATTTCAGAAATTAGTTCTGAATAACCTGACTTGGCTTCTAGAAGCACTTCTTGCTTGCAAGCGAAGCAGTTTTCAATCACAAGCTATGAAACCTGTCCCCGCCAAAATCCTGATGTGAATTTCCTGTAGTCTGGGATTTCTGCCACTGCTGGTATACCCGCATGACCATACGCTTTGATACACCTGCAAATTTAGCTACTCCCTTTACACTATGGCCTCTGGCATGCCCAAATGCTGTCACTTCTTTTTGCCAGTCATTAGCATCTGCCCATTTTTCACACATCCAACAAGGCACTCACTACACTATACCACCTCTTCTCAATCTATAAAGCCCATCACACTCTGCAGGTATTTCTAGCCTGATTGTCCTTGTGCAATGACATCTGCAGGAGCCTGAAGTTACTACCACCTTAAACACCCAAGTTCCACAGATCTTACTTCTCCAGTGCAAAATTGAATGGGAATATTACCATTTACGCAAGGTTTACCACTTATCTTTATGGTTGTAGTGGTCAAAAAACATGTCCGTCTTGTGTCATAGTGATGTCCTTGAAATGCCTGTAGTAACTGCAGGGCTGTGAAGGTTTGGCAAGTTTTACTGTGTGTGAATTTTGATAAGATAAGCATGCTCATAGTGTTTTTTGCATGTTGGAAAAGCTGCTTCATTGGTACTTTAAATACATCCTACAAAATAGTTCCAGTTTTGCAGTTTTGTATAGTCTGTAGTTTGTTTCTTTTGGTCCAGACCACAGCGGACAATCATTTGTAGTTGCATGTAGTTCTGGCTACCTTTGTGTTTATGCTACGCCAAAAGATGTAAACAAAGGTCATGTCTGGATCGGAAATCCAGCATGGATTGGGCAGACTTATGATCTACAGTGGTGCCGATAATCATAGTAACCACTACTTGGAGCTCTGAACCACGCTGCTCTCTGGTCTACTTAGGCTGTGAGTGGTTTATACGTCTTGTTTTATCTGTGTTCTGCCATGAGAGGGCGCACCTTAGCAGGGTTTCTTATTCTGCTGTGTGGTCTGGTAAGAGGACAGTGTTGCCAACGCACTCACTTTGTGTGCAATCATATGTGTGAATATGGAGTATTTCAGAATGGCCTATCCGTCTCCGACCTTACATTGACTTTCAATTAGTGACATCCCGATCCGAGACAGTGGGGCTGTGTTCTTTATACCAATGCAAAAATCAGCATTGGCCTAGCATCCCCTAGTAAAGAAAGGCAAAGGGACTGAGACTGCCCTCCAAGGTGCAGCGGAACTTCTACTCCTGCACTGTTGAAATCATCCTGACGGGGAACATCACTGCCTGCTTTGGGAACGGCACCAAGCAGGACAGACTCTGTGAACCTCTTAAGGTTCTTGTACTTTTAACAGTGTATATTCTATTTCTACCTTAACTTTACCTGTTTCATGTGAGTGGACAGTTATCAAAGCATTTCACTGCTAGTTGTACTAAGTAGAACTGTGTATGTAACAAATAAACATTTAAACTTTGAACTAACAAGCTGTGTGTTTGTATTGCAGGTGGGAAACAGAGATGACTCCAACCTGTACATCAGCATGAAGCTGAAGGCCGCTGCTGAGGTAAATAGCTGTACCACTACAAATTATTTTACCGACTGTGCATTCATGAGAAGAGACTTTCACAGATTCTGAAAACCTCGGAATTGTATAGCAGTTGGTCTGCCCTCACTTTCAGATGAATTATCTTTTGCTTGAATTTAGATCGGAATCAATGCCACACATCTAAGGCTTCCCCAGACTGCTACTGAAGATGAGGTGAGTAGAGCCTTGTGAATGTGGCCTGAGTCCCTTATTTACTCATATCGTCTAAAGTATGGAGATTGCATGTAAAACATAAACTGTACATAGTTATAAGATAATCCTTTATTAGTCCCACAGTGGGGAAAATCTCAGTGTCACAGCAGCAAAGGGATAGCAAGACTCTCAGATGCAAAAACGTAGATAAATTACCACTATATACACAATATAAACTATAGAAGTAAAAAAGCAATAACAATATTGTTTACAGATTGTCAATATAATGCTAATAGACGAAACTCCTAAAAGGCAAGCAATGGGAACCCATCCATGCACTGAACACACACACTCGTGTTCAGAATAGTGGGCAGCCAAAGAGGGTTAAGGGCCTTGCCCAGGGGCCCAACAGTGGCAGCTTGCCCAGCCTGGGTATCGGACCTGTTCTAACGGTTTGCTAATGGTAAGCTGTCACTAACGAACACACATACATTCAGGTCCTGAGAAGTGTCAGAGAGGTCAATGAGAACTCCAGTGTCCATGGACTCATTGTACAGCTGCCCTTGGACTCCATTCACCGCATTGACACTGAGAAGGTCACCAACGCTGTGGCTCCAGAGAAGGATGTAGACGGGTAAGCAAACCGAATTTCAAAAAGATATGTTTGCTGTGTGTTGATGTAACTCTGTTTTGGACCACGTCCATTGGTCCATTTGTAATGAAATGATCACAAAAGATAAACAAATAAAAAAAAAAGGGGGGCGGGGGGGAGTTAAGAGGGTTACCTTAGATTTCGGAAAAGCCAAAGGTGAAAGATAAGGTGTAATAAGAATAAACATTGCAGTAAATGTCCTGTACGTCCTGTTTATAGTTTAACAAGCATAAATGCAGGGAAGCTGGCCCGTGGTGATCTTGACAAATGCTTCATTCCCTGCACTCCTAATGGCTGTATGGAGCTCATTAAACAGACAGGTAGGTGACTGTTTTTGTCTTTGAAGTTACTGCATTTTTATCTCATTTGTTTACGATTAAAGTAAGATATTGGTGGCTTTCTTGTATTAAGAAAAATAACACTCAAAAAACATAGACATGATTTATTAGAGGGGACTTTGATGTTCTATGTGAATTAGTGGTTGAGTGATTTATGCTTTCATTTTCTTTTTCCTTACAGGTGTGTCTGTGGTAGGGAAAAGGGCTGTTGTGATTGGCCGCAGTAAGATTGTGGGCGCGCCTATGCATGACCTTCTGCTCTGGAATCATGCTACTGTGACCACCTGTCACTCAAAGACCGCTGACCTGGCTGCTGAGGTGAACCGCTAAGCATACAAAAAGCAATAAATATTGAAAAGTGGTCTAAGATTCGTACAAGATGATGTGTGATCTCAACTGTAAGTCAGACTGATTTTCCTCAGCTATTGAGATCAGCAGACATGCTAGGTTTAATTATAGTCTAATTTGATGACAAATCTAGTCGGAAATGGCACTGAATTGCAATGGTGTCATTACTGTGTGAAAACGGTAGGAGTGTTTGATTAGTTTGGACACCGTGTATAAATGTAAAATAAAAATATATATGTTTTAAATCTCAAATAAACATTTTAAAGACAAACATAATTTCTAATATCAGAAAAGGACCAAGTGATATTAGGATATAGGAAGAATCACATTTTTCCATTGCACTGTAACAGTAATGCATTGTTCCAGATGGGTAATTCTGCAGCACCATTAACCTCCAGTGAATTCTGGAATTGTACTGTTGTACAGTCAAGAAGGATGAGATAACTAAGAGCTGCATTATGTAGCAATTGTACCTTAAAATCATTAAAATTCCCTCATTCAAACTCTGGGCTGGAAAGCTGCTACTGCTCTATGTAACTTTGGTGTAGCAGAAACGAGATTGCTTACTAGAATTGAGTTATGCTGTGTTATCATATTTCATATTGTCGTGTCTGTGTAAAATCCTGTTATATTACTCCAATATTACCATAACGGTCCACATGCTTCTTGCACTTCAGATACCAGTTCTGTAGCTTCTGGCTTGTCCAGAAATGCATAACGTGTGTCCATGGGCGGACCTCAAAGCGCAATTTGATGCTTTACTGTGAACTCGATTCTAGGGGGAGCCCAGGAGCCCAAAACATTCATAACTTGTACATTCGCTTTGTTACAATTACTATATAATACATGGTGTTCACTGCATAATACATGTTTAAAACTGGATCATAATGCTGTGGTTTAAGAGGTTAAAGTGTTTGGAATAACAGCTTATTAAGAAGAGAGGTAATGTGTATATTATTGATATTCTTAACATAAATTAAGGACCAGTAAAATGACCAGTGAATCTAATCCACTTCCCAGGTGGGAAAAGCGGATATTTTGGTGACTGGAATTGGAAAGCCTGAGATGGTGAAGGGAGAGTGGGTGAAAAAGGGAGCAGTAGTCATCGACTGTGGCATCAACCATATTCCAGGTGAGCATCATCAGAGCTATTACGGCAATACAGCAATTTAATTTTTGTTATGGTAATACAGCATGCGTACCACCTGGAAACCTTATGCTGCAAGTTATTGAATTTGCATGGTATTGTGAGAACATAACTTTTTAGGAGTATTGCTAAGGTAACTGTAGTCTTGTTTGCCCCCATTATAAATATAAACCTATTTCAGCCCATGAAATCATGGCGGATTGGATTAGTTATTGGTTTGAATGTGTGAATGCGGGACGTTTTAGGGTGCAGTTTCATTCACACTAAAGACTGATACAAGACACTGACTCCAACATGAATCAGATCTGAGGAAAAAGTGGAACATAGCAATGAAACTTCTGATGGTCTAAAGTGTCTCTATTACCATGATCATTTATGCACGCCTCTTGGCTGTGGGAACAGAAACGGGTTCCATTCCGGAAGAGAACTGTACCTCATGAAGGGTGCAATTTGTTAATGGGCTCCATAAATGTCCTGTGTGTGTGTGTGTGTGTGTGTGTGTGTGTGTGTGTGTGTGTGTGTGTGTGTGTGTGTGTGTGTGTGTGTGTGTGTGTGTGTGTGTGTGTGTGTGTGTGTGTGTGTGTGTGCCGAAGTCATGCATTTGTTTGAATGTCCTCACAGACAGCACTAAGGCAAGTGGAAAGCGAGTGGTGGGCGATGTTGAATTTGCCTCTGCTAAAGAGCAGGCAGCCTTCATCACACCAGTGCCAGGAGGAGTTGGCCCCATGACTGTAGCCATGCTTATGCAGGTAGGTCTCTCATCTGCCTATATTGCTCTTATTCTTAAATGTACATCAGAAAACATTTCAGATCATTATTTGCATTTACATACAACTGGTGGTCAAAAGTATCAGGACACCAGCTCATTCTGAAATCATTCAAAAGCATCTCTTATTTCATAAAAGTACAAATTAAATAGAATGTAGAACTTGTGCTTTAGGAGGAGTGTTTCCATTAGCTTCTTCACTGTATTTAAAAAGCTTAAGCTCAACCCCTTCAAAGACACTAGAGAAAAGATACCGTTACTGATTAGAAAGATGCAGGCGAGTCTTCCCACTCTGTGTGTCAATTGCATTTGCCGTAGTCGGACGCCAGTCAGTTGGAGCTCAGCTTAGCTTAGCTCATCTTTGCATGGCATGAGCCTGTCTCCTCCAGAGAGCCCTGTTCTATTCGTTGGACTTCTCTACAGGGACTAGACAAGCTGTGTGTGCGCATTTGCACATCTTAAAGTATCTGAAGGCATTCATTAGATTCCAGATGGTTCTGCTTTACGTTCAATAATGATTGCACACTGAACTGTGACCTCCATACTGTGTCTACAGCCCTGCTGTTTCGGTATTAAGGACTGTCTGTTTTCAGCTCTGTTAAGTTTGAAGTCCACGATGGAGCTGGATCTTCACCCTGTTTTAAGTGTTTTGACTTAAGCCATGCTTCTTCTTGTCTTTCTTGTGTTTTTCATCAGAATACTGTTATTAGTGCCAAACGCTTCCTTCAAGAACATAAACCAGGTCAATGGAATATCACTTATACCAAGCTCAACTTGCAGAGACCCGTTCCAAGGTTTGCCTCTACTTCTCTGATCTAAGCCTTTTCCCTTTAAATGGATTTGGTCTTTTTAGCTTTCTTTTTGCGACTGGCTTCATAATTTAGTGCACTGTAGCTGTATGTAACCATTTGGCCTCTCTTTTAATCTGTCTTTCTCAGCGATATTGTCATTTCTCGCTCTTGCGTGCCAAAGCCAATTGACCGCCTGGCTAAGGAGATTGGGCTTCTCTCCGATGAAGTGGAACTGTATGGCAAGACCAAGGCCAAAGTACAATTAGAAACTATTGATCGACTTCGGAGCCAAGCTGATGGCAAATATATCGTTGTTACTGGGTAAGAAATTGGCAAAAATGGAAATTGGTGCAGTGTTATGTTTTTGCAATATTCAGAATATATTGGAGGGTGTTTGTCCCCATTTACTGTCAAATTCATGAATACAAAGGGCCTCATGATTTTTGCAATTGTAGAATCACTCCCACGCCTCTTGGAGAGGGGAAGAGCACCACTACGATAGGATTGGTGCAGGCCCTCGGTGCTCACCTCAACCGCAACGTGTTCGCTTGCGTACGCCAACCATCTCAAGGCCCCACATTCGGTATCAAAGGTGAGTCGATTAGTTAGGTATTGCTGTGGGAGTTTTTTGGCCAAAATACATTGCATAACATGACTTTGGAAGGACTATAATACTATAACTTTTATTAATTATTGTTATGTTCTATCATTAGGTGGCGCTGCTGGAGGTGGTTATTCTCAAGTTGTTCCCATGGAAGAGGTACAGTGGCTTTCCATGTCCAGTTTTTAAAATGTTGCTAATATGACTTAGTTAATTAAGCATTAAATGGATTAGTTGTGTTTTCTGGTTTGTTTTTTAGTTTAATCTTCACCTTACTGGTGATATCCACGCCATCACAGCTGCCAACAACCTGGTGGCTGCTGCTATTGATGCTCGCATGTTCCATGAGGCCACTCAGTCTGATAAAGTAAGAACTGTCCATTTTCAGGGAGATATATAATATTCTGAGTTTATTGTGAGAAGATTTATTGTATGTGTATTCCATCACATTCTCCTGTTTATTTGTTGCTTTCAGGCACTTTTTAACCGCCTTGTGCCACTAAGTGGAGGCCAGAGAAAGTTTTCTCCTGTGCAGATCAACAGACTAAAGGTTGGAGTAATTGTCATGTTGCTTTCTAACCACAGATTAACAAATGTTATTCTGACCTTTTTACCCTCTAATTATCTCAAAATTCAACATTTTCAAATGTAATTTGCCAAATACTTCCCATTTCAACGTCTCAGATTACTGTGTGTGTGTGTCTGTATGTATATACAGCTCCAGAAAAAATGAAGAGACCACCCTACACTATCAGTTTCTCTGGTTTTACTATTTATAGGCAATGTGTTTAGGGAAATTAACATTTGCGTTGTATTTCATAAACCATGGACATTATCCCTAAATTCCAAATAAAAATATTTATATTCAGAGCATTTATTTGCACAAATGGCAACTGCTCAAAAACAACTGCTCAAACAATGCAAATAATTTACTATAATAATTAAAATGCAAAGAAGCTGTAACAGCAAAGCACTAATATTTGAACTTTGAGATCATTCATAAATGCTCTCCACTAGTCTTTCACATTGCTTTTGGGTGACTTTATTACGTTCATAGTCTACAAATTCAGGTAACTCTGCTTTGTTTGATGAAATGCCTGGAATGTCTGTCATACACGTAGAGATGCAAATTTTAAAAAAAAAATTAAGTCGTCTCTTATTTGTCAGAGCTCTATATATATAGATCTCAATTCAGGTGTATGCATAAAACCCTTTCTTTTTTAAATGTATTTAAACATATAGCTGCTCCATTTGTTTGCATTTTTAGTTTTCTGTGAGATGGATTTAATATAAAAACACACAAAACTGAAAAAATATAGATTTTTCTTCAAAATAATGTAAAAGTTAAAAAAAGGTCATTTGTAAAATGTAATTAATATAAATTAATTTTCTCATGAAAAAGTTAGTACACCACCCATTCATTCTATTTACTACTTTAAATGACCAAGATTAGAAGGTGCAGCTTAGGTTAGCTTTGTTTGCTCTTGATTGTTGAAGTGAGTGATATCCCCTATGGTGAGGTCCAGACAGGTTTTAGAGACCTTCAGAAACAAGGTTGTAGATATATATAGGAGTCTGGGAAGGGATACAAAAATATCTCTGAGCACTGAGAAAGTCTCCAACACTCCTGAAATATCATCACAGGACCTACAAGTAGCTCTGAAACACAGTTGACAAAGCACATCCATCTACCTTCAGGTTCTGATTTCAGGTATTTTAAGCAGTACTAAGTATGGGGATGTCCAAACGTTTTCCTCACAAGAAAATTGATTTTTTTTATTAATTATATTTTAACAAATTTAATAAATATGTATAAATATGTAATATATATATGGACACATAGGAGCATATAAAATATGATACAAATACAGCAGATTTCATTGGGTATCCTAATTTTTTGTGTGACCATATATCTATTTTTATTGATTGTAACATGCTTTTTCATGTTTCATATTTAAAGAAACTGGGCATAGAGAAGATCGACCCCTCCACGCTGACTGAAGAGGAAATTACTCGTTTTGCCAGGTTGGATTTTGACCCAGAGTCCATCACCTGGCAAAGAGGTATGGAGGACTTTAGGCTCTAAATGTACTACTGTGTGCAATACCATCCTTGTACCACATTGATCACTTCTTCCCCTTTATAACTGATGCTGACATATACAGATCTTGATCAGAGGCAGCAAATGGAGTTTCTCCCAGGACACAGCTCTGCCTAATTAGACACCTGATTTAACCCCTCAAATAATGAAGTTTTACTTGTATAATATAATAATTAATAATATAATTAAGAGTTTTACCTTGGACACTCCTGGTCTACCAGTTTAGTTGGACACTCCTGGTCTAGATGAATATATCCCTGAACAAGATCCATAACTTTTTACCCCCCCCCCCCTTCCTTTTCCCATCAATACAGTGTTGGACACCAATGATCGCTTCTTACGGAAAATCACAGTTGGCCAGTCTCCCACTGAGAAAGGCCATACCAGAACAGTAAGTATAAGGAATAACTATCTGATGCACCTCATTCTCCAGAGAGAGTGAGTTGTCTCCTCGTTGCTGCAGTTACAGCCTCTTCTCTTCTGGGAAAGGTTTATACGAAATGTTGGACTATTTATTGTGAGGATATGATTGCAGCTGTACGAGCGTTCTGCTCATGTGTGGCAAGTATCCCATTCTGTCCCAATGTTGAGGGTGTGTGTGTGTGTGTGTGTGTGTGTGTGTGTGTGTGTGTGTGTTCGTTCTGCAGGCTCAGTTTGACATCACGGTGGCCAGTGAGATCATGGCTGTGCTGGCTCTCACCAGCAGTATGGAGGACATGAGGCAAAGGCTGGCTAAAATGGTGGTGGCCACTAGCCGCAGCGGAGACCCCATCACTACTGAAGACCTGGTAAGTATGGCAGCTTATGATTTCTATCTTGTAGGAATTTAAAGGTTCCATATTAATATAATAAAGCCGTTCTCTCATTTTGAACTCTTGTGTGTGTATGTGTGTGTTTGACAGCTGGAAAGGTCCATTTTAGCAAGTGTTATTTTAGGGTTACAGGGCAAATTTAATGGGTAATATCTGTATCTGTATGTATGTGATTTAGCACTAGCTATTATCTCTGGACGGGGGAAAAGTAGCGTAGATGGTGCAACCTTTCTACAGTGATGGGCTTCACTCTCTCACTTCTATCTCTATTCAGGGTGTGTGTGGAGCTCTGACAGTGTTGATGAAAGATGCCATCAAACCCAACCTAATGCAGACTTTGGAGGTACGAGAACCTGCACTTTTTTGTGTGTAAAAATATTAAGATCAGCTCAAGATTGCATGCTTCTCATCACTGAAATGCAGGTAATATGTAATTCACTGAGGCTCTTTGAGTATGAACTGTGAGTAAGAGCAAAGCAATTAATGAATAATGAGTCTGACTGTTTTTACCCACCTTTTTAGGGAAACCCTGTGTTTGTTCATGCTGGACCCTTTGCCAACATTGCCCATGGGAACTCCTCCATCTTGGCTGATAAAATTGCTCTGAAGCTGGCGGGGCCTGAAGGATTTGTCGGTACGTTAAAACTCATTGGGTCGTATTATACATGCCTTTTTCCTCCGCCTTTTTTTTCCTTATTTGCATGCATTGTTAGATTCATATATTGTCACGCAAAAATAAAACTTTGAACCCAGCGTTAAAGTACATGTTACAGTGACAAGCAGAGTATCGCAAGTATAATTTTGGGTGAAACAGGCCAGTCCTGCTCAAAGTACGAATTACACTTCCTACCTGACCGTAGAGGGAGCGCAAAGCAAGGAATGGCAATTTTTTTCATGGTGTTTCTTTAAAATACTGTGAAAGTGGTAAAGGGAGCACAACAGTTCCAGCATGTTTACTTAAGTACCACCACCTCCTATTTGCACTGTGTTGCACCGTCACAGCTGTATTTCTAAATCTGGTCTGTTAGGTCTGAGATGTCCCACTGGCTCCACCTGCTGCACATATATGACAGTATTTAAGCTAATTTTAAGAAGTATACCGTATGATTACCATGACCCCTTGCTCAGTCTATCTAAGGCAAGGTTAAAATCCTGCTTGCATTTTGCTTTAAAACTGATTAACTGAGAAATGCATTTTTTCTATTTTGAATCACCAGACTTTGGTTAGTATCACGTTACTTAACCAAATACGGCAACAACAGCAACACTCCTTGTGTGAACTCTGAAAAATGGTCAAATCTGTACTGATTTCTGGCCTTGTTTCTATCTTGGTTTCCCTCCCGTAGTGACGGAGGCAGGCTTCGGTGCGGACATTGGGATGGAGAAGTTTTTCAACATTAAGTGTCGTTACTCTGGGCTGAGGCCTCATGTGGTGGTGCTGGTAGCAACGGTCAGAGCGCTGAAGATGCATGGCGGAGGACCTACAGTAAGTACCCAGTAAATATTGGGGGCGCTATTTAACTAAATTTTGTCTTAGCTGAAGCAGCACTGTTGTGTGCTAATTCAACTTAAGTGTCCATGGTGTATTTGTGAATTCCACTAAAGGACTGGGCTGAGGGGGAAACGCATGTCAGTTGATCCTCACTGTACTGCGGTGTATTTGAGGTATTTGTCTCTTTTCTATAGGTCACAGCTGGCATGCCTCTACCAAAGGAATACACTGAGGAGGTAATAATGTTTGTAAATCTCAATGCAAAAAGCGAACTAGATCTGTGTAGGGTACAAATACAGTGTATGTGGACATGAAATGACGTCTTAGACACAGGGATTAAAAACGAATTGACTTCAGTAATGTATTGTCATAATGCTTCTCATATTTATATTGTTCTTAATAATTATGATGCCTATGGATGTTGCGATCTTTCAGAACCTGGAGCTGGTAGAGAAAGGCTGCAGCAACTTGAGGAAACAGGTGGAGAATGCCAAGCACTTTGGGGTGCCGGTCGTCGTGGCTGTCAATGCTTTTAAGTAAGCAGTTCTATAAGAATGAAAACCCAGCTGCTGTCTCTCTCTTTTCGTCTCGCCAAATTCCGGCTAGATTTGTTCTTCCTGAAGATCATTAAGATCTGTACCTTTAATCCAGTATGAATTTACAGTGTCTGACCTAATGATTCCTCTGGAGGTGGTCTCAGTGGGGTTGTTTGTGGCTACTATTAGGGTCCAGTTGATTTAGGTGTTAGGTGAAAAGACAGCAGGGCAGCAATGTAACAATGTATACCTTGTTTGCTTGGTCCGGACCAAGAGACCCGAACTACAAGTACAAACACCTCCTAAAACCCCTCAGTTAATCAGAACCATGTGTGAAAATGCGCTTTGCTCTCATGCACTGTAGACTGCAGTTCTGACTATTCTCTCTGTGTTGTTGTCTACAGGACAGACACTGATGCTGAAGTGCAGCTGATCTGCAAGCTGTCTAAAGAAGCTGGGGCCTTTGATGCCGTGCCTTGCACTCACTGGGCAGATGGTGGCGCTGGAGCCGTGGAACTGGGCAAGGCCGTGCAGAAAGCCGCAGAGGCCCCCAGCAACTTCAGCTTCCTCTACAACACTGAGGTAATACATGTTTACACTTGCCTGACTTGCTCTTTTCATATTAAACAACATCACCTGGGCACTCCTTTTGTCAGTGGTGTCTATAAAGTGGTGCTTTCTTGCTGTTCTTTAGCTGCCCGTCGCTGATAAGATTAGAATCATTGCGCAGAAGATTTATGGGGCTGACGACATCGAGCTCCTCCCAGAGGCTCAGCATAAAGTGGAGCTGTACACCAAACAGGTGAGGCCGTATCTGTAAAGATGAATGCCTTGATTTAAATACTTTGTTGTAGTCAAGCAAGATTTGAGCCTCTAACACCAGATGCTTGTGTTTTGTGGTGGTGTCAGTTTTTAATTATTACTTAATTATAGTGCAATTAACAGTACTCTGCAAATGTTGTGCACTTGTGATAGAATTAAAAAGCTCCTTATCTGGTCAGGAACTGTTTATTTGCTCAGTGAATTTTTTTCTAAAGAACATTTTCTAAACTCTCCTCATGGGAGTTTTATTATTTAGTATTATTTATTTTTATCATCCACCACCTGTGCGGTGTACCACAGGTACAGCAGGGTTTCCCAGTTAGCCAGATGGCTTAAATTGTCCAATAGAAAGCTCCCTCAGTTCTTTTGCTATTGGGCAGACTTGGCTTTGGGCTCAAGTTATCTGGTTAAACTGATATCTTGCTTCTGGTTTGGAAAATCAGTGTGTAAAGTAGGGTGAGCTAGTTCTTTTTTACTATATTTATGTTTACATGCATCTGTTCTGATATCATCTAGAGTAGAAAAATGGTTTTAAATAACAAGCTTAGGTGCCTAAACTTTTTCACAGTACTGTACCATACGTGCATGAATATATACCTGAACATGCACATCACTGTTTTTCTATTCCCCTCGCTGTAGGGTTTTGGCAATTTGCCAATCTGTATGGCCAAGACCCACCTGTCTCTTTCTCACGATGCTGAAAAGAAAGGTGTGCCCACCGGCTTCGTCCTGCCTATCCGCGATATCCGTGCCAGCGTGGGTGCCGGCTTCCTCTATCCACTGGTTGGCACGGTGAGGGTTGACACTTCTATGTGATGACTTGACTGTGCTTTCTCTGGCTCCTACATAAGTTTATGGCATAGGTTTCACAAATTTGGGTCACAAATTTTGACTAACTAGAACTTATGTTATGGTCACATTTAGAGTTTGCTATTAAATTGATTTATTAGATTTAGAAATATTAAAAAGTGATCTAATAAAATTTACCATTTGTTTATATTAAGTAAAAAATAACTAATCAACTTTGAAATAATCCATCATATTTTATTTATGAATTAGGCTTCATTCATATATATTTTTTTTTTTATTCTTAAACTAGAATAAGCAACTTTTTGACCTGGTTTCGTTCTTGTGCAAAAAAGAAATTGTTTCTAAAAAATTATAACTTTTATAAGAGAAGGAAAAAACTTAACTTTGAATGGATGTCAGTCCAATTCTATTCCAGGTCATTGGCCCATTCATCATGAAATTTTTAACACAATGTTAAGAACAACTACCAGATTTAATCAAAATGTGAAAAACTTCAAACCTAGAGGTTTTTGTGATAATGATGATCTTTACGTGCATTTATCTAGGGCAGTTTATAGTGGCAGGTGAATGTAACATTAGTCTTGCCCAGTGGCTCTTATTCATAAGTAAGAACGTTTGTGACTGTTAGACGGTATGGTGAATAACACACTTAGCATGTTATCCACCATGCTGTCTAACCGTTCCACAGAACTGCATTTTCACAATCTGTTAAGTTCAAAAATGAGCTTTAATAGATGTAAAAAAAATGTTGACTTGGTATATTAAACTGCATATTTAAAAACATCCTCTATTCATTAATTATCATTATCAAATTTTTCAGGATTAGTGAGGCATTAAAGTTTTCACTTGCTGTTTTCCAATGCAGATGCCGACCATTCCAGGCCTCCCAACTCGTCCATGCTTCTATGACATTGACCTTGACCCAGTGACTGGAGAAGTCATCGGACTCTTCTAGAGGAGACACGTGTTGAGCCATAGTAGGCCCATCTGTCTGCTGGAGATGTTTTTAACAGTCAAATTAGGGAGATAACCCAGTATTGTATTAGGTTTCCTGACTCTTGTAGTTTTCAGATGGTCTTCCTAGCTTTTAAGATGAGGTAAGATGGGCCTACTGTCAGCTTCAAAGAAGCAGGAGAAATCTAAAATGGACTTTCAGAAACCCCTTTACACCACCTTGTATTAAATGAGCTAATTTGGGTTCATGAAAGTTGGGGTTTTTGTTTTGTTTAGTTTTTTCATTCACAAAATAACTGACAGCAGGCATGCTGACCACCCATGACAAGGGCTTGAGGTTGCACAAGAGCATGAGTAAAGCTGTGAGCATGTTCATAAAACGCAGGAGCGCTAACCCAGAACCAGGTGTTCACATTCTTCCTCTCAAATACTGTAGAAACATGCTCCCACAATAGCCACCTTTTTAGAACCTAGCAATTCCTGTGGAAACTATGAAAATTATGGTGTTTTTTTTTCTTTTCTTTGTGAAACATTGTAGAATTCCTTTTAGTGATACACTACATCCAGTGCATCTGCAACTGTCCCCTGAATTGATTTTCCAACCCATCATAAAACTTAGATTTCAGGATCTTAGCAGAGCTCTTAATAAACTCTTAAAGGGAGTCATTCCTCAGACCGGTGACCCAAATATGTGCAGTCCTCTATATCGTAACAGTGGCATTAAAGACACAATGTGAACCGCTGGAGAGATGGTTTTACCTTCCCTAAAGGAATCTCTTTCAGATTAACTGGAATTTTTTTACATGAACGCCAGTGGGTGCCCGTCACGGCTGTGTAACACCCAGAATACATCTATATCTTCTGAATACAGTGAATTAAGAAGCTGATCTACTAGATATTAGTTATTAACTGTCCCAAGCAGCCTTTTGGCTGGCATGTCCTGCCCGAGTCCATTTCAGTCTTTCTGTCTGCATCTTTGCAACTCCTATGCATTCAAACTAAGAAGGTCTGGGCTGGGATTTGAACTTCCGGATGGCTGTATAGCCATGCGTATTAATACTGTGACATACTGTTTCTTATGCCTTTCACGTCTCTTCCTGTGTGCTGCCTTGAATATTTTTTTAAAGATCATTCACCCTCAAACTGGAACCGGAGTCTTGTCTTTTTTTAAGTGTATCTTTATGAAGCTTGTTACTGGCTGTACATTGGAAATACTTCAGATCTCTGTTGCACCACACCTACACTGACATTTTACAGCCTATTATTTGTTCCAGTAACACTACTGTAATTACATCTTGGCTGTTAAAATTTTTTGGCAGCAGTTTCTGCAAAATTCCAAGACGCACAGGAAAATGAAATCAGTCTGTCAAGTTATTTATTGCTCTATACAGAATGTCCATGTTTCAGATCTGTAGACAACATGTCCAAGAGGTTGTAGACATCTGCTTGTCCAGTGTTTCTTTTGAAATCAGCAAACCCTCTGCAAAAACAGTGCTTTGACTCATAACAAAAGTCACAAGGGAAAGAACGATATATATTTTTTCATGTACAGCAGGGTATTCATGCATTTGAGGAATCGTTTAACCAGGCCAAGATCTATTTAAGAATTCAGATGTTGTCATGGCTCTATATATACACACATGGACAAAAATTGTTGGTACCCCTCGGTTAATGAAAGAAAAACCCACAATGGTCATAGAAATAAGTTGAATCTGACAAAAGTAATAATAAATACAAATTCTATGACAATGAACAAATGAAAATCTGACATTGATTTTGAACCATTGCTTCAACAGAATTATTTAAAAGGTTAACTTGTTAAACAGGCCTGGACAAAAATGATGGTACCCCTGAACGTAATGTGACCAAAGGGACATGTTAAATAAGGTGTGTCCACTAATTAGCATCACAGGTGTCTACAATCTTGTAATCAGTCAAAGGGCCTATATACAGGGCTCAGGTAGTCACTGTGCTGTTTGGTGATGTGGTGTGTACCACACTCAACATAGACCAGAGGAAGCGAAGGAAAGAGTTGTCTCAGGAGATTAGAAAGAAAATTAGAGACAAGCATGTTAAAAGGTAAAGGTTGTAAGACCCTCTCCAAGCAGCTTGATGTTCCTGTGACTACAGCTGCACATATTATTCAGAAATGTAAGACCCATGGGACTGTAGCCAACCTCCCTGGACGTGGCTGCAGGAGGAAAATTGATGACAAATCAAAGAGATGGATAATATGAATGGTGAACAATAGAGCCCAGAAAAACTTCTAAAGAGATTAAAGGTCTAAACTTCAAGCTCAAGGAACATCAGTGTCAGATCGCACCATCTGTCGTTGTTTGAGCCAAAGTGGACTTCATGGGAGACAATCAAGGAGGACACCATTGTTAAAAACAAATCACAGACAGAAAAATGAAGCATATCAAGAAAAGAACACTGTCCCTACTGTGAAACATGGAGGAGGATATGTAGTAGCTATATTAGCTAATCCTTGGGTCAGGTGGGCTTGGGTCTGTAGTAGCTATTCCATGGTTCAGGTGGGCCTGGGTCTGTAGTAGCTGTATTAGCTAATGCTTGGGTCAGGTGGGCCTGGGTCTGTAGTAGCTATTCCATGGTTCAAGTGGGCTTGGGTCTGTAGTAGCTGTATTAGCTAATCCTTGGGTCAGGTGGGCCTGGGTCTGTAGTAGCTATTCCATGGTTCAAGTGGGCTTGGGTCTGTAGTAGCTGTATTAGCTAATCCTTGGGTCAGGTGGGCCTGGGTCTGTAGTAGCTATTCCATGGTTCAAGTGGGCTTGGGTCTGTAGTAGCTGTATTAGCTATTCCTTGGTTCAGGTGGGTTTGGGTCTGTAGTAGCTATTCCTTGGTTCAGGTGGGCCTGGGTCTGTAGTAGCTATTCCATGGTTCAAGTGGGCTTGGGTCTGTAGTAGCTGTATTAGCTAATCCTTGGGTCAGGTGGGCCTGGGTCTGTAGTAGCTATTCCATGGTTCAAGTGGGCTTGGGTCTGTAGTAGCTGTATTAGCTATTCCTTGGTTCAGGTGGGCTTGGGTCTGTAGTAGCTATTCCTTGGTTCAGGTGGGCCTAGATCTGTAGTAGCTATTGCTTTGTTTGGGTGGGCTTGGGTCTGTAGTAGCTATTCTATGGTTCAGATGGCCAGAGCTGTGTTCCAACTCTCCTCCAACACACTTGACCCAGCTGAGCAAAAATGCAGACATTCAGAGGGTCCTGACCATTTAAGGGTAGGACTGTTAGTACATTTTTATTCTTTTGTGTGTGTCCTGGGGGGGTGGTGTAGCTCAAAATAGTTCCGCTTTACACCCTCCCCTCCTCAGAGGGAACGCCAGAGCCGAACCCAGATGTTCCAGTCAAAAGAGTACAAAGTAACTAGACCAGATTCTGTGACCCAGATTTAGGCAGTGTTTTCCTGAGTATCATATCTGAAACAGTGACCGGTGTTTATATATCTCATAATATCTCTAATATCTATCTAAATAATAGAATTATGTACTTACCTGTTTGGTTGTTGATGAAGTGAGAAGAACATGATCAGACTGGGTGCTCTTATCAAAGTATGATCTAAATGCTGACTCTTCTTAATGCAGCTCTATTCAAGATTAGACAAGTAATGGGACTTTTGTTTCCAGGCTCTGCTGTTGATAATACAAGCCAGGCATTTTGCAATAGTGTCGCTGAACTTGCGAGACCCATCATTTTCATAAACCTGTAAGAAATGTCTCACATTTTCCCATCAGCACAGTTTACTGCTGATTTCTGCTGTGGCCTTCCAGGACCGATGTTTCATTCATCTGATGTAGATCTTAAAAATGAAGCTGAGAAGCTTACGTAGGATCACATGAATACGTTACGCGGTTAGTTTGTAGTCTTGCTAAACCAACATATAAACTGCTAAATACACCCAACAGACTAAACACTACAGAGCAGGTTTCTCCAAACACACTCCAGAAGCGCTGTAGTAGCTCAGTTCTCCCAACTCTCAGCCACCTAGGGTTGCACAATATATAAAAAAAATTACGTATATTTTGTTTTGTGATATCTATTAAAAATATATATATATATAATAATAATAATAATAAAAAAAAATAATAATAATGTTCCTGTTATATTTAAGAAAATGTAAACTTTTTCAGTTTGCATTCAAACGTTTGGGCACCCCTGCTCAAAGTGTTTGTCACTGGGAATAGTTAGGTGAACAAAAGTTGAAGTGATCTATAAAAAACAAGAACAAAACCCCATTGTTTTTTTAACATATTATTAAGAAATATGGGCATCATGCATCATGCAAAAGTTTTGATGCTTTAGGAGATTATTTACCAACATCTGAGACCTTAACTAGCTTGTTAGGGCTTTGGCTTTTTCACGGCCAGCATTAAAAAGGCCAGGTGATGCAAATTACAACAAAGTTTAAAGATAGTTAAAAAAAAAAAAAGTAAAAAAATAAATCGTGCTAAAAAAATGTTTTAAATGTCATCTTTTACTAAATATTTACAGTATAGGAAATGTTGATGAGGAGTGACCAAACATTTGTATGCAAATATTTGTAATAGTTGCACTTTGTATTATACTAGAAATTATATACAATATTTCAAAAATTCAAAAATTGAGTTTTTACTTTTGACTTCTTACATTTTTCCTACATTTTCTTCTTTACATTTTCTGACATCTTTCTTGACATTTTACTTTCTCTACATTTTACATCTAATATTTTTCTTTACATTATTCTTTCTTTACATTTTTGTTACATTTATCTTTCTCTACATTTGACATCTTTTTATTTACATTTGACTTTATTTACATTTTTCTGACATCTTTCTTTACATTTTACTTTATTTACATTTTACTTTCTCTACATTTTACTTTTTAGATTTGTCTTTGCATTTTACTCTCTTTACATTTTACATCTTACATTTTCTCTACATTTTACTACTTATGTTTTTTTTTTACATATTACTTTCTCTGCCTTTTATTACTTAAGGTAGAGAAACTTTACTTTTTTTTCATTTCCTCTTGCACCAGTCAGTCGCGTTTTTCCAGTACATTTTACATTATTTTTGAAGAAAGCGACCAACCCAGTTACACCAGTGGGCATGATTCCTTGTACTGATTTGATCAGTCAATGCATGACACAGCACAACCCGGGAAAACATGCCCTGAAAGCATCTCAATCTGATCTGTTAAAGCATTTACTTTTTTACCTGAGTGTGTTTAAATGTACACTTTCAAAAACTGGGTTCTTCACAGGTTTTTTGTAAAAGCAGTGGCCGTGCCACTCAGATGGGTACTTTTCAATCCCCGAAGGTAGATCTTTAAAAATAGTAAAGCACGGTTATGTAACAATAGTTTCACTGTTGTTACGAGTCAACACACCTGTTTTCAGACTGTAGCTGAAGCTGTAGGCTATTTACTTTCACCAGGCCCTTTTAAACCCAGAACTATTCAAAGTTGATACTTTAGGGTTTATATTGTGATCTATCATAATAAACCACTTACTTTCCCGTCCCTATTCATTCAGTACCTGCTTTAGACCTTGCTCCAGCATTTCCTGGTTCTATAAAGTCCCATTACTTGCAGAGCTCTCCTTGACACTCCCACCATGTACCAGGCACACCCTCTCAGCTGCACAACACTGCAGGTCTTTGAGAAGCAGCATCTGCTCAGAAGGTGTTCTTTAATCCTAACATAACACCTTGATATGAATTTCACCCCAAATGAAGACAAATGCATAACCGCTGATTAATCACACACACTTTTTAATTCCATTACTGTCGCTCAAGCACGAAAAAACATTTAACATCCGTCAGGCCTCTGCGATCAGCCCCCTCATGGCTTTCCTCCTTTTCCTTTTCCTTCTTTACCGTGTTCTCCATGGCCGTGGCCATGTCCGTGGCCTTGACCCTGACCCGGGGCGCTTCCGGGTCCGTGTCCGTGGCCTGGGCCTTTTCCTTTTCCCTTATCTCCAGGGCCTCCCTCTCCCTTTCCTGGGGGCTTTCCTCCCTGCAAGGAGAAAACGCAGAATTGGTATGGCAGTTATGTTTGTTATGGACCCATGATTAGCAGTTAGCAATGAGATTTGTTATGGACATGTTGTGAGGAAGGGAGTTGAAGGGAGTCAAGATGTTACCTCAGGCTTTGCGTCTGTTCATGGAAGAGAGAAGAAGAAAAGTGGCGAACGTCAGTTTCAAGCCATTTGCCTACGTTTTTAAACAATTGCTCAGTTTTCCTGAAGTGATTTAAAAGTGCTCACCTGGTTTGGGGTCACTCATTGTGCAGCTCTTAGGTTTCACAAGATTGACACTGCATGACAAAAGAGATCGTTGGACCCCATCAGTACAACACCATGATACTCAGCACCCATAACCATATCCACTCTATCACACAGAGTCCTTCACAGTTCTACATAGTACATCATCATCATCATCATCATCAGCCAATACCTCGATACCTATGCTATAACTACACAACCTATACCACAACCAATAAACAGCATGTTCAAAATCTCTGCACCATGACCATAAGCCAGGCTTGAAACTCCTCACCAGAGTTAGCGCCGCGTGTCTTACCTGTTGTCTCTGCAGGTTGACCTCTGAGGGAATACACAGGGCTGTGCGAATTTATGATGCAGCCACGCCCTGGAGAAGATAAACAGGTATAGGCAGGTATAGGTGGCTGAGTGAATGAGGAGGAGAGCTGAAGTGGGCCGTCTCGTTGCAGTGCCTTCAAGAGGAACTAATGAATGCATTTTAATGCATTCATAGTAAAAAAAAAAAAGAAAAAAGAAAAACCAACATTGTTTTTGCTTCATTTTCTGGATATTATATGTAAATCAACTACGAGTGACTGTTAGGGTTACAAGGAGCATTGATAAACCAAAAGCTTTGCTCTGGAGCCGTCACAATCAGTTGATTAAGCTTGATTGCTCTATTAAAGTGACTTGACCTTCTCAAAGCATTGGCTGTGATTAGGCTCTAGCAGATTACATGATGATGATGAATATGATGACATTTGAAATTCTCCAACACTCTTAAAACATAAAGGTGCTTCAAATGGTTCTTTGAGCGATGCCATACAAGAACCCCTTTTAATAGAGATGCCTGTAAAGGTTCTTTGCCAAAATAAAAGGCTCGTCACATTTACGCACATCTCCATTACAAATACGGTTCTTTATGGAACCAAAAGTGATTCTTCTGCAGTTATTTGAAGTACTTTGGAAGCTTTGAGAGGCTGCAGATGGTTTGTCATCGTTGATTCCATTTTTAGAGCTTGTCCTGATTATGCAATTCTTTCTTAAAATAACTGGTTCATTGCACAATTACTAATATAATGGATAATAGGGAGGTGGCGGCATAGTGGTTAGAGTGCTGGGCTGTTGATCACAGGGTTGTGGGTTTGATACGTAGGTTCGCTAAGCTGTCACAACTGTCTCTTTTTGCTCTACATTGTTCAAACCTTATGATCAGAATACTGTTCTATGTGGAGGACTATATGTCATCGCAGCGAATCTCCCAAAATGTCAACTTGACAGGAGAAGGGGCTGGAAGTACTGACTGGAAGTTTGCAAATTAGCTACAACTTTTCTCCAGTTATTGGACGCTCCCAAAACTACTTAAAAAATGCTCCTAATCAGCCTTTGTCATGTCTAAAAGATGCAAACTGTGAGAAAATTAACTCTTTGGGCTGTTTGCATGTTTGTAGAGGGCGGGGTCTGCTATGGTCACACTAATTTAATTGGAGGAAGGGAACGCCTTGAGTAATTGTGCAACAGAGCTGACAGTTGAAGGCAGGAACTATAATTATGGCTTGTATTTACGCCATCATGCTAAAAGCATACCAGACAAGCAGACACCTGCTGTGTGAGAGAGAAGGCTGCTCCTTAGAGCTTCATGTCTGCGCTGTGATTGCAACACAGACAAAACAACCACAAATCATAACAGAGACTCCTTACTCTGAGAGTATAGAGGAGGGGAAAGTTCTTCTCTGTACTCTGCTCTCTGTCCATCCAAAGCTTTGTTGGTCAAGCGTCTGAAGTGTCAAAACAACTGATTAACCACTATGCACAGTGGTGGCTCACTAAATTATTGATGACAAGGTTGTGGGTTCCAATCCCCAAATCCCCGACTAGGAGCTGCCACTGTTGCCAAGGGCCCCTTGGGCAAGGCCCGTGGACCCTGTCTCCTCCAGGGGTGCTATGGCATGGCCGACCCAATGCTCTGACCCCAGATATCTAGGCTGGGATATTTCATTGTCCTGTGCAAGCATGATGTCACTTTCATGCAAAACCTTGTATATCCATTTTTGTCCTTTTGACATAATCAGAATCTGGCAGTTGTGACACAAATGCTCCAATGACTTTCCAGCTAGGAATTTTTGGTTAGCAGAACGTAACATGAACATGAAGGTTCTTAGAAAGTTCAAATGGTCAAGTTTTCTGGAGGTTTTATTATTATTTATTCTCACAATTGAATACGGCTTTTCAGATTTGGCAGACATGCTTCAAACAATAATACATGCTCATCATTTAAATAGTTTTATTATCAGTGTAAATAATTAAAAATGTTTGACATTCATTAAATATTCTATTAAATATTATATTACATATATTCTAATATACTTCAGATGTTTCCATGTTTTTGTCTAACTTACACTTAAAGCTATTATAAATGTTGTGATGCAAACCATTATTATGCCACACATTTCTGTAATGTTACAGGCTAACCTTCCTGGAACCTTTTAAAAACATTGCTGAACGTTCCTATAGTGTTTTCTGCTAGCTGGGTTGGACTAAGATGTTTTACCGTGACTTCCATTGAAAGTTAAGAAGTTTTTTTCCTGAGGATATGAGGTTTTTGCTTGATGTGTCAACGATAAATGACCATTAAGGCACATTCCAATAGATTCATCTTCATAGACATAAAGCAGCAACTTCGCATCTATAACTGCTCACATTGCTTCATGTTAGAACCAACTGAAACACTGTATTTTAGAGACAATTGCCCAAATTCTCCCCAATTCTGCCCAAATACAGCAGACTACAAAGATGACCAAGTTCAGGGTTGACCTTTGATGTACAGAACCTGCCTCTATCTTTAGTTATTTAGCTGGTGGAAGCAGCTAGTCTTCTATCTGTCCTGCAGTTATAATTACATGATGCTGCCACCCCCATGCTTTACTATTGGTGTGGAATTTGTTGATGTGCAGTGCACTGATGAAGTGCAATGGTCTTGTTCTAGCACTCTCCTACACAGGCCAGTTGATTGCAGAACCCTTGATGTCATTGACCAGTGCACCTTCACTCCAGCCTCATCCACTGAACTCTGTAGCTCCTTCAAAGTGATTGTTGGCAAAAACGGTATGACCACTGGTCTAATAAGCTGCCGTTTCTCTGTGTACCACCAAAACAGCAACAACCCACTGAGGCAGACCTCTGAAGGTGGGTGTCCTGTGGTATCTGGCACCAAGGTGTTGACAGCAGATCCTTTAAGTCATGTCATTTGTGAACTGGAACTGGAACTTGTTGTTCCAGTACATCCCACAGATGCTTGATCAGATTGAGATCTGGGGAACAGGGCAACACCTTACCCTCTTTGTCATGTTCCTCACAGCATTTCCCAAACAATGTGCACAGTGTGTTGGGTGGTAAAGTCTGGCTGCAAATGCTGTTAAAGGGAAGGGTTGCTGCAGATAAAATACTGCAGATTCTGTGATTAAACATTTTCATCCTGAATGACAGTACTCCCAGGGCATGGCGGGTCACTGATTTCCATTTTTTTCTCCATTTTTATCATTTTTCTGGTTAATATGTGCATTTCATACAGTTTTAACTGATGATATGAAGGGAATGGAAGTATAATGATATAAATGATTCTTTGAGTGACACCATAGTAGTACCACTTTTAAAGGGTTAAAAATGTGATTTTCTTAACCAATTTAAAAGTTCTTCACTTACACACCTCTATCACAAAACTGGTTCTTCATGGCAGCAGAAGTGGTTCTTCTGCACCATTGCTCAAAGAGTGGATGGCAGTAGTCTGCCCTCTTGTCTCTTTTATAGGACCCATGAGATATATGATGAGGAAAGTGAATGAGGTGTGTGGTGGCCCCACCCTGAAAGGATCTCCTCAGGGTTTGTGTGTCAGGAAGTAATGTTTGCCAAGGCGGGGCAGATTCTCTTGAGTGACATGCGGCTGATGACGTCCAGTAACACAAGAATCAATGCTAGTTCCAGAGTAAATTCTCTAAATGACAGACAGCCTGGGTGGGACCTTGGCCCAATTATGTCAGTGTCTCACATCAGCAGCCATGCCCCTTTTTTTTCAGCTCTCTGTACGCTGAATTCTTTTTGGTTATTGTTGAACAAGGTGTACCTTTTTTTTTTTTGCACATTAGCAACTGCCATACAGTACAACATGAAAGCCTGATAACAAGTCATTTGTTGAGCAACAAAACCTGTCTTACCTTTTCATTCTTGACATCCAGCCTTTGGCTTTGTTAGGTTTTGATTTACTTTCATGTAGATTTAGTACGTAGTTACGGGACCTTTGTTAAATCCATGTAGACAAAACAGATCAGTGGAACAACTGTAAACCAAACTACGCAAGAATATATCTACAACAAGTGCTATGAAAAAACAAGTTTATATGTATTTGGACAGTGACGCAGTCTAATTTTGCCTCTGTAAATCATATTAACAGTTAAGGAATTGCAGAAATGTCTCTACATTTCAGGCCGTCAATGACTGCCTGAAGTCTGGAACCCATGGATGAGGCCTTATCAAATGCTGGGCTTTTTTTTTGCAGCCACCTTCAGTTGTTACTTGTTTAGTGGGGTTTTCTACCTTCAGTTTTGTCTTTAGTATTCTCAGTTGGATTGACCCTTTAGGCCCTATGAGGTTTTGTATAAATGATCTCCAGAAGTATATATTTTGTTATAGAGAGCTTTGGTAAATGTACTAGCATCCTGAGACTTTACCTGAGAAGACACATGCTAAATGGTTTCTCCACAACTTGAGGCTAACTGTCTACAGTCAATGCAAAACTAGTCCACACTGGCTCCTTAAATTATGGACACGTTTCCATTTGTTTTCAGTTTATTTCAGTCATTTATTTGAGCAAATTAAATTTCATCAGCTGTATTACTTTGGATCCAGTAGCTAAAGGGAATGACACAGCAGTATATCCTCGTTTACTGCCTAATCATCTGTACTGCAAAGCACTTGGTATCGGTATTGCAGATTATGACCATATCTGAGCAGAAAGTAAAAGTCTACACACTTCAGAATTCACCTTGCTACTTCTATCAACAGCCACAACATCAATAAACACCAATGATCCAGTTCTATTGCCTGTCATACATTATTGCCTGAACACTGCCTCCACCATGTTTGACAGATAATGTGGTATGCTACAGATCATGAGCCTTTCCTTTCCTTTTCCTCCATCATTCTAGTACAAGTTAACCTTGGTATCATCTATCCAACAAATCTTGTTCCTTGTTGTTGAATCTAATATATATCAGAATTTAATCCCACCCATGGGATTTAGATGGCCAGCCTTGAAAGTTATGCAACATTCAGGTTTGTATCTGCATACTAATTACTTCCCACAACATGCAGCGCAACCCTCAAATGCAGCAATTGTCTGTTCCAATGGTGCAATAGTTACAGAAAAAGAACTCACTCTGGGTGGACCCTGAGTTCCTTATACCTTCAAGGAACCATTTTTTTTGTCTATAAATCTTTTCTTGAAGGTTCCTCAGAGCACCTAAAGAGGTTCCCCCAAAGTTTCAAACTGAAGAACCTCTAAAAGTTCCTCAAGAAACGTATACTTTAAACAGTGTACTGAATTTAATTAGACTATAATACCTTTTATAATCCACCCAGTTAAATTGAGTTTGGCCTCTTATTGTTAAAATGTGGGGAAATATAGTTTTCTTTTAAAATAATAATTCATTTTACTGATTAAAATGTTTTATTAGGAGTATATGTAAGCCTTTACACAGTTCAATTAAGGAGACAAAAAAATGAAGATTAGATTAGTTATTTTTAGCTATCTGCATATTTTTATAGCAGTAGCATGACTTTCCCGAGAACTTTGCTACCCATTCTTCCCTCTATGCAGTGTGTACACAAGTACCTGACCTTGTTTATTATTAGTAATCTGAGGGTTTCTCCCCATTTCAAGTTAGACTGGTAACCCCTTAGCTACAATCCTCAGACAGCCACAGACACTCCCTAGTTCTGCACATGATCTAAGCACTGTAGTGGTGTAGCTGATAGGCTGCTACTCCTCGTACGACCAGCTATGAATTGAGATACACCTATTTTGGCACCACTTTTGTTTACAACCTAGCTGACTGCCTGGAGCACATCTGGTTATGTCTGTGGCTCCCCGGTGTGTAGTTTCACTACCACCTCAAGCTGAAGTATTCTGCAAGCTCTGGCATCCAATGAGAGTGTCATTTGGGTTTGTTTTAATGACTACAAATGATGGGGCTAAATGGTAGAGTTGATTCTAATGGATTTAAAAGGTTGAGGTATGGGGGGTCTTATATAATAATCCACTACTTACTAATTCTAAGCACCAAAGGCTCAAAAAAAAAGGTCTATTGCACATGTAGATCGTACATACACAGCACAGCACGCAGGGTGTGGCATCTTAGAGCTAGTGGAGTTTCTATGTACTTATGCTTGAGATGTGATCCTCTGCTAAAGTGCTGTGGCAGCTGTAGATGTTGGCCGTCTGCTGGAGACGTCGTGCCAAGGTTGTACTGAAGCCATTTGCAGACATTTTAAAAATGATTTTTAAGCCATTATTTTTGTTTATGTGTTTTTTTAATGTCTTCATTAAGTGAAATACAAAATCACATGGATTCAGAATAAGTGGTTGATTTGGCAAGTCGAGAACAGAAACCCCACCCATGACCAGAGGTGTCAAGTAGCGAAGTACAAATACTTCGTTACCTTTACTTAAGTAAAATGTTGTTTATCTATACTTTACTGGACTAATTATTCACGGGACTATTTGTCAGACAACTTTTTACTTCTACTTCTTACATTTTCACACAATTTTTGTAATATTTTGTACAATAATTGTACTTTCTACTCCTTACATTTTAAAAATAACCTCATTACTCTTATTTCATTTTGATTTGTTTTCAATCCTGCTTGTCATCCTTAAAAAAAAACAAAGGAACAAACCCTATCCAGATAAATCTCGCCATCCAGAAAGTGTGAATTTGATTGTGGTTGGATGAGAAGTATAAACATATACTATTCTGACATCCTGTTGGTTTGTAAGCGATCCATCGCACCTGCACGCCACGTCAGACTCCAGCAAGGACATAGCAGACGTATGTAGAGTATGCAGATGTCCGTGGCAGAGACTCAAGAGAACTTGAGTGAAATGTCCCAACTAAGCCCCACATTTACATTCCAATAAAGCTTATTGATCACCTGCCTCTGAAGTTTGACTTTTGCACCATTACAACACTTATAGGCAACTACTCATCATATTTTCCTCCATGAAACACAGGTTAATGCTCAGTAGTGCACATAGATGCTCCTTTAATATATCTGATATTACTAAAATGCATTCAGCTCAAGTTAATACTAGAAGTCTTTTTTAAAACCCTAGTATCTACACTCCTACCTGAGTAATGAACGTGAATACTTTTGACACCTTGGCCTATGACTGCCCTTTAGAGCCATTGTCCTCATAGTCAACCAAAGAGTTCTCATGTATTTACTTGGAACCGAGTACTCGAGATGTTTCTGAGCTCATTAATCAAATTATCTTATCGCTTATATCATAAGTCACATTATCATTAAATGACAATTAATTATCCCCACTGGCAGCCATACACCCACTGCCAGCATGGTTTACAGATGAGGTGATCTATTTTCGGACCAAAGCATTTCTCCACATCATTACCAGCATCAATTTCTCTTACTAGCAAATGTGTGGAAAAAGGAATCACTTGTTCAATCAACCAATGAACCAAATTTAGTTGAGAACTGGGATCAGTTCAACTAGACATACCCAGGCTTGATTTCTGCCAACCCCTAGTTAAATCTAAACCTCACTTAATTAGAAACTTTACAGCTAGCTACAGTAGGCTAAAGGTATCAGTGAGCAGGACACTATCCAATCAAAAGAAATTCTGCAAGAGATAGTAGTCAGTTATTAAAATATAATCGCCTGGGAACGGTTTCTAAGGCTCTGGGAATACAGCAAACCACAGTGAAAGCCATTATCTCCAAAAGATACTTTCAACAGTGCTGAATCTTTCCAAAAGTGGCTTTTCTGACCATTCAAAAATGGTGTGTGTTTGGTCGTCAGTCTGTAAACTGACGCACAGTGGGGTTAAGTAGGGTCTTAAATGAAACACAATTAAGTTTTTTTTTTTTTTTTTTTTTTTTTTTTGGGCTCCAAGGCCTGACTTGAAGCCCACTATGGTGGCAGGAGCTTAAATGGGCAGTTCATGCTGGAAAGCCCTCTAATCTTTTAATTTGCTTCTTCCTGGTCAGGGTAGTGGTGGGCCCTACATGGAACCACTGGGTACAAGGCAGGAACACCCCCTGAACAGGATGGCCACAGGAAACTCCACATTGACCTGGGGGGAGCACACCAAGACATACTATGATCCCCTATCTAATAATGTGAGTATCCATCCTTGGCTCGTGTGAGACGTTTTAGGTAATAGAAGGTGTACATTATAGAGGTAGACTGGTCCACAGTGGTGGGTAGATTGATCTGTACCACTCGCCGGTTTCTGAGATGCTACCACACATCAGCCGGTACCCTATTATCATGCCCTTTTGGACATCAGTCAAATCGCATCCTTTGCCCATGACGATTGATCTGCTACAACTGACTGGTGTGCTTGCTAAATTATATGTGCAGCAAACCCTATCACATGGCAGCTGTGACATCCCAGGTCGAGTTCATTCCAAACCAGGGGTGGTCATAATACTCTCATATGACTGTGACAGTGGGCTAAATGTGGTAGCATCTCAGAAACTGCTAACTTCGTGGGATGTTCTAGAGCTGCCGTACTAAAGGTGTACTGGGAATGGACTAACAGTGGTACCCCATAGACCACTGATGCCAGAGGGGAAAGACAACTCCGACAAATGGTCTGAGGAGTCTGAGGAGCCCTCAGCTGTTATTTACAGCACATCACAGAATGACATAAAAAGAAGATTCTCCTGTTCTAGGTTCTACATTATTATTCATATGAGGAGATCTGTAAAGTAAGTGCAAATACAACATTGTTGTACAGTGTTGATAATTATTAGACAAATCCCACCAATTTCAATAGGTTCCCAAGCACTGCACCCTTAATGATTGGAAACTGGGTCAAACATGCCCTCTAGTGGTTCATCATCATAATAGTGACATTTTGCCCAAGCATTAACAAGTTCACTACAAGGCGATTACTGCTCATCTAATCATATTGGTCTTATTTTGCTTTGAAGTTGCTTCCAAAACTTCCAAAAGCATCCAAAACTCTACCTGCGCCTTAAATTACCCTCAGGAAACATCTGTCAGAACCAAAACCCCCAGCAGGCAAAAAGGAGTGGTGATATGTGGCCTTTCTTATGTTCACAACCAACAGGCCAGAGGCCAATTGGAAGTTGAGTAGGGTTAAGAATGGCTCCTTGCCATTCTGCCTGAACAGGATTACATAAACCTGTCCTGCTTCATTACACTAATCACACAGAACTTGATAGGTAATTGGATACCCTTGAAACCTTTCAAACACACACTATGAATAACGCCGAAGACCGGCTCCTCCAAAACCCAAAAACAGTGTCCTAACTGTTACATCACAGGAAAACATTTTACGCATGATTTCTTTATTCAATTTAATTCAATTTCAATATTGTTCAAATGTCCATCTGTCTAAATACACAACATGTACAAATGTATCCAGACACTCCTTCTTCCAAAATCTACTGTAAGGCCTTTGCAGAAGAGTAGGAAAAACAAACTCTATTATTACCTATTATCGCCCTTGATTTCAACTGCAACTCTAGAAGAGCAGGTGTCCACAAACTTTTGTACACTGTGTATGTTAAAAAGACTACGTTAAAGGGTGTCCTAATTTTTCATGTCCTTTTCTATTCTATTCTATTCTATTCTATTATTTTATTTATTTATCTATTTTATTTTATTTTATTTTATTTTATTTTATTTTATTAATCATAATGTTTCCAACTAAAGGAGATTTAGGAGTGTTTTATGGGAATTTTTACCATTCTTCCAGAAGCGCATTTGTGAGGTCAGATACTAATGTTGGACGAGAAGGCCTGGCTTGTCGTCTCTGCTCTAATTCATCCCAAAGGTGTTCTATCGGGTTGAGGTCAGGACTCTGTGCAGGCCAGTCAAGTTCTTCCACACCAAACTTGCTCATCCATGTCTTTATGGACCTTGCTTTGCACAGTCATGTTGGAACAGGAAGGGGCCGTCCCCAAGAGAGCGACCCATTCTTTCACAAATGTTTGTAGAAGCAGTCTGCATGCCCAGGTGCTTGGTTTTAGACACCTGTGGCCAAGGACTTGACTGGAGTACCTGAATCCAATTATTTGGATGGGGGTGGGGGGGGGGGTGGGGGGATACTTTTGACAATATAGTGTATGGATTGCTACCTGTGGAGAATTTGTCCAGTATAGCATTTAGCATTATATGAGAATTGGTATGTTGTGCTCCTGAGCTCCCCCTACAGTTGGGGAGTGTAATTCACTTTCCCTCCACTGCTGTAAATACAAATAGGCTGTGAGCTCCCATTGTGGACAGCTGTGCACGTGCATTTGACAAGCTTGAGAGATACAGATCCGGCATGGTAGAGTCACCACAAGGGGTACCACAGCAACCACTTGGCAACACCCTTCCAACCACCACAGCAGACAGCATAAAACTGCCTTACAACAGCCTATTAACCCCTAAGCAACACCACAGTGATCACCTGAGATACCAAAGCAACCACCTCGCAACACTAAAGCTTCCATCTACCGACTACTTAGCAACACCATAGCAACTAGCATCAACATAATAGCATCTGTGTACCAACTACTTAGCAACACCATAGCAGCCACGTATTAACATTATAGCATCCGAGTTCCAACTACTTAGCAACCCCATAGCAACCCTATGGAAAACAATAGCAACCATGTAGCAACACCATGGCACCATGGCACTTCTCAACTCAATAGAAACCACCTGGAATACATAGCAACACTTTCGCATTCATCTACCAACCACTTAGCAACACCATAGCAACCACATAGCAACACCAAAAAAAATCTGAAATATCATATCAACCGCATAGCAACACTATTGCATTCATCTACCGACCACTTAGTAACAGCATAGCAACCACCACGCAAAAAAAGAGTGTTACCCTAGTCACCAAGTAGCAACAGCCTATGAACTGCTTGAATATGGAAACTAATTAAAAATTAAAATTAAAATTAAAAATTAATTTGTGTTTTCATCGGTAAATACACTTTTCTAATTACAAAATAAAGCTCCGCGTTTATTAATAATGCAATATTAATGTAATTTTACTGAAGTATTTTGCCTCAAGTCGCGCCCACTGAACCTTTCAGGTCGGAGGAGGGCGGCGCGCGCTCGTCTCAGGGACGCGCACGGCAGTTGAAGCTCGCTAGTCACTCTGTCTGTCCGCCCACCTGTCTTTGAAAATGAATTGGGGTGTATTTGTGTGTGTGTGTGTGTGGGGGGGGGGTATACACTTGTTATAAATGTAGGGGCTCATGTTGTATTCACACTCTCACCCTAGAGGGCTGTGCTAATGGCCTGCTCAGAGCAGAGGTATGAGATTTGAGACGCAGCCCTGCTGTCCGTGAACGCGCACACATGCGCGCCATCTAGCGGCTCGTGCGCTCACATACATAAACATTGCCATCCAGATAATGAGTGAGAGACGTTCGAACATGCAGTGGTGATGCTCTCTCTCTCTCTCTCTCTGTATCTCCCTCCACCTCCCTCCACAGCGTACACTAGCGGTGTAGGACACAGGTGTTTGCTCAGTAAAATTGAACCATAAGTTAAAGAAGCTTAAACTGAGACGGTCTCATTATTGTAGCTGTATTGCTCTGAGGCCTGGAGTTAGGGGTCTAAACCAGCCCGGTCTCATGATGGCGTACTACATACCAGGTAGCTAGCTAACTCTCCTGCTAACGCCTGAAGCTACTGTTTAAATGGATACTTTAGCCCATGAGCACGAGAGTGAGTCTGGTATTTAGCTCTGGCTGATATTAAATAGTAAACAGTAAATAACTGACTGTTGTCATTAATCCCACTAAGCAGAGATCTGGTCCTCAGGTAAGATGGAGAGTCCATGGTGTCACTCGTCCTCAGGCCTGTGGGAGGAGGACGTCGATTACTTGGACAACAATGCAAACTACAGCTTCACCATAACGGATTACTTCCAGAGCCTCGACATCTGTGAAGATGTCAGCTTGGAGGTGAGTGAGGGTGTTTGCGTTTTTATAGGTTTTAACCAGCTAGATTTTTAACCTGCTTTAATATTAGCCAGCTAACAGGCTGCACTGTTGACTCTGTCTGTAAGAACTGGCTCCCATATTTCATATGTCCATAATAAGTTATTCCGATCATATCAAGTACCTTAAAAACTACATCAGTATATTACTCTTAGAAAAGCTCCTCTTGACCTCCTCATCTTGGGGTCAGTAATTCTAGAGGCCTCAGGCAGGGTTTGGTGGGCATCCATATAAAAGATGGCCTAGTTGTTTAGGCCTTTGCCTCCAGTTTTGTAGTAGTGCAGAGCACATGACATGAATGGGTAATGATGATGATGATGATGATGAAGAAGAAATGTTGCATATATTCTGCGCTGTCCCTCTAACCAGATCATTTAACATTCAGACTTAAGATGATTAAATTTCTAATTATTTGGTGAAACTCACCTTTAAGGGGCTCTGAAATGTTAGGTGGCTAGTATATTAACATTGGCATTGTTGATTTAACAAGTGTTTGGTACGTGGAAGTACATGGAAGCAAGACCCACATAAGTAAAACGGTGCCTGAGAAAGCGTATCGTGTATCCTGATAAAATCAGATATCGGCATATTGCCCACACATAGGGTCTGATAATACTTTGGTTATAATAATGCATAAGTCCGCCTCAGAAGTTCCTTACTTCTATAGAGCTTGTGATTACGCCATGATATCTGAAACAGCACGAACGCCCCAAGAAAAATGCTGGCCAACACCTAGACTGTCATATAACAGTCTTGGCTCTTATTTATTTATTTATTTATTCATTCATTCATTCACTCACTCACTCACGCCCTGAAGTTCTAGTTGCACACACCCCGCTCACTAGCGGAGATCTTTCAGTTAGCTCCCTCAGCTCTTAATATTTTTATTCTATTTATTGTTTAGTGTAAATGATTCTTATTCTGATACTTTTGGAGGGAAAAGGAAGCTGAAAGCCAGAGAAGAAGGAAAGGGTCAACCGGCGCAAGCATGGCTGTGGTCCTCTGTGGCCCCTTTAAAGTTTGGAGAGTTTGGATTAGTACCCGTGCTAAAGTTAAGATGTAATTCCAAAAGTTAAATTAATACATTGCTTTATTTAACACCATCTTTCATTTGAAAAGCAGACGAAGGCCGATTCACATTCTGTATGAACAGCTACAATAGAAAGTAAAATGCAAGCACAGTTTTTCCAGTCGAGAATAACTGCTCGAGTTCCTAACGTGGGCGTGCTGCAAGACTCAAGAGGTCTGAGCTGACCCTTAAGCACCTATATGGAATTACATTTGACTTGGTGTTATCTTTGACTGCATGCATGGTAATAATTGACTACAGCGACTTGTGTTTATGTATTTAGCATGAACAGATACACAAGCGTAAATGACAGTGCTTGCTCCTAGATGGGCCTATAGTGAAACACTATGTCCTGAACTGATGTAAAAGGAAATTAATAAAAATCGAAAGTTCTTTTAAGCTAAGCTTAACTGCTAAAAGCCTGGGGGTGGTTGTGAATGCATTTTTCTTTAATAGATTTTTTTAGTATGCTTCTAAACCTTTTATATTTATTATATGAATATCACTAGTGTCTGTATATGGTAGCTGTCCAATGAAAAGCATGCACGTCCAAAATAGTGATTGTACAGAAGAAGGCAAAAATGTTCATAATTTTAAATGGTACTTAATGTAAATTATCCAAGTAATGTAGAGCATTTCTATTGGTCCATTCATCCAGAATGATTTACACAGGGTACAGAGCAGCTACAAGGTTTAAACCATGGAGAAAACTTAAATACATAGAAGGAGGTGCATGTGTTTCAGTGGACAGCAGCGATATTTAAATAACTGCCCTCGTCTCTAGTTAGTATTTTCTCTTTGGACTCATGCCTGTGCTATATCTGGGGTAATGCGATGCACAGTCCACATCAGGCTTAAGACTGAACGAGTCGGTTAGGGAAACAGAAAATGTAACGGTTATGAAGTCAGCAGAGACAACAGGCGACATCAAAAGATATGTTGTTGTTGAACAGTGATTGTGCAGGGTTTTGGGAGGCACCCACCTAGAGGTGGCCGATTATGGTAAACATATTATCATGATTTTTAAGACATTTTTTTTAATATACAATATTTATCTTGATCCACATGATCGCAGACAAAATTCTTCAGTAAAACTATTCAGTTCAGAGTTAAGATTTATTTTATCTGCTGCTCTTCATCCAGTTAAATTAGGTTTTTTTTCCTGTTTGTAATGAAATGTGCAGCTAAACCATGTTCTTTCAGCACTGGTGATATCTTCAATTTGCTTAGAAAAGCATATTATGTATTAATATGATAAAATATTGTCCTATTGCCCACCCCTAGACCCACCACATCAACCCTTTGATTGGTGAGGGTAAAGTTCACACAAGCTTATAAACCTATTTATGAAATGGCAAAATATGATAAATATATATATATATATATTTTTTTTAGTAATTCACCTGCAGATGAGAGTTAGCCATTTACTAAAACTTTAGAGAGCCATGTTCATGTGTTGCTGCTAACTAACTAAAATACAACCATGTTGAAGGTGTTTGTGTGCACACATCTCATAAATACTCAAAAAGTATACAGAAATAATTTCTAACACACCTTCCCTATGCAATAGTGCACAAGTAGTACCACCTGCTGCTCTCCAGAACATTGTACAGTATGGAGTACACTGTTTCTTAAAAAAAATACACCACCATAATGCGTACAACCGAGAGCTCTGCGCGAGGCTCAGCGGTCGCAGGACGCTGCAGCTGCTTGTTCAACTGCTAGATGGCACTATGAAGGTTGTGCATGGCTGCAGAAGCCTATTGCAGCCAGTGTTGTACTCTGCTCTGTGGGCTGTGTTCATAAACTGGTACTTGAGAATTGGTACAGTATTGCCAAACATAATGTCACGATACTTCGATATAGCTATTTCCCTACAGCCCAAACCAAATGAACCCAATTAGAAAGAAATTATTAGAAGTATTTAGGCCTCAGAGAGGGGCTGGCTTGTACTTAGTATGGATTCTGGATTTCAGTCTTAATAGCATATTAGTCTTAATAACTGTGTGTGTGTGTGTGTGTGTGTGTGTGTGTGTTAGACTTTTAGACTGTAGAAGAGTAAAAGTGAGTAATGGGCTGCTTTGTCTTTTTTTTGGGGGGGGTGTTGGCCAGCACCATGGGAGCAGCGAGAGGGGTGGGGTGGTAAGTTTAACTGCAACTGAGTAGTGGAGGGCGAGACACACAGGAGGGTGGGGGGCAAGGGAGGAGTGGCAGAGGGAGAGCAAGAGTGAGAGAGAGAGAGAGAGAGTGAGAGAGGGACAAAGTGTGTGTGTGTGTGTGTGTGTGTGTGCACGCGTGAGTGCGAGTAAGTGGGCCGTTGATGTAAAATTTGTTAGCAGGGACGCTCCCGCTCCCTTTCTCTCTCTCTGCATTCGTTGGAGATTTTGGCTCGCAGCCTGCCGGGGTTTCATTTGTAATCGAGGCATGCACACACACTCCATGCAGTTCACTGTGCCTTCTCGGCTGCCTTGCGTTTGGAAGCAACCCAGGTTTTGCCGCTGACATGGACAGAGATGTGAGTGTGTTTGTTTCTCTCGCTCTCTCTCTCTCGCTCTCTCTCGCTCTCTCTCCTACTTCTTCCCTCCCTCCCTCCTTCCCTCTTTTTGCCTCATTCGCTTAGCTCTAGGTGTCATCTGTGTCTCTCAGTCTTGTTCTCTTTTTATCTCTCTCTCTCTCTCTCTCTCTCTCTCTCTCTCTCTCTCTCTCTCTCTCTCTCTCTGTCTCTGTGTGTGTGCATGTGTGTGTGTCTGTCTGTCTCGCTCTCTTTCTCTCTCTCTCTCTCTCTCTCTCTCTCTCTCTCTCTCTTTCACCCCTTCTGTCCAGCTAAAGATGGTTGCTGAGTGTGAGTGCGGTGCCGTGTTCAGCCCTAGGCTAGCTGCCACACAACACACACCCCTGTCCACATGCGCAGAGCTAGCAGTGGCTGCTGAAGAGGGAGGCCTGTGTTTTGGGCAGGCAGGCAGGCTGCTGTCAGCTGATCGTCTGGGGCTAATATGTTTGGATATTTGCCGTGTGACATTTCAGAGAAGGGGTAGGTTATTTTTTTTTGGGGGGGGGGTTGTTTGAGTGTGTTATGCTGGGTTTGTTATTCTGGGATTATCATGTCCTCTGTTTCTTCCCCCCCAGTGCACCCCCGTCCCCCTCCAAAATGCATTAGTGACTCGTTTTTGGCATGGCCACTGGGACATTCCCTACCTTCTGTTGTGCGGATTTATGTGTACGCCGTGTTTGGTGGTGTGGTGTGGGTTGTTTGGGTACCCTGACGACCAGAGCTGCAGTTTCCCCTGCCTGTTAGACACTCTACACTTCTAAACGTCAGCCTTCGTGATGCAAGCCCCTATGTCTTGGCAGCTATGCCTTATTAAGATGTTGAGTCATGTGGTGGTCTTTTGGCATTCTTGCTGATGCTATATTTCAGGGCAGGCCTAACCGAATTTGCTGATTACTAAGCTGTCAATCTGTCTCGGAATGCTAAGGCGGCCGAGAACGCAGGGAATCCTAACAGAGTCGTTGTGAACGTACTAGGCTTCATTCTATTAAAGTCAGCTGGTCCAGACTTTAAAGAGCCCACAGAGTATGTCAGCACTGTTCAGGTTTCGAAGTGTACCATTCACTTACACACCATACACACTTGTGGTCAGAGGTTTGCACACACTCATCATGGACCTGTTAATGTCATGGTAATGTAGGGCTCTCTGTGGTTTCTTTGAACTGTTCTTTTTCTGGGGCACAATGAGTGACAGCATGCATCTTTAATGAAAATATAATATGCATAAAATATACATACTTATATAGCTAATATTTGGTAAAATGTCCCTTAGCAAGTTGCACCTGCCCTGTATGCTTTTGGTAGCCATCAACAAGTATCTTTCAGATGAGCACAGTTCAATTAAATATGTTGACCAGACTTTTAAGCATAGTCTGCATATTTTCAATAGGGCTGTTAGCCTGCTTTATTCATTCCACAACTGTCTTTGTTGTGTGTTTGCGATCACCGTCCTGTTGGTGCACCCAGCTGTATCCAAATTTCACCAGTCTGATTGATTGGTGTCATACTGAAGAATTCTGAGGTAGTCCTCCTCCTCATTCTTCTTTATTCCACTCACTTTGTGCAATGCAGCGTTATGCTACCACTACCATGCTTAACAGCGGGTACTGTGCTGGTCACTTTATCCATCTTGAGGATCAGGATTATATCTGGATAAGGTTAAACCACATACAAATGCAAGTGTAAACACACCCAGAACTGATATAGATCTGATCTCTCAAACCACTTTAGGATGTGGTCTGAGATGCGTCTAAGACGTGTTTAAACCACGTTATAGCATTGTAAACACTACCGTCTCTCTCTGAGACTGAAACTCCTCCCAGAACAGCTGAAACACAATGCAAATTTGCAGTTCCTTCCAATACAGCAAACAGATTTCAGTCGGAATAACTGGAGAGACACATGACAACGAATGCATGTGTGTGAAATTTTACCAGGAAACAATCCAGTTACTAGTCACATGAAGTGACCAGGGGAGTTTTAGAAACCACCCCCCCTCAAAAAACAGCATTATACATCTGTTAAGGATGATGTCACTCATTCTGCTCCAGTAAAACACAGATTCAATGAAACCATTAAAGGACCAATATTGCCATGAACAGTGTCCATGATGACTGTATGTAAACTTCCCTGGGACGTTCCCTACCTTCTGTTGTACGCCATGTTTGGTGGTGTGGCGGGGTTGTTTGGGTACCCCGACGACCAGAGCTGCAGTTTTCCCTGCCTCTTAGACACTCTACACTTCCAAACCTCAGCCTTCGTGATGGAAGCCCCTTGTGATGTATCGGCAGCTGCATGGGAACTAAGCTGCAAAAACTGCCCAGATTTTGGATAATTGACTTGCTTGATCACAGTGATTGTCCTTTGCCTGCTGCTTGGTGTTTTGAAAGAACAGTGAAAATACATAAAGGCTAAATTACGAGGAAATATTGTTTTTGGTGATCAGATTTGTCTGGTTGAGGCTGTATCAGGTTTGTTGATCGTTCATTTATCAGAGCTCAGTAAGTACAGAGTCATTATCGTCATCAATACTCATGTAAGCTATCAGGGCCCTGGATTTCATCAATGATTTCATCATACCGCCCAGCGCTGGTATAGGTTAGGACTCCTGAAGAACTTGCAGATGTCATGTGTCAGAAAGGTGTTCTGTTTATCTGCTTCTGCTTGCAGCCTTTTCCCAGACTGTGTTGGCAGAGGTAGCTCTCGCACTCAGAAAAGCAGACTGTAAGTTGTGACTCACTATTCTGCTTTGAGGGGAATGTCACATGGACCAGCGAGGATTCTCTTATATCATCCCTGATGTGACAGCGGGTGGTCAGCAGCTTTTCGTTACCACCCCCCCTCCCCCCTCCCTCCATTCCGTCTTCCTTCCTGTCTCTCACTCTCTTGTTTGCTGACTGGCAGATGATGAGGGAGGTTAGTGCAATGGAGGCTCTGTCACAACAGGAGCTAATTGTGGCCACTGTGTTGGGAGTTCTCTGCAGTTTTGCCGATGACATAATTGGCAAGCGTTCTCGTCTTTCTTGGAGGACGAGAAGATGCCTGATGCTGGAAAACAAGAACGTCACATTTTCCCTGAGCCTGCATTCTTCACCTGTTAAAGGGATAGTTTAGCATCTTTATAGATTACAGTATCTGTGCTACAGGGGCAGATATGCATAATAACCACATTTTCTCTTATCATGTTTAGAGAACCTGTTCCCTTCAAATTATGTGTAAGTATCTGATAAAAAATAACACTGATCGCACATAGTTCAGAAGGCGGTTGTTTTGGTCAAAGAAGAGGAGCTTTTGTTGAAACTGACTCTCCTATGGAAAAGGCAGTGGCATGTACATCCTTTACAGCACTGTACGAGGCAGCAGAGTGAATTTAGCCAACAAACAATCAAGTCTCCTTTGCGTGGTCGGAGACATGGTCTCCGAGCCCCGTTGTTTCGAACACAGTTGCGTCACATTGGCCGCATGCCTTATGATGCGAATGACTGGTATAAACCAACCTTTAGGTGGGTATAGCTGTACACTGCAACTGGAAATAAAAAAAAGATACGAAACAAGCATTCTGTGATGATCTTTCTCAAAATAACAAAACCTTGTATCTCCATTTTTTGCTGTTTTCACTTTTTCTGTTATTCTTTATATTATGGTGGAAGTGCATGATTGATGGACTGATAGAAATGATCCAGAATTACTTGGAATAAACAAGTGAACGACACTTCCATTTAAAGCTAAAAAGCTTTATACAAGGTTTTTGTTGGATGACAACCACAGTATGTAGTCAAGTACCAGCAAATGCCAGGTTAATTTCAAATGAGGATGGACCGTAAGCTCTGTTTTCTGTAGTTCTTATGTGTGTGTGAGACCGATGGATATCGTTGTTCTGTACTAGGCTTTTGGATAGTTTGTTTAGTTGAATGGAAATCAATTTTTTGGTGTGAGGACCCTATGAAGGCTTTAAGAAAATCGCTGTAATGTTGTTATTTTTATAAAAGTGGTTCTTTATGGAACCGAAAATGGTCCTTCTGCACGGCATCACTCAAAGAACCCTTAGTAGGCACCACATATTTGTAGTGCCTAAATCATGCTTGTGTGTTTTTTATGGGCTGTATATCAGTTTCCTAAAGTCGTGGGAAACCCGTTTATTTGAGCTAATGGTCCGCACCACAAGACACCGGATTCTAAATGGATTTGGCTGTCTGGAATAGAACCTTTATTGGCCCGGTTCCATCCCTCTGTGCTGAACGTTTGACTCCTCTGCTTTAGGTGGTGCCTGTTTCCAGGATAAAAGATTCTTGTGAAGTCGAGGAATCTCCTGCACTGTGAGCTGACTCCACAGCAGATGGGATTCGACTCTTGGCCGTCCCTTTTTTATCTGAGGGCGTTTCTTCTGGTGCCTCTTCACACTGTGCAAGTGTCCTGAATCATCTCCCGTGTCCCCACCTCACTCTCTTGCTATTTGTCTTTTGAAAAGCAGTGCTCAAAAGCGGCGTCTGGTGCACGTCTCACTTCACAGCCCATGTCAAAGATGAGGCCTACCCAGAGGGAGTTCTTGGAGTAGAGCAGTGCCCCTCCCACCAACCAAACCCACCCACCCACTGATGTCATTGAACCAAGCCCATGACGCCACACTGAGCGCCCCCCTCTCCAGTTGTGCAGAGCACTCCTCGCTCTGCCGATTTGTCAGACATGTGCCCTTTAGCCTATCTTGCAGCCATTTAAAGAGATGGCATTACTCGGCGTTCACACAGACCATAACTGAGGCTCCCTTAGTGGAACAGGAACGCGGTGCAGTTTCAGACACGGTTCCGTAAGCATGTGAAGACAGTTCTGGTGTAAAACACAGTCAAAGTACAACACTACTGTAGAACTGAACAGTTCAATTACAACTGACCAGGATTTTTACTTTGTTGTCTTATTCGATTTGTAGAGACGTGATCTTTATTGTTATGATTGGTTGCAGTTGAGATCAAGTCACAGCAGCATCAGCAGAACTGTATGAATTATATACTTATATTAATGATATTTTTGAGTGAATATTATAAACGGTGCCTGTAAAGATATATATATTTTTTATTAATATGTCAAAGGTCTCCTGGTGGCCTCCCTCACTTGGTGGACTTTTTTATCCATGCCCTGACTTATATACTTCAATCAAAAAAATCAAATCTTAAAAACCAACAATAGACAGAAGTTGATTGTAACTTTTATAAAAAGACCATCTATGTGACTTCACTTGATTTATATGGGCACAGTAGTTCAGCCTTCGTCATGCAACTTCTGATTTGTGAAAGCCATCTCTTTAAATCTGCTTTGGGCTGAAAACTTTAGGTTTGATATTAATCAGTCGACGACGTTTAACACTGACTAAGTAGAGGTATGGTGCCTGAGCTTTTTCTGCAGCTTCTTTAGCACCTGCAGTTGTAGTTGCTGTTACATGTCCCAATCTATTTTTTGGTTAATGGATCTGGTTTGGTTGATTATTTTGTTATTATTGAAACGAATAATTGATTATTTGGGTTATGAATCTCTCAATTGCCAAGAAACTCCTATGTAGCCATCAGATTTTAAATGTAGCTTGAGTTTGTTTTATGCACAGTGAATTCCTCATTCAGAAATTTTTGCCATTAAAAAAACCTTTGTATTTATTTTGTTCTGTAATTTCTAAAAAGGTTTAAAGTAGCAGCAGTAACAAAACAATCAGTTTTCCCATATTGTTTCAGTTCAGAGAAATGGAGACAAATGAGACACTAATTTTAGCTTTAAGTTTGAAAGGGTTTTGTTACTACAAAATTTTTATTAGTGACTTTTATTTTCACACACAATGTTTACGTAGCGTGCCATTTTTATCCACACCCCATTCACATGACCGGCAGCGTCCGAGTCTGTATGTTTTCACTGTGTCCAGATTGAGGCGGTTGTTACTGTAAATTATTAAAAAGTAGCAGTGTCTGGAAAACTGTTTTCCACACTGTTATAGTTAAACTTTAGCGCTCAATCCGCAAAAAGAAAAAGTGTGATGTCACCAACTAATTGCCAGTTCTGATTCGATTAGATCTTTGTGGTTTTATAAATGATACAGCCACACAATTCAGGCAAGATGTGCTGCTAATTAATATTGAAGTAAAATCACTTTGTATTTAGTAGAGCGTTTTGTATAATGTGAGGTTCTGGACGGATCTATTTAGTTTAGTAGTCAACGTTTTTGACTATTGACTATTTGACTGTTACGCTCCAGGGAATAGGCAGTGTGTTTCTTACATTACAAGAGTTGCAGTAAAACACTGCAGTGAAATCTCTTAATGTATGATGTTTATAGATTTTATTCGCATGATTTGGTTTTGTACAATGTATTAATTAGAAAGGTGTGCAGTATGTCAGCTGGGAAACTGTGGCGTTTCATCAATAGAAAAAAAAAATCAGCCATAATTAAAGAGGTGGCAGTATATTTCCACACATGGTTTTGGTGGCATGGGCAAAAACAGCGGATAACTGACAAACGCCTGGAAGGATGGCAGCTCAAATGCAGTCAAACCTCAGATATCACACAGGTTTTCCACACTGCAGGCTTTTAATCGTTTTATTCTCTTTGCGGCTCTGAGCTGGGAATAATGTGTGTTAAAGGAGGATACCAGATGGTTCTCTACTAGAACTGTGAAAACAAAGGAGCAGAACTGGATTGGGCTTAAAATAGACCGTACCAAATCCATTCAAATATGCCTGCATCGACAAGACCATTCTGATCCGGCCCTAAATATTGTAGTGGTTCTTGTTGTCATCTTCTCATTAATGGGCATTGCAAAGTGCTCAATAATCTGCAGATGTAGAAAACTACTACTTAAAAACCACAAGGAAAGGGATAGAAAAATAGAATGGCTTAATGATGCGGCAATAACGAGTGAGGATATGACTCATTTAATGGATGTCTCAGAGGGCCCACTCACCTGGAAGGCAGACGCTTGTTCTCTGGAGCTTAATAGTCCGATGTAATATAAATAATACTAAAACTGCCATTGGTTTGAAAGCTACAACGGGGATTTGAAAATAGTAAGGTGATCGCTTTGCTGTTGCCGGCTTTGAACGCAAGAATGTTTTGAAGAGCTCTCATGCTCTACTGTTTACATATTTGGAAATCTAGCTGGAAGGTGTACTTTTCAACAGCGGCAGTATGCCGTACATTGTCATAAGTCCCTAAATTAAACTTGACAAATTACATAAGTAAAGCTGTTTGCACAAAGCTTGAGTAGCTTAAACAGTAATACTTTGCTAGTTTTAAGGGGGAAATATTGTATTTACAACCTAACCTCTAGCTGTAACCCCCCCTTTAGGGGTTGGGTCATCCCTCTTTTAGAAAATGTGGCATAGGTGTTCTGTTACTGGGGTCATTTGGTGATCTTTGTTATGGTGGTTATCCATAATTTGGTGTGAGGTGGGCGGGTGGGGGGGTCCTGGAGAACATGCTTGCATGTGGCACTCGTGCTGACAGCATCAGAATATTTAGCACGCAAGCCGATCATGTTGCATGTTTGAAACTGACCCCAGTAATGGGGTGTCCATCTGCAGAGGATTGCACAGCTGAACTCTATGTCTGGTCAGCATGGGAAGGTTTAGTCTGGCGTGTGGCACTGTTTGGAGAAGAGATTTAGATGGAGCATGTGGTAGAAAGGGTCTGCTAGGACTGTAGAATGGTCAGATGTATAGTATTGATGGCAGGACCTGGAAAGAAGCACATAGGCTTGGATGTTTCTCTGGAGCGACTGGAGTATTTCAAATACCTAGTTCTTGTGTCTGAATCAGGCTTTTCTGTTGCCTATGATTTGGTGGAGTGGAGTGATTGGTTTTAGTCTAAACAAAGTGATGCACATGATTCATATGTTTAAGACAGTTTTTATCCTCATGATTGAAATGGTCTTGCTCACAGAGCCCCACAGACATGATGCTGCTGAAGAAGGAGCAGAAGGATGCTGAGCTGGATAAGAAGATTGAAGCTCTGCGCAAGAAGAATGAGGCCCTTATGAAGCGGTATCAGGTAATAAACATCTGATTATTCCTCTGGACTGTAACACCAGAAATTAAGGCTCTCAGACCAATTTTGTGCCCCAGCACAAATATTAGGACTCATTTTGTGTCATTTTTATTCCATCAAGCCTATTGTGTGTAGTTACCTCAAATGAACTAGCAAATTGGAGACTTTTCATGAGATGGATGACTGGGGGGCTGGAAAAGGAAGGGAAAAAGGAGCTGTAAATACTGACTGAGGAGCTCTGTTGTTCAGACAAAGAGGCTGTTCCTAAACCTAATCTACATGCTAATGAGCCTGGTAATGTTTGTGACCCCTTTCTCCTATATCAACGGTTCCAAAAGTCTTGCCCTGGAGGACGCCGTCCTGTGCATTTTTTTTTTTTTTTTTTTTTTTTTTTTCTGGCTCCTGTCATACCTACTAATTAGCTAATGTACAAGTCCTTCCTGAGTTCAATTGTGTTAACAGTAGGAAAACAAAACCATGTGTGAGGCAGATGGCACTGCAGGACCAGCTTTGCCTGCTTACACATTACTAAAATGGACATGCTTGTGTTTTTGGTTAGAAACCTCCAAGATAACAGTGTTTTTGCCATGGTTTGATGGTTCTTGTTATTTGTTTAATAGATCACACTTTATCAGCTTACACTCTAGGCTGAATACGTTTTTTTTTGACAATAGTGGAAGTCTCTTTTGTTGCGATATAGAATGGTTTCTATATAAAGAACCATCTAAAATAGGTGTTCCACCATAGCAAAGAACCTGTAAATCAGTCAAACATGTTAAATGGTTCTTTGAGTTGTCATGGTTGGATGCAAGACTTTTGCCTTTACTAATGAATTCTTAAATCCCAAAAACATACAGAATTTACTTTTTTTTTTTTTTAAATAATAAATTTGGGGAAATCCAATTTCAGTTGAAGATGACCTGGTAAGGAAAATTGTATTCAACTTGGCATAGGTAAATAAAGCATTTGGTATGTGGAATGGTTAAACCATGAACCTTAACACAAAATCTGGCATAAAGCCCACTATCAATCCACAGCACAATCCACTATCAAAAGCCCTTCAAAGCTAATTTCAATGGCTCCAGTCCCATCATAAAAGAAAAAGCTCATTCAGCCTTTTCTCATTCTGAGGCCAAATAACAGATCTCATTAAACAGATCTCATTCCAGATCACTCTGGAAAAAATACTAGAACTTTGTGTTTATTGTCTTTTCTATTATAAAAGACTATTCAAAGTTATTTGGTCTAAAAGTTATTTGGATTAATCAGTGCTTCGATATGATTGTTGGCATTGTTAACAGCCCTTGAATGAAAGCCAGTGGGACTGGGGAGCATGCACTAATTTCCATAAAGCTAACAGACTTTGTTCTGGCCTGTGTTGGATGCTTAGGAGGTGGAGGAGGATAAGAAGCGGGCGGAACAGGAGGGCATGGCCCTGCAGAGCCGTAAGGGAAAAGTCGAGGACCTGACCATTACCATCAACAAGTCTCCCACTGTGAGTTTCTTTTTATTCTTTTTCTGTCTTTTTTTTATAAGATCAAACTTATTTTTATGCTTTAGCCAGTGTCATGTTCTGTCTTGGCCATGTTCACGTTACAAGGTTAAAGAGGCTCAAGGTGTAGAAGGTTTAAAATATCAGTATATCAAAGTTTTGCTTATTATGTCTTGCAAAACTGTAACTATTCTCAAAAACACAGTATTGATTTTTAAGATTATGGCAGACATTGGTTCGTTCTGCAGTGTGTTTAAACCCTGACTACTAGATTGCGGTGTTGTAATGTGAGTGTTTAAATATTACAATGGTTTAAAAAAAAAAAAAGTGCAAGATCATCTTACTTACAATACCACAGAATATTGACTCATAACCCCTGTATTGTGATACATACTGCTGTGAGCCTGTAAGGCAGAAAGGTTGTAGCTCTGTAGCCTGACAAAATCAGGAAAGTTGTTGATTTACACTGCGTGCAAAAAAATCACTGCTGCGCTTTCAAACACATCATTTTCAGTGAGATACATGGTGCAGATGCCAATTTTCCACTGCCCGGAGCTCACAGACATACGGGGTCATATAACGTTTAGAAGTTTTCAGCTTTTGCACGCTGCGCATTGGCCGAGTCCCAGCGCAGCCAGTACGAGAGCAGTGGGTGTTTCTGGTAGTTCCCTCCAATGTTGAGGAAGGGCTAGTTTGATCTTTTTCTGAACACATGCTGTACAAAACCAGTCTGAAAACCATCATAACCTATCAAGAGAAAGTTTAGTGTGGAGCAGGTGGCGACCCAAGTTGGTCTTAAAGGTTTGTAGTTACCAGAATTTAAAAGGTAGCCATTGAAATAAACTTGAAAGATAACATGCTGTCCCCAGCTAGCAAGGGGACATATGCAGAGCCTCCCTCCATACAGAGAGCGCCTCTCCCTTTTCTGCCCAACCGGCAAGTGCATTGCATACCGCAAGAGGAGCGTGTTCAGTATGAAAACAACTTAATTCATTAACAACTTAAGTTCATCATAGCCTTCTAGCTCGTTTACAGGGATAGCCTACTTTGTCATGAAAGTTAGCATTATGTTGCTATCTTATTTTTCGAACGTTTTGATTGGCTTTGGTTATTGGTTTCTGTAAACTAACACTATATGTATCGATACAGAGTATATCCAAGCTTAAGATCCGCGGGCTTCCTGCCCACTCTGTACATTTTGAAAATGCACTTTAGGGGGTTGATGACAAGCATATGGAGGCAGGGCCTAGTAAGCAGGCTAGTCAAGTCAAGTCAAGTCAAGTCAAGTCAAATTTATTTGTATAGCGCTTTTTACAACTGTTGTCGTCACAAAGCAGCTTTACATAATTAGTACTTAATAAAGAACAGAGACAGAGAAAAAAGAAGAAATAACATGAAGCGTCAAAGACCCCCGTGAGCAAGCCAACGGCGACAGTGGCAAGGAAAAACTCCCTCAGAGCTGGAGGAAGAAACCTTGGGAGGAACCAAGACTCACAAGGGGGACCCATCCTCCTCTGGCCAGACTGTTTTAGACATTAATGATAAAAATTACCAAAGCAGATACAACATAAAGTTAATAGTGTTGATATTAATAGTGTCAGACAGGCACGAGTCCATCTAGGTTTCAGCACGGCCACCAAACAGGCAGCAGCAGCTGGCGGGTGAGCCATGGGTGGTGGCAGGTTGGGGGGGGACCCGCTGGCCGGACTGGTAGGTGGCAGCTGGTTAGATGCAGGTAGAGGGGACCTCAGCGGGCAATCTTCCTGCAGATCGGGCTGGGTGGCCATTTACTCGGGGAAGGTAAAGAGAGAGAACAGAGCCAATCGGAGCCTTTTCCGCTTTGTACATTGCAGTCGCGATGAGTGGGACCAACAACTTTCGATAGGTTTCAACCACAGCAAAAATGATTTAGAACAGCAAAAGGGTCATTTTATTGTTATAATGGTATATATTTTTTTGTTGGACAAAAATCTGCAGAGTTTTCTCTCACTTTAAAGCAAAATTGACCATAAAAATAACTGTTTGTGATGATATGTGAAATGTTGACTGCAAGTGAAACAAAAATCAAATGTTATTCTTTCCTGTTCCCTCATGGTGCAGGAGAAGCGTGTGGTGACCAAGAAGGGCTCAGGAAGTGTGAGCCCCAAAGGGCAGCAGGAGCAGGGAGAAGAAAGGTCCGGCATTTTCAGCAGCGGCCGAGGAAAAAGGAGGCAGCTGCTCGTTACCACACCAGGAAACACCAAGGCAAGCCTGGGACAGTATTTGTATAACATTGTGTGAATGGGTGAAGGGTAGCTATGAAATCATTATTGCTAATTGGTGGTTTGATCCTCAATTTGAATTCATGTGTTGCTCAGCCTTCGAACTGTGTTCACTGGCAGTGCTCTCAAGTTCTGCTCTTCTTTTGGGGTGTTGGGATTGTTTAGCCCACACAAGCTGAGACAGATGTAGAGTAGTTATTGATTTGTTATAAATTGTCTGCAGTGTTGGCCTCCAGCTACTGAGTATAGCACTATGGATTGCATGTATAAAAACTGTGATGTTCTTTGTAGAGTTCTCACTGGGAGATCTGTCACTGCAGGGGAAGAGGGTGGTCAGTGAGCGTGTGGACAGGAGGAGTCCTTCCGGCCCTGTTGGGACGAAGTACCCTACTGAGGATAAGGAAGAGCTGCTGGATGCTACTGCAGGTGGACGAAACTGTGTAAACACCAAGAGAACCACTGGAAACCAGGTAAGGTGACTTTTGAAGGGGTGCAGAGATGCTATATCTGGGAGGATGCTCAGTATTCAGCAGGGCTGTGCAAAATTCAGAATTTCAGAATTTAATTTAATTCAGTGAATGAATTTGAATTAAATCCACCATCCAGAATGTTGAATTGACTTAGAATTACAAGTGAATTTATTGTAATTCAGAGAAATTCATTCTTATCACATATCAGTCAATATGTAATACTTTTAACATACATTTTCTGTGGTTTCCATTAGTTGTAGGAATTGGCTCATGATTTTCTTTTTATGTGTGTTATCATTTTGCATACTGCTGTAATTACAAAAATCTAAAATACAAACCAGCTCTGTCCCTCAATTAGCTTATTTCACAGTGTACTCCAAACAAAATGCTAAGTACCTAAATGTTTGGAAAACCAACATAACACGGTATTCTGGGAAATTAAGTGCTGTCCTATCATTTTCCACAATTTGAAAGTCATTCCAATGTTAATGATCTGATTTATAGCATGTTTTAATGTTAATTTGGGATAATAAGAAAATAGGCCTATTTACAGTAATAAAGTATTGTGTACATAAAGTCAATACAACAATATATTTATGAAATAATGTTGTAATCATTATGATGTATCATTCTGTGGAATTCCAATTCTACTTCCTGCCTTTTACATTTTAATTGCAATTTCACTTCCATTCATTCAATTCATGAATAAAATTGGAATTTCTGTGTCATTCTCAATTCAATTCTGAATTTTGTTCAACCCTGCTAGTCTGTGTAGGTGTATGGTGGGTGTTTGGGTGCACTGGTTTCTTTGGTTTTCATGACCAGATACAGTTTCTAGACAGTTGTCACACATATAGTTCTTGGTTACCGTGCTTGTTGTGCTTGCTGAAAGGGGCTTTGGAGAGGTGTCCTTTACTTGAAATTGTGCTTTCCTTTTTTTCCCCTGAACGTACCTCTCCTTAATGCGGCCTTAAAAAATTCTATCTTGGGTTCATCAGCCTACAGGACCTTCCTGAAGGTCTTTTCCAGTCAAACAGGGGAATTTGCCTTTTTAGCAGTCCTACAAGAAGTTCTAGACCTCAACTTGACCTAACGTAATGTTGACCAGGGGTCAGATATATTTTGAAATGTTGATATGTAAATAATTGTGCAGTAAATGCATTGGAAAATAAATACTATAAATACTAATATTTTTTAGTAGTCTAAATTTAAATGATGACAGCATCCAAAAAAAAAAGCAGCAGTTATAGCACATGACCGAAGATAAAACTATACAGCCTGAAGAGCTCTGCGGTGAGAATAAACATTAGATCCCCACTGTGAGCTGAGGAATAAAAGTCTGGGCAGATGAGCAGCTCAGTTTTCCTAGATCTGTTGTTGGGTGGTGACGCACGTTTCTCTTAGCTGTGAGCCTTCATGTTCTCAAGAACTGACCATGTGGCTCTCCTGAACAGGTCTTGGGGGAAGTTGTTTGAAATGTTGGGACTGTACAGATACGTTTGCTTTATGGATGAGTAGCAGTATGTTGCCGTAGTCGGTAACTAAGAATATACTGATGCAAAGTTTTAAATAAAATCAGCCAAACAAGTGGCCAAGAAATTGGAATTGCACACTAATATTAATTTGCTAATTTGAAAATAATGTCTGTAGTTACGTTTGATATATAAGAAATGTAATGTGATTCTTACATGTGTTTTTAGAACAGCATGATGATTAAATTATATTTTTGCTTGTTTATTTATTTATTTATAATTTTAAAGTACTAATTCCCTATGGACACACACAAGGGCATGCCTCAGAATCCCTGAAAGTCTGTGCACCCTTTCCACTTCACCCCTCTACTCTTTTTGTTTTAAATTATTACCTCCTCTCTAGTGGCGTCTGGGTCGCCTCGCTCCTTGAATTTCCAGCGTCTCACGCTCGGCTGTTTTGAATAGCCACCAGACATGAAAGCATGCCCCTCCCCTAACTCTCAGGAAAGCCAGACTGTTGCACAGAGGGATGGTCTGTAGCTGATTGACGTGGAGGCAGACACCCCGATAGCCATTCACAGTAGTTCATTGCCTCTGGCTTTTGAATATTCAGCAGGGCTTGTTCAGTTGTCTGGACTCTAGAAAAGCAGCGTTTCAGCTGTTCCTCAACTCTTTTACGAGCCTTAGTTTTGGTCTTTGTGTCCGTGTCTTGGTCGCCTTTGCTCCAATGATTGGTACTTCTGGGATTTAGCAGTTCTTTAGTCACACAGTTCAATGCTGAATCAACCATTTGATCCAACAGCCCAAACAAGGACCGTTTCACTGTGTTAACGCATCACAATCCTCAAACTGTGGAAAATGGTTTAGTCAATCCATACACAAACATGTCTCAATCTAGTGAGTACAAAAAGATTGAAAACCTGTCCAGGTGTGGTGCTGAAAAGCCTTAATGTTTTTCGGGTTGCTCACCCCACCCTTTTTGTCTTTTACTTGTTTTTAGAAGCCTTATAGACAAATGCATCAGTTTGTGAGGTGTAGATGTAGAAACATGTTAAGAGATGAAAAAATGAGAATTTGACAGACGATGAAATGCAGAATGATAACAAAATCATTGCTGAATATTTGTTAAAAATTAATTGGACAGATGTTTAGATTTGAACGATATATCCAACCAATTTTTCATGATGGTTTTGTTGTACTCCAGAAGGGACGAATGGTTGTTGCTGGGATACTGTGCTGAAATGTCTGCATCTTTTAATGAGCGTCTAAGCCTGCTTATGTAGTGAAAATCATTGGGATGCAAAAACGAACCACCTCCTTGCTTTTGATTTGCATTACTGGATGTTGTCGGTTGTCTAAGCAACACCTTTTACTATTTTTCTGTATTACCCCTGACTTGGTTTCAATGGTTTCAAATCTCATTCAGATCATCTATAAAATGTAACAAAATTTGAATAGTTTATAATGGTATATTATACAGTGTCAGAAACCACATAGGTGAGCCTACATAGCTGCATAGCTGTTCTATAGGATTTAGATGCAGTGACTGGGAAGTCCACTGAAGAACACTGAACTGCTTTCATGTTCATGTTCATGAAAGCAGTTTGCGAGACTTTAGCTTTGTGGCATGGTGCATCATCATGCTGGAAGTAGCTCTTGAAAGATGGGTAAATTGAATTACTGGATGTCAGTTGTCTAAGCAACACCTTTTACTATTTTCTGTATTACCCCTGACTTGGTTTGGGTGACTGAAATCCATTAGGGGAGAAATAATTTAGGAAATGGTTTCAAATCTCATTCAGATCATCTATAAAATGTAACAAAATTTGAGTAGTTTATAATGGTATATTATACAGTGTCAGAAAACACATAGCTGCATAGCTGTTCTATTGGATTTAGATGCAGTCCATTACAGTACCTTCACCTTCACTTTTTTGTCCTGTCTTCAACCAGCTGCCCAGTTTTGGTAAGCCTGTGTCCACTGCAGCCTCAGCTTTCTGGTCGTGGTTATCCTTTGTCAGCTCAACCAGTCAGTTTTTTTATTTTTTTTATTTTTTATTTTTTATTTTTTGCATCTTTCTGACTAAATCACGCAGACTGTTGTTTATTATTGTTGTTATTGTATATTCTAGGACACGGGCAATATTTAAGCCATGTTCACAGTTGCTCAGATCACTTTTTCCCCCAGTTTGTTGTTTATCTGAAGCCACTGGCCTGCATCTGCATGAATTTATGCATTGCACTGCTGCCACACGATTGGCAGATACAGTGGTCCTAATACAACAATCAGTGAGAATTTATGTAAAGTACGGATTTGGGCATGAGGCCGTTTTGGCGTTGTGTTTGTGCTGCATTGCTTTGCAGGGAGTGTAGGCTGGAATTTAGAAATCTATCCAACTGACGGAGACTGAATTAGCGTTAGTGGGAGCAGAGCTGAGTCATAAGGCAGCGAGGCCCACTGAAGCTCAGTGCTACGTCAGTGTGCTGCGAGCTAATCACTGCAGGATGACTAGACGATCGTGCCAGAATGCTGCAGTCTGACAGTAAGTTTGTAGCACCGTCGCTTCCTCTTATCTGAGCCAGAGCACAGAGGCGATTTACAGCACGCACACAGTGTGAACACTGCAAGAGCGCTACTACACAGAGAACGAGGAAAAGAGCTGACAGTCTGACTCACTGCCTCTTCATACATCTCTTTCTCTCGCGCTTTCTCTCTCCCCCCCCCCCCTCTCCAACTCTCTCTCGACCATGCTGCTGAACAGTAGGTTTTTAATCTAATTAACATTTAGCAGCTCTTTGTTCTGAAAGGCCAAATTATGCAGCAGCCGAGAGAAGAGGTGGAGTGCCAGAGTTGCCAGAGTGGACTCTCTCTTTGTTTGTTTGTTTGTTTGTTTGTGTGTGTGTGTGTGTGTGTGTGTGTGTTATCCCTCACATTTCTCCTTGAACAGAAAGCTTCTCAGCCTCCATTTGAAGTGTGTGTATATGTGCATGTGTATGTGTTGTATGGATGGAAGAAGATCTGTGGACATGCTGTTTTTAAGTACCTGAAAATTCTATATATTTTTTTATTTGCTCAGAAAACACTTTATATTTATGCAAAATGTGTATGCTGTCTGTGTGTAATGAGTAAAATACCATTTCCAAAAAGCACCCCATTAGTCCAAGGTTTTACAACCCCCATCCCCCAATTATCAGTACTCCACTGGCGGTTTTGCATGGCCACTCCACCTGTCAAACCTGCAGTTCTTTTCTTCACAGTAGAAACAGAGACTTGGTCCAGTGTTGAGCTTTACTACAAGCCAATGCCTGAGAAGCCTCTGATGCTGTTGTGGATCTGAGTCTGTCTGATCCTTCCCAGAACCACAGCTCTTCAGTATTCTCCCATTTCCAGTAGTCTTCTGATTGTGTAAAAGAGTTCTACTGGTTTTTCTGTCTTCCTTTTAAGTGTCTTTCTCTAGACATTGTGAGAGGAAACCCCGACGTGCCGTGTTGTCTATATACTGCAGTTGAGAGTGCAGTAACATAGTCTGTTCCAGCACTGCTTTTATACAGACCCAGGGTTTGTAATCAGTCAGCAAACGTTTGCACATCTGAATTGTTGGCATCAAATTTCAAAGCTGATTTACTTCCTTTGCTACAGATCAGCTAGAGGAAGAAAAAGGGAATCCAAGTTATTTTTATCCACTTTTGAACAATTTAAGGTCACTGGACATTGTAGCATTACAGGTAATTAACTGCACATGCACATGCTCATTTTATACGCTACCTCCAAATTTGATATGATGTTTATTTAATCATTATAATGCATGTTTTAGTCAAACATGCTGGTGTTCATTCAAATGAATCAAGGAAACCTGAGACCTGCTCTCTGGTCGAGAATTAAATGGGCAAGCTTGTTGAGGAGAATGGGACTAGTTTGGCAGGGTTTTGGTGTTCAACTAAGCAAAAGGCAAGAACTACTGCGTATTAACAGTGTTGCATTATGTCTGGCCAATAAATAAATAATCAAATAAAATTATTATATGAGGGCAGCACAGTGGCAAGGCAGTGAACGCGTCTGTCGTACAACTCCAGGGCCCTGGAGTGTTACATGGTGCATGTCATGACCAATGTATTACCATCAGGAAAATTTCAAGCTATACACTCTTAGCGAAACAGATCCTATATAGTTACCCCCCCCCCCCAAAAAAAAATATGTCTATATACAGCCATCTACAACAGGTTGTCCATCAATCTGAAGAACCCTTTCAGAATCCGGTAATGAATAGTTTAAGCATCCATGTCTTTTTCAGTAACACTCTCCTGTGCTGTTTTGCTGTAATTCTGCGGATAATTATCATTAGTTTAAGCTTATTTCATGCTCTTACTGCCAATGGATATCATTTAAAATTGCTTAGTTAGTTCCCTGGTGGACAACACTGCACATCATGACCATGTACGTCTTCCAAATATGTGATATTGCAGGTTTTGTTAAAGGACAATGTTACAGGCATGTTGTTTCTCATCTTGTCCAGTGGAGGGCAGTATAACTCTTTAGCCACACATGCCCGTTTAACTCTCATCCATTCCCATCATGTTTTAAATGATGTTGGATTCATGTTTTTCATTAGATTTAAGCAGTTTGAACCGCATGCTACCCCAGCACTGCTAATATAACTGAAAGTTGCATATTGGTCATTTTTGACTAAAATGGTCAGTCCTAGTGCTCAACCCTCGGTCGGTTGCATTTATATATTAGAAAAGAACATTAAATATATTGTCTCCTCATTTTCCCCATGTCTTTCTATTGAGATTGACGCAAAGCAGGAGGGAAAGAATTGAGCAGAGGAGACTCGTCATGGACCTAGTATGACCCCTATACACAGGTATTATCTCTCTCTCTCTCTCTCGCTTCCTCGCACTGTCTGTGCGTTAGTGAGGTTGTCCTTGAGTGCCCTTGTTCCTCTGAGTGTGAAATGAAATCCAGCTTTGAATGCCACAGTGGAACATTGCAGATACAGAGAGATAAACTGAGCCAATAAGAGGAGAGCAGGAGACTGGAGGGGGTTGAGAGTAAACTGTAGCCTCGTGACACAGGACAGACTTTCGCTGCATTGACTGGTCAGCCGAATGTGACCTCCTGTCGAGTCTTTCTCTCATCAATTCCACTACTAACACACCTACTAAAGATGATTTTGGTTGTGCAGTGATATGGATGCCTTTAACTTTGGCAGTGTAAGCAGCTGAAAGGTCCCCTGCTGCATTCTGATGTTCTGCACAACTGCATTGCAGGTGCAGAGTTTGCATTTTAGCTTCAAGCTAATCTGCGGTCAGCGGAAAGCTATCCGAGTGAGTTATGCGCTTTATTAATTTAACACTGCAAAGCTCAAAGTCTAGCACTAATCTTGGCTTCCTGAATAAATCACTGATTATGGCAAATATAATAACGTGGCTTAGTGATGCCCGTAATACAACAAAGAATAAATAGCTGCTGAGTTGAGGTAGAACCGACACTCTTATTTATTATAATAATGTTTAATTAAAAGTATGACTGGTCTGAATATTGAATTTCTTGGTTTTCACTTCTGCCTGTTAGCAGGTCATTTTGTTTCCGAACCCAGATAAATGGCGCAGTCCAGCTTTAAGGCAAAACTGCCATACCTGGGATTTCATATGGTTACGACCAAGCACACACTAAGATGATCAAAATGGGCTTATGCAAACTGAGAGGACAGGGTCCCAATTTTACAAGTAAATGCCAGTGTTCTGTTGGGTTGTGCTGATATGTGCATATGTACTATTTATTTGCATTGACTGTGTATAACACCCTACACACTGAGGTTTAGGGTTCTAAAAAAAAAAACCAAAAACACATACAGATAGCAGTGTTGTGCTCTAACTGTTCTGATTGCAGAAAAATCCACTTTTCTTTTACTCAGACTTTATGCTTAGGATTACTTACAGTATCCCAGTATATTAAATTCTAACCCTTGTATCTTGACGTGCATCGTATTACCAGTATCCTGCCAATACACAACCCTAAAGAGGTGGTAGTCAAACTCCTTTTTCTCTATTCTCGGTATCCGGCTGCTTGAAGGTTATTGGCATCTGGAGATTGCGTGTATCTGCAGCCTCCTGAAATAATCCTCCTATAAATTCTTTGCTCAACAGCTTTTACACTCACCTGTATTTAGGGTTTTGATGTTCAGTGAAGTAAAAGAACTTCAGCTGGATATGAGCACACCGTCCACTGAAACGATCCGTTTGGGAAAAACAGTCGCACTCTGCTAGTAAACTGTTACAAGCCCATAAAAACTAGAGGCTGCAAATCTCAGGTGCTTTTAACAGGCACAGACAGTTACAAGGAGTCACTTTCTTTGTCTAGGACTTACAGTGCTGTACAAAGGTCTTATGCATCTGAGCAGGTGATATACAGAGCTATATGAGCGAAAAGTTTTTTTTGTAAAAATGAATATAAATACAAGTAAACAGTGCATAGGGATCTGTTCAGCTCACTTCGAGGTAGGCAAGTATCACATGTCCTGGAGTGTCTCAAAAATGTTATCTGATTATTCGAGTGGTTATGTACACAGCATGCACCAATTTCTTAGATCAGAGTAAAGTCTAGAAATTAAATTAAGAATTCCAATTCCGAATCCAATCCAGAGCCGGGTTTTAGCTCCGTAATCGGATTATCAGTGTATACTCTTTGACCAGAGTTCTCTCGGACTTCTCAGTCTGCGCATGCGTAAAAAACACTGCTTGCTTATTTCCGGTACCACAGTCTAACACAGCACCCACGATACATACAGTGACGAAACACTTGCTGAAACCAATAACATTGATTGATTGAAGTGAAGGATTGAATTATTCTTCATCCTCTAGACGATCTATGTACATTTATTGTGGTTTGTTATGAAGTTTTGATTTTACGCAGCGTTTACGTCACATCTTACTCTGTGAGATTATTGGCAGGGTGCAGAAGCAACTCCGATTACTGCTTGTCTCATGTAGACCCAGAGCTTGCCGTCATCTGTTTACTGAAGTGCATGTTGAATGTATTGTTTGGATTACTGACAAAATCAGTATTATGAAGTGCATGCCAGTGCACTCGGTGACTTTACTGAAAACACATTATTGCTACTGTTGAAGGTAGTTCTTATTATTTCTGTAAAAGTCATTACATTTAGTCCTTCCATCACAGTGTGTTCATCAGAAGGTTAGAATTTTGTTACCTATTTCTGTAAAGAACATCTAAAATGATATTCAGTAAAGTGTGCACTCACTGGTGAAAAACACAGGGCTCTATATATTGTTTTACATGTTGTCAACAGCATTAATCCAGGTCTAGGCTGGTCCAGAATTAATGGCGTGCAAATATTAATACATTTTATTAATACCAATCAGTCATTGCTTGAATACCTGTATATAGACTGTTGGAGTATTGTTGCTGACCATGTGCATCCCTTCATGACCACAATTTACCCATCCTCTAATGGCTGCTTTTAGAATGATAATGGACCATGTCACAAAGCCAAAGCCGTCTCAGACTGGTTCCATGAACATGACTCTGAGGTCAGTGTTTGTAGTGGTCCTTCCACTCACTGGATCTGAATCTAAATGTGGTCTTATATTCCACTTCTGTAGTAATAGTTGTAATAGTTCCTCCAAACAGTGCTACTAAAACATCTGTCTGATGGTCTTTATTCAAGCAATTCTCTCCCAGTACTGATCTGAATCTCCAATCATTCTGCACCCCTACTCATTTCCTATAAAATCATCAATATTGTGACCTCTGAGACTTCCTCCTGGTATGCGCTTCCGTAAATGAGTCCCGGACATGTGAATGGACACTCTGGTTTCGCTCTTGACCTGCAGTAACTCTGCTCCTGAGGGAAGCGCACACGCCTGTCCCGAATGTTTTGTTCTTCACTGCACCCAGAGGAGTGCTTCCTGTTTACACGCAACTCATTTAACGTCACAGGAACACAGGACTGGCCTAATTGCTTGCTTTTCCTTTCTGATGTGTGTCGTCTGGCGCTTATGCAAAAAATTTCAAATTTTTCAAAGATTTTTATGTCTGGACAAGGTGGAAAAGTTATATCGCTGATAATTATGCTAAAGAAAATCATTTTTCTAATAAACTGTAAACTATCTAGCTATAAGTCACATGATTATTCTTATCCTTTGGCACGGGTGGCCGGTGACTGGAGAAACAACTGGCATTTTACAGATGGTCCGATCCTGACCCATAACCTAACGAAGGTTGATTTCGACATTCTGAAATACAGAAATACAGAAATACACCAGAAAATGGCTCTGCTCTCCCAGAACTGTGGTGCGTTCATGGTGGACGCCGTTTGGGCGGCACGGAGATATTGACCCTCGTTAAGTGGGCAGGTGGGCAGCCCAGCATCTCTGAAGTGCAAACAGCACAGCCATAGAAAGATTGCAAATGACTGTATAGATGATTCTGCTAAAAGCAAAGACCAAGTTAGATGTCTGTATTTTGCTTTTCCGCCCTTAATCACGAAAGCCTACGCCATGGTGTCTTTTGCCAGACTGTAGTGGATGGAAACACGACTTTTTTGCTCGTTTGTAATGGAAACCTGGCATATATGACACTGAAGTGGTCTTCTAAAATATATATGTGTGTGTGTGTGTGTGTGTGTGTGTGTGTGTGTATATAAAAGCATAAATGTGTGTATAGCATAAGTGTGTTTCCCTCTAAACAGCACAGTCATTGTTGAAATACTTTTATCAGAGCACACTGTGGAGGTCAACCATATAATTACACCACTCTGATTCCATTGTTACTCAAATGTCAAGAGAGCAATACACAAGCATTGCCCATTTTATGATGAAGGTCGAGCACCTCACTTAGTCTTCTTCACTGACCGTGAGAAATCCACACAAGGCCACATGCACTTCAGGTTGTCTTCTGTTTCGTTTGCTCAACATGTTTCTGATGAATGGCCATCACTGCTTAAATTGATCTTGTATTTACAGACAAGAAAGCAGCATTCATCAATTCAAAAGTGTTCAAAAGGGTAGACGAACATGATGATTTTGAGGTTTGCTGATGTTTCTGTGCACTCCAACAACAGTATAAATTACTTCATTAAAAGTTAATCAGGTGAGCAGCTTGTGAAACTGAAGGGTTGGTTAGGTATTAAGTACGTAGTACACGGTGTATGTATGTACATGCAGCATGTGTTATGATGGCTTGCTTGTTTTTTTTTTTTTTTTTTTTTTTTTTTACTCCATTTTAGCAAACTGAGTTGCCCGATGCACTGCACCCCTCCGACCTGGACACCCCCACTTCCAGTGAGGAGCAGCTAGAGTACTTGCGCTGGAAGAAGGAACGAGAGGAGATCGATAGGGAGCGCGTGGCCCGCCATAAGAACTCCCAGGGCCAGTGGAGGAGAGCCTGGGACATGGACAAACCAGAGCTTATGTAAGCTGTCGCTGCTGTCCCATGACTTGATGCATGTGCTCTATCTGCCTCATCTTTAACCTTGACTAACTGGCTTGCTTTGCTTTGTCTTGGGCCTTCTTTGATTTGTAGTTGTTTTCTTTTCGTTTTTTTTGTTTGTTTATTGTATGTTGAGCTGTTTCTCTCACCATGTCTAACTGCCTCTTCAACTAAAAGATAAATTGCAGTTTATTTTGGAAGCTGACTTGAGTTGTTTTTGTGTGCTTGTGCCTTTTTTAGTTTTGCTTATGCAAAAGACAGCCCGAAGAATTAGCCTGCCCAAATACAGTCTTACTAGTGTACAACGACTGCTAAAAGATTGAGACTGGCCAAACACTTAACACTTAACAGTTTACAAAGTCGCTCTGGATAAGAGTGTCTGCTAAATGACCTTAATGTAAATTAAATGTAATGCTAAAAGATTGAGACTGGCCAAAGACTAGCGGCTTACAAAGACTGCTACCAGTCAAAAGCCGATCTGCACCAAGAGCCCTTCCAGCTTCAAGTACGGCTCGGCTCGACCCGCCATCCCTTAAAATCCACAGAAGACAAATGTCCAGACTTTTTTCTGTCCTGGCACCGAAGTGGTGGAATGAACTTCCTCTGGGAAGTGACTGACTAAAGACCAAGCTCTTCCGAGAGAACTTAGTACAGTACTATGGTCTCCTTATTGACTTGTGTTTAGTAGAGTCTAAGCTTAGAGCTTCTTTGCATTTTTAGTCTATTCAAACTAGCTGAGGTTATTCTTAGGTAAATAGCAAAGCACTTTTGTAAGTCGCTCTGGATTAGAGCGTCTATGTAAATGTAAATGTAATGCTAAAAGATTGAGACTAGCTAAATACTAGCGGTTTACAAGGACTGCTAAAAAAGTGAGCCTAGTTGACAAATGTATGTTTTGTAGGTTAGATGTTTTCTGTAACTGTAACTCTAATATGGGAAACATTCAAATTCACATTCAAAGTGAGCCAGTATATCTGTTTATACAGCAGACATGGAGGAGCCTTGTTTATACTAGTTGCAACATCATACAAAAATAAACATCTGAATAGATTAAATGATAAGACGAGGATTATATACTGGTGCATCATTTTCTCCTTTTTGTCAAGTCTGTGCTATTCACTGATTTTCAGTGGCTTTTCAGTTTCTGGTGGTGTCATTTGCAAGTATTTTGCCTAACCTCCTACAGTTATTGTTTAACTGTGTAATTGTCTGTGTTCATAAGATCATCACCATCCAGTCCGCGAGTGAAACACTATGCATTTATTTATTTATATTTTCATTTTAGGATGATGACTCATTGCTTAATTTTACGCATCTTTTTAATTTTTTTATTAATTTTTTTTTATATAAATCGGGCACTGCATATTTTAGCCTGAAACTTGAAGGTTAAAAATGGTCAGATTTCTTCTGAGATTACCTACAAAGTCCAGAATTGTGAACAGCTTAAAAAAAAGAAATGTTTTCAGTGGTTTCCATTTGAGTCATGCAGTAATCCCCTGCTGATTGCTGCCATTAGCATAGTATAAGGAGTTTGTGCCTCTACCCTAGAGAACAAAAGGATGATGGCAGGGTTTTATTGAATGCACTTGTTAGTGGAAAAACAACAGCGTAAAGTTTAATGATCTTCCTAGGAATGGCATTGTAAGGGACTTCGGTACAATTGCAGCAGGTAGTTCATGGAACACTAATCTGCATATTACAGCTGAAAGATCGTAAGAGTAGCAGGAGCATGTCATTTATTAATCCATCAAAAGCCCATGAAATTAAAAAACCCAGTTGAACCTTTTGAAAGCAGTCGTTTAGCTTCCTTCACAGTATGAACGACCTGCAAGTTCAAATGTAAGCTGCAGTATAAGACTAGAATTGTACATCTGCCACTGTAATCCTTAACTCATGAATATGAGCTGATCGGCTCTCAGGATTGCCTAATTGAAGAAACGCGTATCACGTATTTTGGCTGAAAATCAGCTGATCCTGATTAACAGCCAATTGATTTTTCCATTTCTAATGGGAACATAAGATGATTGCTGAAAGCATGTCCGGCTTGGACCTGTTTAGCTACCTTTAAAAGGCCATGTTTTGCTTTATCCTTGTTTGTTGTTCTGCTCTACTGGAAATTCTTCAGAATAAAGAAAGGGCTGGGTTGCAGAATCTAATAATCGAACAGGGTGAATTAGAAAGGTGAGGGAAATGTGAAACATGATGCCTCATTCATCATACTGCCTGCAGCAGTCTGTAGTCTGAAGTTGTTTTGCAACAGTAGGTTTTCAGAAATGGATGATCTGATCAGGAGAGTTTATCTGACCAGATTGGTGCCTTGTGCTGTTGATTCTTTTTTTTTTTTTTCATCACAGAAAGTCTAGTCATAAAACATCAATTACCTTAATGCAAGAAAGTAAATCAAAAAGTCCAGGATTAGGGTTGAATCTAATGAGATTTAGAATAAAAGGTTAAAGTTGATTTATTTATTTATTGATTGATTGATTGATTCATTGTGGTGACCTTATTGTGGTTCTAGATTAAACACTCATGCAAAGGAAGACCGAGCATGTATGGAAGACCATACCATCTGTTGACCTGTAGAAGTCTCTCAGTCCTTGTTCATGAAAACACCATGAGTGCATCTCGACCTCCGGTCTCCTTTGGTCGCCCATTCATTCCCCACTCATTTGAGAGGTCGGAACCTTGGCCTTTAGCCCGTGCTCCTCACGTTGTTTTTGTGGTCCGGAGACGTATGGTTTGGCTCTTTTCTTCCCATGTATTTATGGGAATCTGGAAGCTGGGTTATGTAGCAGGATTGTACCCTGTGGGTTTTAACACCCCCACGTCTGGAAGTCCTCAACTGAATAGCTTTTGAGATACTGAAAAGATTCCCTTGTGAGAGAGGCACTGACTGTGGAAGAGAACATGAGCCTATTTTTAGGGCTTAAAATGCCTTGCCTTATTTGGGAGAGTTTGCAAACATACCGTAAACCGAAAGGGAGCAGGAAACGTGAAGGTTTCAGGAGTGAAATGTTTAGTGAGTACTGCATACATACCAGATGACGGTTCTGAGTGTCGCTTCAGGTTTTATTTCGAAGCCTTTTTAGGAAGGCGAGTACACTCTTTTTAAAACGGGGGGGAAATTGGTCAAATTATTTGAAATGATGGCATTGAGGAACCACCTTTTGGTTTTTTTTCCCAGTGTTCTACCACAGGCTGGTTATTTTCAGTGCTTAGTAAAGACCAAAGCTAGTTGACTCCAAACACGCTTGTTCCTTTACTAAGTACAGGTAGCAGGTAGTCTTAATTATTGTATGTGATCATTGACTATATACCACAGATGGCATAAATATTAGGGTAAAAACTAGTAAGTTGAATATGCTTTTAAGGGGCCCATTTTAATCACAGCTGAAAATTCCTTCCTTTTCTTGCAATACAAGAGTGTGTTTCAAGTTTCAGACCATTTACTACTTCCCAGTCCATACCATTCATTGTGTTTTGTGTGTATATGTGTGTGACACTTTTTAATTTCCATTTTTGTATCCTTTCAAAATAACAAAAGAGGAAAAAGCCCTGAAGCAAACGTTTGGGGACACTGCATGGTCAGAACACAGTAACACCCTCAGTACAAATTTAGCAGCATGTAAACAACAAAAGCTAAGCCTTTCAGCCCCCCCATTCTTCCCTGCAGGAGGTTTCTAGTGCTGTCTTGTGTCCATTGCCTATTCACAGGTTTTCAATGATGTTAAAGTCAGGGCACTGTGTGGATTGTGGCCAAACCTTCAGCTTGAGCCTCTTGAGGTAGTCCTCAAGGGAAAAAATGCTTCCAGAATTTTCTGATATTCAAACAAAACCATTCATTGTTGAGAGAGCTGTTTCATGAGCCACTGTTTGCAACTAAAGTGAAATCTAAAGATCTAAAAATCCTCCTGACGGTCGTTTCTTAATTACCTTAAGAACTGGGCAACCGGCTACCACTTTAATATCTTTGCTTTGGGGGTATCCAGTCTGTTTTATCTTAAAAGGTCTTGGCAGGTGCTCAGAGGAAGTTATGGCTGCTGATTGTTGGGGCTTAAGGTTTAAGGATTCTGAATTCTTATTAATCTTTTACAATTGCCATGGTCTGTCTTTTTCTAAAGATGATCCTGAACAAGCCACAGCCCTTAGACGCTAGTTAAAATCTTGGTGAAAGTCCTTTAAACCAAACCTTTGCATGGTGCTTCTTTCCTTTTTTTCCCCTTTTAATATTGTATATAAAATATACCAGTCTTGCCTAAAATGTTTGTCACCGTCACTGTGGATAGTATAGATTATTTATTTCATGTGATATGATATGGATGTATGTTATGCAGCCTCATACACACAGCACTACACATTCTCTTGGGCTTTTGCTGTGGCATGAGTTTTGCTTGTATCTGTGTTTTTAGCACTGTGGCGCCCAGTCGTATATGCTATTGATTTAGCCGCTCCACCTGAACCTACTGGGTTCGTTTCCATGTCAATAAATTGTCTTTGCAGGTTTTCTTCTGAGAAAGGGGCAGCAGAGAGAGGAGCGCCAAGCAGAGGTGAGAAAATCAATGTTAAAAATAATATATATTAAAAAATATATAATAAAATAACAATAAAAAGAAGTGTGAAATTGGAAATTAGGCAATCCCCATCTATCATTTGCAAAAACATCCTTATTGATTTTCTTTGTTAACGATATATTTTTTTAGAAAAGAAGGTCATCTTATGGAGTATTTCTGTTTTAGAGGTACTTGTTTGTCTGGGGGTTTTATTAATAGAATTAGGTTATGTATATTTAATTAATAATTGGCTTGCTTTACTTGATTTAACAGGTGGTAGAAACAGCAGAAGAGGAAATTTAAGATCCTCACCAGCAGAATCGCGAGGTAGGCAAATTGTCATCACTCTAAATTATACCTCACCCGAATCATGTCTTATTGCCATGCCAGTCTATACTAAAAATAAAAAAAGAGTAAAAGGCTAAAATAGAACTAAAAATGGCTCTTTTTTATTGCTATGTTTTTTTTTGTTTTTTTTCTACTCAAAAGATTATTTTCTAAAGAACAATATACAACAGGTTTTATAATACAGGGAAAAAGTTGCCTTTATTATAGACCAGCTTCAAAGAGTGAATGTTTTCATTTGACAATACAAAATTAAAAGAATATCATTTATAATTAATTTCATTTAACCTCAAAATTGGATTCTTTAATAAAGAATTGGTTTATTATTGAACTATTTGAATACATAGATGCCCCATTGCCTGCTTAACTAGACCTTTATGTACTTGGAAAACATCTTGGTTCTTTAAAGAGACAGAGAATCTTGTCGGTACTATTTAGAACTCTTTTGGCTTAGTATGCAGCACTGCGTTGGAGGTTCATACTAAAATCATTTTTGAAAGTTCATAACAGATCATTAATGTCTTTTATCTTTGTTTTTTTGTGTGTGAGATGCAGGATTCATGCCTCTATAATGAACTGTATAAACCACAGCTTCTAAAGAAATAATGATGCACTTGGCCATAAAATCTCAACTAGATTTATAAGAGTGTGAAATTCTTTCCTGGTAATGTTTCTAAAGGAAATGTGCCACTAAAGCAACATGATGGCATCAGTGTGTCATGTCCTTATTATCTCATATTTTCTTTAAAGTCAACCCAGTTCGACAGCGTGATAAAAAAGGAAAGAATGTTCCTGTAGTTGGAAGCAAAGCGAAAGGAAAGGATCGTCTGACTGGCAGAGCCAGGAGGTGAGAAACTTTCTATTTATATTATTACATTGATATAAACAAGTAGTAGGAAGCTCAAAAATAAAAATAAAAAATGTAAAAAAAAAAATAATAATAATAATCTAGAAATCTTATTGTCTGGAATAATGAATAGAGCTCTATTTAGGCCTGTCACGATAACTTTTAGCAACTTGTTGCACAATATATTGGCATCACCCTGATCATTTTTGCTGACTACAATGTTGGCCATTTTGTTTACTTTGTAGATTTTATATATATAAAAATATATTTATGTATTTTGTGTAGTTTAGCCAGTTCTGAACAGCTATTTTGTTGTTTAGCTGTTTTGTTAGTTTTTTTCCGTTCTGCCTGGTCCCAAATTGTCCAGCTATTTACACTGTCTGTATCCCAAGTAGTAGGGGTGTAACAGTACACAGAAGGCTCAGTTTGGTTCACACCATATTTTGGACATTATAGTTTGGTATGGGTTCAGTACAATGGCAAATAAAGCCTCCAAATGCTCAAGACTAGGCTTCTTTGCATTACGTTTGAGCGGCCAGTTGTGTAGGTTACAGCTTGCTCCTCCCTGACGTAGTTGGGTTCATTAGGAATTTTCCCACACAGTAAATTTTGAAAGAAGCCATGTCATTTGCACTCACTGTAGTCAGATGCCAAGCAGCTTGAGCTGGGTTTAGCCAGGCATGTTGCTGATCTGCTAATGGCTTTCAGGTTGAGGCTTCCAGGGGTTCAGCATTATCCAAACCGTGACAGTTCTGTACCATAACCTCTACCGTTGTACCCCTACCGGGTACAATAACATATACTACAGTGGTTAATCAGTACTCACAAAAGACACTAGCAAGAGCAAATTTCTTTTAGAAAATGGCCAAGACTCACTAGGCTTAAGCTAGAAGAGGTGATCATTTATCAGATATTTACAATACTGTCATTGCTAAAGAATGTTTAGTAGTATTTCAGAGCACACGTCTCCCTTGTTTTTGGCTGCCTCAGAGTTTCTGTCTACTGTATGCTGTCGTAGTATTCTTTATGGTTGTCTGTGGTGAAAGAAGTTCAGAATTACATGTGTGTTTAAGTCCTGAATTCTTTTTTTCAGATGGGATGCAAAAGTGGAGGAGGATCTGTTACAGGTTCGTTTGTTTAGTTCTGAGGTAAAAAAATAAATAAATAAAATAAAAAAATTGACCTCTGTTCTACTGAGGGCCGTAATAAATATTAAATGCCAGTTTTATTGTTCTTCCATAATGTTGTGAAACTTTGAGTGAACCCCAGTTTCCAGCTGAAGCTACAATGTACAGTCAGGTCCATCTATTTTAGTTCAGTTTTACTTTACTTTACTTACAGTCTGTGTAGACCTTCAGATTTAATGTGATTTTTTGTTTGTTTATTTTACATTCATATCAGAACAATGGACCATTTCTACTTATTATTGTTCCATGGCCATGGGTAATCTTTCCTCACTTACAAGTGACCATATAAAAGAGTTGATTTCAAGTGTGGCATCTGCATTTGGAACCTGTTAACTCTTAGTATGACATCAAGAAAGACCTGTATGGCTTTCAGTTGGGGTTGGGTGGTATAACTGTAATATCATATACTGTGTTATTAAAAAATATTGACTCTAAGAGGACAGCATTTCAAAATTACAACGTAGCTGATGTCTGTAATGTGTCTTATCTAGTTCATGGCCAAGTGAGCTCATTCCTCCCCATGCACATTTAAGAGAGCAACAGCGTTGGGGTGCTGTGAAGCATAGTCTGAATTAAAAGGAAAGCAAGCAAATCTGAATGAAACAGGCAACTAAATGTGCATGAAAACATTCCTAAGACCATTTACTTGACTTTGTGCTTTTGGGTATGAGGCTTTAACCTCTAAAACTGTGAGATTTGAGCCTCAGTTAGCTCATGTAAGCCAAGGTAGCTGGCTGTGGGTCCAAATACAGCTAAGGCCAGTCTAATTTTGGGTTTCTGTCACTCCAACACTAGTTTCTTGACTTTGCTCACTCATACAAGAGATTTTATCGTTGATACCAGCAAAGCAAAGACTAGTTTACTAAGTGGGCTACAGAACAAAAACAAACAACGGGGAAACTTTCTGGCCTTTCAACAGCTGTCACTCATTCTGTGTCATTCTTGTATAAATGTTTATGGGTTGGCTTTGTCAGCCACACTTAGCCAGCATGGTAAGCAGATTGTTATCCTGCTAACTAAGCTAATGCTAACCACCTTCTCTCTCCTGATTCAGAGCAGTTTAACATTTGTAATTGTCAGACTGACTGCTTAACAGCTATTTAATGGTTGATTTAAAACTGCGTTTGTTTGTCTTAGTCTGTGATCCTGTGAACAAACTGAAGAAGGTATTTGGTCAATTTTCAGTTAAAAACAGATTGTACGAAAGCCACGTAAATGCATAACGATCAGTACTACTAGCTCAACTTGCGCTACTCCTACGCCCCCCAGTAATACCATGTACCGCGGTAATATTTTGAGATGGTATGACTGCATGCATCTATAAAAAGTACAACCCTACTGCCAGTATAGTCATTGATATGAAACAAGACCACAACATCCAAATACTTATGAACCTGACTGTAGAAGCCGATCTCTTACATGGTAGTTAGATGGCATGATGGCACTGACCATCTGTAACCTTTAGGTTTAATGAGTAATATCTCACTGATTCCCTCTTCTGACCAGACATGTCCAGATACCAGTTTAGAGGAGTTTTTGGAGGAGCTGGATGCTCTGTGTGAACCCGAAGCTGAACGCAGCACTCCAGACACAGAGACCCAGGATGGATTCAGGATTGATGCCACTGCCGATATCAAAGCAGCGAGTCAACATGATAATCCTAAGGAGTCAACAAACACTGAGGCATCTGGCACTAAAAACACAGAGAAGAAGGTTCGTTTTTCAGAAGACCTCATTAAGGGAGCTTACGAGAAGAACACCAGCGCTGGCACAGCAGAGACTAAGGCTAGTTCTTTAAAGAACACGTTGCAGGGCAAAACAGCAGCAGAAGAGGAGGACACCCACCAAGCTTTGGAGCACAACCAGGACAGCATCAAAAACACCCAGGGACAAGAGGTCATAGGCAAGCTACCCACAGATGCCCTAAGCAAATCGTCAGGTCAGGAAGATGTGCAGGACACGAGTGTGAAAGAACTTCCAGAATCACCTAAAGGCTTCTTTAAGGAAGGAACTGAGAGTGGACCTAAAGAAGCATCCGATCACGGCTTCAGTTCTCAAAATGTTTGTGATGCCTCCGATTCCATTGACCAGGAGCTACTTCACCCTGTGGAGCATATGAAGAGCAGCACCTCCAGAAGCACTGGTAGGAGAGAATTAACGTTTAGTCTTTGATTGAAGAGTCTGATAGGACAGAGAATTTAGAGAATTACTTGTAAAAGTTTCTTTGTCTTTGATGTAATTCTGTAAATCTGATGAGTTCATTTAAGGCTTATTTAGATTCAATAGAGCGAAAGACCTATCTTGTACTCCATTGTGGGTATAAAAAAATCAGAAGAAGTACGAGAAGCATGTTTGTAATATTTACATCTATGACTAAAATCTTTTGCCTAAAGTGTAGTTTGACCGTATCCTGTAGGCAGAAGTGGTTATAGTAGCCTAAAATTGCTCTTAGTTTATTTTTGAAATATAAAAAATGGAAAAAAACAATACTTGAGTAAGTAAAACTATGATATTGATTAACTTTAAGTACTGAGTTTCCCTGTAGAGATGCAGTGGACTTGTTACATCCAATAGTAATTGGATTTAATTGGCAATATTCTGCTATTTTTTTTTATCCCATTTTCTACTTTCTCCTTAATTTTGGTCCAAAATGAATAAGTGAAGCTCAGCAGTGTGTGATACACAGATCAGCCATAACATAAAAACCATTGACTGGTGACGTGAATAACATTTTGATTATTTTGTTTTAGTACCACCTGTTATCCACAAGTGCGGTCCCACCCGTGGGCTCTGAACGTTCGGCTTTAAACGTGACACAAGCGTCAGCTTTAATTAAACTGATTCATCAAATCTGTTTGCTAGTTAGTCTTCCCACAACGCACAGCACAACCCTAAAATTCAGGGATTGTCCTTTCAATCTTAAGCAGTCCAAAGGTTGCAGAAAAGGACCATTGCAGGTAGCCAGAACTTGCTTTACTCTTAAAGGGTTAAGAGGTAGATATATTGGGCAGGATGTGAACAGGCAGTTCTTGAAGTTGATATGTTGGAAGCAGGACAAATGGGCAAGCGTAAGAATCTGAACCGCTTTAACTAGTGCCAATTTGTGAAAACTAGATGACTGGAACCGAACTGCAATCACCAAAACACCAGGCAGGTCTTGGGATTTTTTTTTTTTGGTATGCAGACGCGATCCAAGGAAGGACAGCTGTGAACTGGCCACCAGGTCATGGGAACCCAAGGCTCACTGTTGCGATCCACAGAGGCCTCACCTTACAACCTGCAGAATTAAAAGAATCCGCTGTTAACAGCTTGCTGTCGGATACCACATTACACCTTCCGAGGTCTTTGGAGTCCATACGTCAACAGGTCAGGAGCTGTCTTGGCAGCACGAGGGAGATCTGCATAATATTAGGCTTGGTTTTTATGTTATGGCTGATCTGTTTGAGCAACAGCAAAGCATCACAAGCGTTGATCTGGCCGAACAGAACGAAGTTAAACCCAGAGGAAGCATTCAAAGTTCGGTGTGAATGCTGAAGTGAAACCGGGTAAAGCTTAATGACTTTATGCACAAATGTCCTCGAATAAGTAAAAGTATTTATATAAATTACAAACCAGATTTTTTTGTTGATTTTAATAGTTAGTAAATAGTTACTGACCACCCTGCCTGAGGGCTAATAGAGCTAATTATATAACCTCTGTCACAGCATTGAGATAACAGATCAGGGTCCCTGGAACAGTTATTGGTATTAAGGTCATGTAACTCTGTCTGACAGAAGAGCTGATTGACTCCGGTCTCTCAGTATTGAGTTTGGAATCTGGAGAACCTCTTCCTGACCACAACACAAGCACTGATAAGGTAAGAGCAAGTTCAAAACAGACCATTCTTAAAATCAGAGATTGAGGTCGCAACGCTGACTGAACTGGGTTGACCTCGCCTGGATTCTGGGGAAGGTGTTGCAATTGAAGCATTAGTTGGTCATTTTCTTTTCGCGTGCCATGAAGAGGCTGGATTTCCTGGAGGCCTGGCTGCATGCTGATGAGAATCTGTTATTTGACTTGCAAATTTGAAGTAGCTCTGCCTTGTGTGGCTGAGCAGCCCGCTGAACATCCAGTAGAGGGTTCAAGTGATTCGGCGAGAGGTTTTAAAGTGGCACTGTGCATGTTCACTAAAGGCTCTGTTCCATCAACATCACGTTAATGCACTACATCCCAAAAGCACCAGGAGATATCTAATGGCGCTTTCAGGAGCATTCTCTTTTTATGTTTGCAGTCATTTATTGTGTGAATCGAGTGATTTTGGTTAGTAGTTTAATTCCCAGACAGTATTCTCTAGATTTTAGCTTAAGCCTGAGTTGCACCACTGTTTTGGCAATGATCCAGAGACCCAATATTGATGCTCTCCTGATTGCTAACTGTTTATGTGTATTAGTACTTGGATTCATAAAGATATAATCCACATAAGTGACACACATACTGTATGTTCAAATGTTTTTGTTGGGTCGGACCCTCCTAAATGAATGCATTCAGCTACTTCACATTGCACCCATTGCTGACACATGTTCAAATGTGCACACACAGCTTGTCTTGTCGCTGGAGAGAAGAATTGACAATAGAATAGAACTCTCTGGAGCAGATCAGCATGAATCTATTGGAACCAATTGGGGTTATAAACTCACCCAGTATTGAGCTGTGGAGCTGAGTTTTTAATATCCTTGAGTTCTTAAATTTTTTTATTCATGTTGCACTGTTAACTCTCAGCTGTGTGTGAGGACTGTGCTGCTCCCTGCTTCAGTCCCTTTTGTTCACCAACTGGGTTTAAGCGAAAAAAATTTTGTTTGTTTGTTTATTTTCTATTTTTTTCCTGCCATAAGTATAAGTAATTATGTGTCAACAATTTCTAGACATAAACACAAAAGAAAATAAGTTTGTGTGTCTGCTTAGGGTATTCAAAGCTGTGTTAACTTGAGCATAGATGACCTAGGCTTTTAATAAAAAAAAAAAAAAGCATCGTTTTCCCAAGCGTTTCAATTGCCCCGTAATGTTGCATTGGCGACGGTTTGGAATGGCTGACTGGCTGCCCGTGTCGGAGGAGGCATTTGTCGGTCTTCACCCTCCCAGTGTCAACAGCATTTCATGTAATGAGGGAGAATATGTATGAGTGTGGTAGTCATAAATTAAAAAATAAAAATGTCAGGATCTCTGAGTATGAACTCGCAGTCCAAATCCCAGGGGGTCAGTCACATGTGGCCCTAGACCCTCTCCATGGCTCCTTTTCTCACTTTCTCTCTTTTGCTATATCCCTTTTATACTCTACAGGTAGTATTATCCACTGGTGTTAGTCACATATGGTATTTGCCTATTTTATATGTTACAGTCTCATTACTTTATTCATATCAGTATAACTCTGGTTATTGTCTAGCATTAATAAATCCAGTTTAGCTTCTGGTTTGCGTTTTTAAGAATTCTAAACTGTGATTAAGAGCATAATGCTACGTTAACTCTTACAAAATGTTCTTGGGTATTCATGTTTGAAGTTATTCAGACATCTACTCTTAATGTAGTCAGATAAAATCAATAATTACATTTACTCATTTAACCTTTATCGGTCCCGGAACCCTCATAGGTCCAAGTTTCTGAGAAAAAAAACCCTACAGTTACATGAGGTTATTAGTTGTAGATCCATATCAGGAATGCATGTGTAAAGTGATTATATTATTACCCAGCCTATTATCCTCCATTATGGCTGGCGAATAGGGTCTGGTGGGGAGATATGAAGGGAAAATGGGATCCTGAGGGGGAAGTGTTCGCAAGAGCGCATGACTCTGATTGAAAGAGACTGTGTGACTCTGTACAGAGATTTCTACGCCAGTCATTCAGTGAGGAAGAGGAAACGAAAATCTCCAAACGTGTCTTTGCTGACTCTGACCGTGTCAATTAGGCAATAATGCAGTAAGGTGCAATGTATATATGGATGCACAATAAAATATATAATAAATGTAATACATTTACAGATGCCAAGCATCTCATGCAGGCATATAAGCATATTCAGTAAGCCATGAGAGAGAATTGCTCTCCCTGAATTACCCAATCTAATAGATGCAAACATCTACTTTATATATTGCTGAAACAGGTGTGCAAATGCACACTCCTAGCTTGTCTAGTCCTTGTAGAGAAGTACTGCCAATAGAATTGGACTCTCTGGAGCAGATAAACATAAACCTATTAGCACCATGCCTAATGCCCAGTGTGGGCTAGAGGGGTATAAAGCCCCCCAGCATTGAGCTGTGGAGCAGTGGACCTGTGTTCAATACTTTTGGGATGAGTTGGGGATGAGTTGGTGGTAATCATCCAGCATCCTGACCTCACTAATGCTTTTGTTGCCGAATGCAATCAAATCCTCACAGCAATGCTTTAAAATCTAGTAGAACGACTTTCCTAGACAGTAGAGACAGTTGCTTCATCAAAAACAGACACTTTTTTAATACCCTTGAATTTGGAGGAAACAATGAATGAGTCATTTTCTGCAACTTAAAGTAGCTGAATGCATTCAATAGAAGGGGTGTCCACAAACATTTGGACATATAGTGTATTTATCAGCATTTAAACAGTCGGCCCTTGAAGGGGACAGGACTTGTTGGAAGCAGGAAAAATGGAGTGTCTGACTGACTTTGACTTTGACCAGGGCCAAACTGTGGTGGCTGGATGACTGGATCAGACCGTCTTGTGGGGTGTGTGGTCTGGTATGCATTGGTCAATACCTACCAATAAATAAATATAAAGGAATAATAAAAAGGAGCGTTGTTGCCTTTCTTTTAGCCTGTTGGCTATCGGACAAGTTGATCAGCCTGATTGAGCATGTTAAGGAAATATGATTTTTTTTTTTTTTTAATATGTTAATACAAGGATCATTTGTAGTGAGGTGGCCCAGCCAATTATTTTATAATGCTTTAGATTGCAGGTGTCAAACTCTCTCAGACATGTTAGAATTAATTTCTTAATCATAAGCTCAAACTAAACATTAAATAGTTCTTGAGTGACCTGTGTTTGTAACGCTGAAATGCACAGTGATCTAACATCTGCTTCTTTCTGTCTTTCCTCCAGGCTAGAGAGAATGGGAAGATCGTTTAGACGGAGCCTTCCTTCACGCTCACGCCTGGATCCAGACTTAAGACTGAAAACCAAAACGAGCAAAAGGCCGTACTGCAGTTTGCCTGTTTTAGTTTATTCCAACTCCACGAATGGTTCGGTGTGGAACTAACGCAAAATTAGCACAACGATTGTTTTACCTACTGTATTTAACTCCTCTTGCTAATTCATAGGTCGTAGGGGTAACTTGAAACTGTATGTTTTGACTGAGAAGGGAAGATGAGAGAGGGGTGAAGAATGAAACAGGGAGGTGTCTGAGAGTCAAGGTAATGTATCTTGCTTGGAAAGATTCTTTTAAAACCGTTTGGAGGTGAATCTACTTCTGATTTACTGTCCTGTATGTGACTACACTCCTAATGTCTAACTTTAACATCAGATTGGGTTTTGTGGTTTGATGAATTTGCAAGGAAATTAGGCTAAGAGCACTACACAGCATATTGAATGTCTAACTTAAGTCCTTTGACACATGTGTATATGCAATGGAAGGAGGAAATTCTACAATTCACACCTATACAGATAGACACATTCAGGCTTGAACCCATCAAGGAAATATCATGTCATTGGACACCGTACGGAAGCCTCCTTATTTTCCATTAGAGACTATATTTATTTTTGTAAACACGTTTTCAGACTTGGGGACGTGGAGTTTTGGAGCGAAGACAGTTTAAGCAATGTTTACTGCTTTGAGGTACGTTTCTAAGCACTTTATTTTGTAAGAATGTTAATGAAATGTTACAGTTGTTGAATTTTCCTTTGAAAAATACTGTACGCTGACACACAAACCCCCTTTAAGAATGAACCTTTGACAGCTAACATTTTTGTCCGGGATTTAGTTGCTTCAACTGAATCTTGTTTGATCGGTTGTGACCAGTGACGAGGCGCTTTTTGTGATTGCACATATTCTGAAACAGGCCCAGAAGAACACACTTGGTAGGATGTCATGTAGTCCAATACATATTTCATTATAGATATGCCTATAAAAGTCTTATTAGACTTGAATGAAGAAATGTCAACTCTGCCCATTAAAAAAAAAAAAAAAAGTGTCCTCATTTGTTATGAGCAAGTAAATATTACAAATTAGAAATGGCCTAATAGTAAATAGTAAGTTCAATCAAGTACTGGACAGTTCTCTTCAAGTTCACATTTCACTGTCAAGTTCTGGCCTGGGTTCTCCATCACTGTTTTAGCACAACAGTACATTGTTGCAGGCCTATTCTGACCATTTCCGTGTTAGTAAAACTGTATCAGTAGAGCTTCTAACTTGCGTATTGAATTCAAATAAAGAAATGATCAGTATTTGTTTTGAGCATGAAGTGGCTAATTTAACATTTAGATTATTTTCCTTATTATTATTTTATTTTATTTTATTTTATTTAAATCTTGCTCAGACTAATATTTACATCACCACTGTCACTTTGTGTCCATGGAGATTTGAAACCAACTTTGTGTACTGCATATTAAAGAGACTTCGGCTGACACATGCCTATACTTGATCGTATTTGTTAACACGCGTGTTTATTACTTCGTCTTCATGCTTTATGCTCTCTCTCATGTCGATATCCTCTGAGATTAACAGATATTTCTGTCACTCAGAATAGGTATGTATGTAAAGGCTCTGAGTGGTTCAGCAGACTAAGATGCTGACACGATGGCCAGAGGATTGCAAGTTTAGTTCCTGGGTCATGCTGCTTTGTCATCAGCAGCCAGAACCCAAGAGAGCACAATTAGCTATGCTTTCTGTGGGTGGGTAGATAGTGCTCTCTCTCCACTTCACTCCCATTGTGATGCTGGCCAGCACAGGCATCTGTTCCCCAATGTATCAGAGCTGGGGGCCCCGGCACCTGTGATGGAGCCTACAACACCTAATGCTGGTTTAAAACTTCTTTCAGTCCGATTCAAGTTCTGGGAAGCTTCTGAACTCAAATGGAAGAGTGGGTTTACTGCATGGTCTCATTTTCTACCTACCAAGTATCTTTCGGTTTGTACTTTGAGTCAGTATTCAGGTTGTGTTGTGTTGCTTTTCCAGTATTCACTCATTGAGCACTTTATTAGGAACACTTGTACACTCACTCATCCTACAGCCTATGGTGTGGCAGTGGTGCAGTGCGTAGTTTTTGCACAAACGGTCGAGCAGCTTCAGGAAATGATCACATCAACAATCAGAATTGTGCATTAAAGACTAAACGTGCTGTAAACCCCTTAAATGCCTTTGTTAATGAGAGGTGTCTACAGAGAATGGCCAGGCCAGCTGCCTGAAAGGCTGCAAGAACTACAGTTGTACAAACCACTCTGCACAACTGTCACGTTAATACCAACACCAATCCGTCGTTGTTTGAATACCACAGACTATTTGAGTATTGTTGCTGATCAAGTGCATCCTTTCAGGGCCACAATTTACCCGTCTCCAGCATGATGATGCTCCAAGTCACAAAGCCAAAGTCCTCAATGTTTTCATTAACATGACCATGAGTCCAGTGTTCTTTAGTGGTCTTTCCAGTCATTGAATCTGAATACAATAGAAAACCTTTGATAGGTGGTACAACCGCCGACTCCAGCAGTAGTCGAGGCCGATGAAAGCTTATACCCTCTGGGCTGAACGAACAGAAAGGCACGAGTCACGAGAGAAAAGTGCCCACTCCACCTCACTGCCTCACAGGATTTTTTTCAGATGCCACAGGGGACCTTCAGAGGTCTTGTAGAGCGAGCTGTTTTGACAGCATGTGGAGGAACACCAGCGTTTTAGGCAGGTGATGAGGATTCGGTGGAGGCATTTACAAATAATATGCTTCAGTTTCTTTCCAAGCTCCATTGAAAATGATCATGAACACATAATCATGATCTACACAGTTTACTTGGATTTATTTATTTTTTTATGTATGTATTTATTTATTTATTTATTTCCACAGGCAGCAAAGGTAGGGCAAACAAACATACAGGCTGCAGTTTGTTTAATAGTGTTTGCGTGTCCTAAAGATAGCAATATTCAAGTAAAATCACCTTTAGTCCTTTAGGGTAATGTAATACACACACTTTAATAATAACAACCACAGATCATTTATATTCATCATTAATGAATGTATTAACATTTATTTATAACAGATAACGAGGTAATGAGCTTCTACTTTATAATCAACCAACCCAAACCTTTAACTAGCCAAGCGTTAATCAGTATTACACTACAATAGGAGACATAAGTTAATAGTTAAAAATGACCTCAATAAACACTCCTATACAATACATTAAAAAGTGGTAGTCCATAAACTACATCAGTAAACACTCCTATAAACTACAAAATGAAATATTAGTTCATAAACATCTATAAACACTCATTCATTATAATAGGTGATCCTTGTCCATAAACAACCTCAGTAAACACTTCTTTCCTCTAGAATAGGAGGTATTAGTCCATAAACGACCTCAGTAAACGCTGCTGTACACTAGAACAGGAGGTATTAGTCCATAAACGACCTCAGTAAATGCTCCTGTACACTAGAACAGGAGGCATTAGTCCATAAACGACCTCAGTAAACGCTGCTGTACACTAGAACAGGAGGCATTAGTCCATAAACGACCTCAGTAAACGCTGCTGTACACTAGAACAGGAGGTATTAGTCCATAAACGACCTCAGTAAATGCTCCTGTACACTAGAATAGGAGGCATTAGTCCATAAACGACCTCAGTAAAAGCTCCTGTACACTAGAATAGGAGGCATTAGTCCATAAACGACCTCAGTAAACGCTCCTGTACACTAGAATAGGAGGTATTAGTCCATAAACGACCTCAGTAAACGCTCCTGTACACTAGAACAGGAGGTATTAGTCCATAAACGACCTCAGTAAACGCTCCTGTACACTAGAATAGGAGGCATTAGTCCATAAACGACCTCAGTAAACGCTCCTGTACACTAGAATAGGAGGCATTAGTCCATAAACGACCTCAGTAAACGCTCCTATACACTAGAATAGGAGGCATTAGTCCATAAACGACTTGATACACACTTCTATACGCTAGACAAATGTATATATTAGCCCGAAGGCAACCCTTGTAAACTCTCCTATGCATTAGTATAGGACGATAGTCCATAGAAGACTACATAAAATACTCCTAATAGAAAGGGGATATTAGTCCACAAACGGCCTCAAATAACACTCCTATACACTAGAATTGGAGATAATAGTCCATGACCAACTTCATAACTATCCTATAAGCTAGAATAGGCGGTATTAGTCCATAAACCACTCCGACTCACTAGAACACACCTCAGTGAACACACCTGAGAAAGGACAGGTAATAAACCACAGACAGGTGAACACTAATGAAAAGGAGGCCCTAAATGGGAGAAGGGTATTTTTGCAATTTGTTTCTTTACTTTCCTTGCACTGCACTCCACAAGCAATAATTGAGGCATCAGCTCAACTAAACCCCCCCCCCCAAAAAAAAAACACCTTTACTACCAGCAGCTTTATTAGACGATCAGTAACACGTCTCTGCCTAGCTATTGTGAAATAGCTATGAAATACGAAGACGCCAAAGAGAAAGATCACAGCGCACCGTTTTAATATATTCCTGAAGAAAATAAAAATGGACAGAGATGTTGTTTGAAAAACGGATGCCTGCTGCCTAGCGCTCGCTGCGTTAAGGGATCCTTCATTTGGGATTAGTCTCTTATTAATCTTGAATCATCCCTCCCCCAGGCCTGTTGCTCTGGAAATGGCTCCCCGCGCCTCCTGAACGTTGCTTTCCCTTCTGTTACTCTTTTAATTACGTTTTCCAACAGGCCCTCTCTGGGGCAGCCGCGGTCCTCTCGGGGGACTCCGTGTTCCACAGCAAGGGCCCGGGGTCATATGACTGGGTGCATGGCGGGGAAGACAGAAGGTGTCACTTTCATCTTCACTGTGTTTTAATCATTTGGGCTCTATGGCCTACACTGCACACCGTGTACTCACTATGCAGGTACACAGGGTCCTTGTATTTAGTCCAACAGATTCATGAGGAGCATGTTTAGGGTCATATTGTTATATTGCTGTCATTTTTTTCTCCATGCTTTGAACCCTGTAGCTGCTCTGTATACTGTGTAAATAATTCTGGATGAATGGACCAATAAAAATGCTCTCTTGTAAAGTCAACATTTTGGAGATGCATGTTTTTCATTGGACAGCTACGATATAAATAACTCACTGTGAACGCTAGCCAGGCTAAACTGCAGCCCCAACGTGGTGGTGGTAGTTTCAACACAGTGTTACAACTACGCCAATAATATGAGATGTTCTTATGCCCCGTTTAACTTTAAAATAGTTAAGTGCTTGGATGTTTGATGCACCGATTTATCAAAAATGTACTATTTTCAAATGTTTCAACTCTAATATTCTAAAAAATTATTTTCTATTTTGTGGTTGAAACAAGTTCATTCAGGATCATTTGGGTGTTTTGATGATCTTTATTTGTCTGGTGTAAACCAGCTGTTTAAAACAAATGTAAAATTGTGTTGCCATTACCGCCGTCCACCCACACCCCCTCTTTCAATGTCTGCTACTTGCCGTTTTTGTGACGACTACTGCTATTAGTGATCAAATCCAGCCCCTGAAGTGTCCAGCCAGAGTCAAAAATAAAAAGACTTTGACTATTGCAAATTTGCTTAAAGGTACACTAGAATGGCAACCTTATTCACTTTGGCATAGTTGAATAAAGAGGGTTCAGTACACGGACGTGATAAACACTGCTGTTCCTCCTTTAAAAGAATATATGGCATAACCAAAACAAAGCTGTAAAATGGGCCATTTTCTCACACCTCAAAGAAACCGCGTAAATTTTAATACAATCTTTTAAATAGACCCAGCCCACTGACGTAGTAAACTGCAACGACCCCCTCGGGAGATTATGCTTATGTCTATGTTACTTGTAGTCAGTTTTCTGTGGCTTAGCCAGTGCCATTGTCCGCAGAAGGGGAACTCAAAAGTGGCGTGTGACAAAGCAAAGGCTGGGGAAGTGAGCAGGTATTCATACTGGGCTAACAGATAACCCTAGTCATCATCTCTTCAGGTTGCTAACCGCAGACAGCAAGACAGGGTACTATCCGGATACTATCGCCACACAGTGTTATGCACTGTGCTATGCTTCATGGGTTCTGTGTGAGCCGTCACAGCACCCTGCTGTAAACAAACCTCCAAAATACTCACAAGCCCTCTGTAAAAGAAAAGGTCAGGGTCATAGGGTTGTGAATGGTTGTGTAAAGCCACATCTGGACATTTTTCACCCCAAACAAAGTAACATATTACACACTATTGTAGGATATATTAGGACATTGTGGAAGTACTCCATTTGAGAATCTGCAACAACACAATACAATTGTCATGTATGTTTTAACCTATAAACAAGTTTTTCTATTTTTCTCATTCCGTAGATCCGGTCACTGGCTGTGAGGAGTTTGGTGTGTTCTCCCCATGTCCTCTTGGGTTTCCTCCAGGTACTCCGGATCTCTCTTATCTCCCAAAAACACATGGTAGGCAAATTAGCGATGCTAAATTGGTGCCCTGTACTGGGGGAATTCCTGCCTTCCACTGTCCACTGATTCTGAGTAGGCTTCCACCACAGCCCTGACCAGGAAAAGCAGATAAGAAGATGACATTGTTATTTACTAGCCATAACATTAGCACCACCTAATGCCTAATATTGAATAGACTGAATCTGTGCCACCACAACAGATCAGACCATCCAAGGAATGGACTCCACGAGACCTCTGAAGGCGTCCTGTGACATCTGGCACCAAGACGTTAGCAGCAGATCCTTTACGTTTGGTAAGTTGTGAAGTGGGGCCTCCATGGATTGCATTAATGAGCCTTAGGTGCCCATGACCCTGTTGCTGGTTCTTAGCTTGTCCTTTCATGGAGCACTTTTGGTAGGTACTGACCACTGCATGCCAGGAGCACCCTGGCAACAAGACCTGCCTGATGATTTGGAGATGTTCGGACCCAGTCGTCTAGTCAAAGTTTCAATGTCTCAGATCCTTATGCTTGCCTATTTTCCCTGTTTTTAACACATCGCCATCAAGAAACGAACAATGACAGTTCACTTGCTGCCTATTATATCCACCCCTTGACAGATTTTTTTATATTTTTTTTACGTGGTACTAATGTTATGGCTGATTGGTGTGTAGCTAATCAAAACAGGAGAACAAAAAATGACCACGTTAAGGTACTGTGTTACCTTACCCTCACTCCCATTCTCATGAACAGACCTCGGGTGACCCCTCAGTCTCAGTGATGAAAACTTACCAGCAGAGGGGTCTTCGGTCTGTTGAGGACCAGGATTAAGAGCTGTGCATTGACTTGACAGGATGTTCCTCAGCAATCAATGCTGTATCAATATCCTGGTCCTTACGTGAGATAAACACGACCCACACCACTTTGTACTACCAGGAGAGTTTTATCAGGTTTCTGTAGCCCTGTTTATAAACCCCATAGGCTTCATATCCAGCTGTTAATCTTAAGACTTATTATTCAGTATGCAGAATGAATTATTCAGTAACTGCTGTAATACCAATGTCTGTGTTATGCACTTTATGAGTAAGAGGAAAGCAAATGTGGGCCCACATGCAGATCATTAGAGTTTACGCTGTTAAATCCCTTCCTTTATTAATAATCAACACAAGTTATTGTCTTTGTAATAAAGTACTTTCAAAACCTTTGGTTACATCTGCATGGCTTCAAATAGAACAGAACTGGAGGAGCCACACATGGGCCTATATTTATCATTACCATTAGTGATGCCAATTGAGTGAATGAATCACTCTTTTGAATCAGTTCTCAGGAATTTGGACAAATCAAACATTAAAAATAGCTGTTTATTTTTCACATTCTACATTATACTAAAATGATTCTTTTACAGTGAATCATTGTACTAAAAGGATTCTTTTACACTGAATCATTGTACTAAAATGATTCTTTTACACTGAATCATGTACTAAAAGGATTCTTTTACACTGAATCGATAGTGAAGCTCTGTTCCGCAGTAGAAATACTTCAGATACTTGGTAAAACTTACTTAAATACAGTAAAGAAGAACCTGCGTGTTACTGCTCACCACAGGTATCAGTGTTTCAGTGTACAAGGAGCCGAGTGGCAGACGATCATTACAGCAGACCAGGTTGTTACTCTCCTCAGCACCTATTACTGCAAGATTGCAGCAAACATACGTCCATGTGTTCCTAAAGGCTCCAACATAGAGCTTTATTTCTCCATCTGCTCTGTATGAAACTTCGGAAGATCTTACAGCCTTATTCGCTCCATTTAAACCCTCAGTAGATCTGCTTACACGAACAATGGAGCCAGAAATTTCCAGAGGCCTTTCCTGCTCTGAGCTCTCTACACTTTTAAATATCTCCTGGAGCCCAATTCTGCAGTATGTGTTAAAATGGCTCCTTAGTCTCTTGACGCATAGCGCATTAAAAAAGCTGCACCTGGGTCCTGCTCTGACACCATGAACCCTCTCTTACACACACACACACACACACACACACACACACAGCACTGAGCTGTTCCAGTACTTCAGACAACGCCTCATGCCGTCATTTCTGCTATTGGTTAGGATTAGGTTTGGGTACGGGAGCACAAGGTTGTGTGTGTGTGTGTGTGTATATACATGTTTGGGGGAGGAGGAGGAATGTGTGTGTGTGTGTGTGTGTGTGTGTGTGTGTGTGTGTGTGTGTGTGTGTGTGGCTGTGCTTTCTAACCTCCCCCACTGGTCCCAGTGCTCTCTCACTGTTGCCTATTAGAATCTATAATGCAGATTTCTCCTGTACTGTACTTGAACTGTACTGTTCGTTAGGTGCATTAGTACCTGCACTGAGGTTAACCCACAGGAACACGTTAGGTCAGTCTTCATGTTCCAGAGCTTAATAAAGATTCTCAGTTAGTAGTTCAGGACTAGCCTTAATCCCTGACCAGTTAACACAGATTCCCTTCAAGAGCTGCCGCTAATGCAACTCACTTGGAGGAGAACTGCCAGTCCTGTTACGTCAGCTAACAGTTCTGATTGGCTAGCACTGTACTGAGTGATGGTGTGTTGGGGTGGGCCTCATCCTCTGCATGCATTTAGGCTCTCCTGGACTCCCAGCCACAGAACGCATGATGTACCAATGGTAGTGCCATAGGTACGCTTAGACAGTTGTGCCACTCAGGAGCTGTGTAGTCTTATTTAGATGTACAGCAAAATGCAATACTTTTTTTGCAGCCAAAAGGAGGAGGGTCTTTTCTGTTGATGACTGCTGACAACCAGGCATTTTTTTTTTAGTGCTGCCAACCAAAGGACCATCGAGCACCCAACATCAGAGCATCATCACAAACTCTAACACAACCTTTATTCCCAAAGGTTTGCGACCGCATTCAGTCATTGAGATCCAGGGCTTTCGCGCGATGTTGCTCACTTTGGAGCTGAGACACAGCAGCGTCCAGTCTCGAAGATATTTTACCAGCCTGCAGCGTTCTCCAAACTGTACAATGAGATCCAAACTGAAGTCATGGATTCAGTGAAGAACACAGGCAGGATATCTGGAACATATGATGTGTGGACTTTCTGCACACTTTCTGACACTAACTGCACATTTTATCAGTGACGAGTGGCAGCTAGCAGCTCAAAAGCTCCAAATAAGAGCAGTGAATGAGAGCCACACAGGTGCGGATCTGGCTGAGCTGTTAATGAGTGTAGCAGAGGAACGTCAGATCACTGTGAAAGATTGAGTTACTGTGAGTTACTGAGTTGCCCACTGTGTCAAGGCGTTATTCCCCCACAGCCCCACTGCAGAACCTTCCAGCTGACTTGCCACATCGCTTCCATTTGTTTTATTAATAAAAGATGTTGGAAGTGGTCATTTTGGATCATTACAAATAATTTGCCCTAAGTACGAAGTAGAATCACACAGTGAGAAAAAAGAAATCCTGAATAGAAAAATAAGAAGACGCTTGCTTATGGATATTGGAACCATCCTAAATATAAGGAGGGATGCTTATGTCGTCATTGTCGTCATTGTCGGCTTGCTTGATTCATTTGTATTATTCCATATTCAGCATAATCAGTATTAATAAACAGTTTAGAATTGCGTGAACCGGCGTGATATCTAAGGGTTAAAAATGGGCGTGTAGAAGCAGGGAAAACACTAACGTGTGGGGGTAGTGCTGCTCCAGGACCACAGTTGGGAACCACTGTCATAGTTCATTCATCAACATGTCATTAGGCCCAATGTGAACAGAAGGGTAATGAGAACGCTGCTTCATCAGCAACAACACGGTCCACAGGGACAGCTGTACCTCTCTCTCTCTCTCTCTCTCTCTCTCTCTCTCTCTCAACCTTAGCACATCAGTCTGGACTCTCTCTCTCGCAGAGTCCGTTCTCGGCCTACACAAACAAGTACAACAAGGTAACTCAAGCTAAAGAGATGGAGCAGTACAATCGGCCAGTGATCAGGAATCACAGCCGCTCGTATTGATCTGACTCTCCTCTGATCGACAGACTGAATGAAAGCAGTTCACTGGGACGCCTTGTTTACAACATGCAGCGGTTTCCATAGTTACTGTTTACTGAACATAAGAGCAAAGTAAACAGCGCAGACTCACGGATGTTTTGACTTTATTTGCTCTTAATTTAAACACACACACATGCACACCCTACCTCTGGCTCCCTCCTTCTCTCATACACACATATGCTCGCTCTCCCTCACACAGATTCTCTCTCTCTCTCTCTCTCTCTCTCTCTCTCTCATACACACACATTGTAAATCTCTGTCTCTCTCATACCACACTGTATTTCTCTCTCTCTCCTTATTTCAATCATAGATACTGTGTCTCCTGTTCTCTCACACACATACTGTATCTCTCTCTCTCTCTCCCTCTCTCTCACACCATACTGTTTCTCTCTCCCTCTCTCTCTTATACCATACTGTATGTCTCCCCCTCTCTCGCTCTCATACTCACATTGAACCTCTCTCCCTCTCTCTCTCTCACCATACAGTATCTCTCTCCCTGTGAGTCTCCCATACACACAATGAACCTCTCTCTCTCACCATACTGTATCTCTCACCATCTGTCTCTCTCTCATCTATCTCTCTCTCTTACCATACTGTATCTCTCTCCATCTGTCTCTCTCCCATACACACAATGAACCTCTCTCTCTCTTTCTTACCATACTGTATCTCTCTCCATCTGTCTCTCTCCCATACACACAATGAACCTCTCTCTCTCTCTCTCTCTCTCTTGCCATACTGTATCTTTGTCTCTCTCCCTCTAGGTCTCTCTCATACACACACTGTATCTGTCTCTCTCCTCTCTCTCTCATACACATACTGTACCTCTCTCATCTGTCTCGCTCTCTCACACACCATACAGTAGCTCTCTCCCTCTCTCTCTCATACACATACTGTACCTCTCTCATCTGTCTCGCTCTCTCACACATGGTACTGTAGCTCTCTCCCTCTCTCTCTCTCATACACATACTGTACCTTTCTCATCTGTCTCGCTCTCTCACACATGGTACTGTAGCTCTCTCCCTCTCTCTCTCTCATACACATACTGTACCTTTCTCATCTGTCTCGCTCTCTCACACACCGTACTGTAGCTCTTTCCCTCTCTCTCTCATACACATACTGTACCTCTCTCATCTGTCTCGCTCTCACACACCATACAGTAGCTCTCTCCCTCTCTCTCTCATACACATACTGTACCTCTCTCATCTGTCTCGCTCTCTCACACATGGTACTGTAGCTCTCTCCCTCTCTCTCTCTCATACACATACTGTACCTTTCTCATCTGTCTCGCTCTCTCACACACCGTACTGTAGCTCTCTCTCCCTCTCTCTCTCATACACATACTGTACCTCTCTCATCTGTCTCGCGCTCTCACACACCGTACTGTAGCTCTCTCCCTCTTTCATACACATACTGTACCTCTTTCATCTGTCTCGCTCTCTCACACACCGTACTGTAGCTCTCTCACTCTCTCTTTCATACACATACTGTACCTCTCATCTGTCTCACTCTCTCACACACCGTACTGTAGCTCTTTCCCTCTCTCTCTCATACACATACTGTACCTCTCTCATCTGTCTCACTCTCTCACACACCATACTGTAGCTCTCTCCCTCTCTCTCTCATACACATACTGTACCTCTCTCATCTGTCTCGCTCTCACACACCGTACTGTAGCTCTCTCCCTCTCTTTCATACACATACTGTACCTCTCTCATCTGTCTCGCTCTCTCACACACCGTACTGTAGCTCTCTCCCTCTCTCTCTCTCATACACATACTGTACCTTTCTCATCTGTCTCGTGCTCTCACACACCATACTGTAGCTCTCTCCCTCTCTTTCATACACATACTGTACCTCTCTCATCTGTCTCGCTCTCTCACACACCGTACTGTAGCTCTCTCCCTCTCTCTCTCTCATACACATACTGTACCTCTCTCATCTGTCTCGCTCTCTCACACACCGTACTGTAGCTCTCTCCCTCTCTCTCTCATACACATACTGTACCTCTCTCATCTGTCTCACTCTCTCACACACCATACTGTAGCTCTCTCCCTCTCTCTCTCATACACATACTGTACCTCTCTCATCTGTCTCGCTCTCACACACCGTACTGTAGCTCTCTCCCTCTCTTTCATACACATACTGTACCTCTCTCATCTGTCTCGCTCTCTCACACACCGTACTGTAGCTCTCTCCCTCTCTCTCTCTCATACACATACTGTACCTTTCTCATCTGTCTCGTGCTCTCACACACCGTACTGTAGCTCTCTCCCTCTCTCTCATACACAAACTGTACCTCTCTCATCTGTCTCGCTCTCTCACACACCGTACTGTAGCTCTCTCCCTCTCTCTCTCATACACATACTGTACCTCTCTCATCTGTCTCGCTCTCACACACCGTACTGTAGCTCTCTCCCTCTCTCTCTCATACACATACTGTACCTCTCTCATCTGTCTCGCTCTCTCACACACCGTACTGTAGCTCTCTCCCTCTCTCTCTCATACACATACTGTACCTCTCTCATCTGTCTCGCTCTCACACACCGTACTGTAGCTCTCTCCCTCTCTCTCTCATACACATACTGTACCTCTCTCATCTGTCTCACTCTCTCACACACCGTACTGTAGCTCTCTCCCTCTCTCTCTCATACACATACTGTACCTCTCTCATCTGTCTCGCTCTCGCACACACCATACTGTAGCTCTCTCCCTCTCTCTCTCTCTCATACACATACTGTACCTCTCTCATCTGTCTCGCTCTCTCACACACCGTACTGTAGCTCTCTCCCTCTCTCTCTCACTCAGATACACATACTGTATTGTCTCACGCATACACTCTCTCACACTAATGCCCACTGTGTCTCTCATCTCCTCTCATACACACACATCCTACTGTATCTCTCTCGCTTTCTCTCTCTCTCTCTCTCTCTCTCTCTCACACACACATATGCGAGAAGTAATTCATAATTAATTATAGTAATTCATTCATTTTGTTTTTGATCGTCACAACAGATACCCAAGAGTTAAACTGTGTGTGTTTAACCCTTATATATCACCCCCCCACACACACACACACCCCACATTCTCTCTCACACAATCTCTCCCCCATGTTCTCTACCTCCCTCTCTTACACACACAGACTCTCTATGTACAGAGCAGTGTGTGTGTGTGTGTGTGTGTGTGTGTGTGTGTGTGAGGAAGAGAGCTGGAAATAGAGCAGTAGCTGGATGGGCTGGATTGTGTAATGCACTTCTGTTCCTGTGTTTAACTTCACAGTGCTAAATCGATAACCCACCCAGCACTGCAGAGAGTGAGGGAGAGAGAGAGCGAGAGAGGCAGAGAGAGTGGGGGAAGAGAGAGAGAGAGAGTGAGAGAGTGAAAGATGGCTAGAAATGACTCAGAAGATGAACGAGCACTCAACACCACATCCTGATAAAGGGCCATAAACACTGCGCTCCATTACCACACACACACACACACACACACACACACACAGGGCCCACAGATTTGAGGGGGATGACCAAGAAAGGTCCAGCAATAAAACTCTGACCTGATCACAAGAATTTACCCAAAAGCTTCTTCACACAAAGATGAATTTTGAATGGTCGCATCAGCATCACACTGAACACACACACACACACACACACACACACACACACACACACACACTCTACCAGTTTCCATGATCTTAACATTAGGATGGGTTATACAGCTAGTGTTATTATGGTCTGTGCACTACAGTTACCTCACACAGCAAACTGCCTGCATTCGCTTGTGTACTGCTGCTTGTTTACATTGGCTTCAGCGAGGATGAGCGGATCAGGCCGTGCTCAGAACTTCAGCAGGGGTTGATCTGAGTTCCAATCGCAGTGCCCCACACTGATTATATAACATTACATAATCCACGAGCCTTTCTCGCTGTACGCATCTGCCCACTGTGTTTTCATCCTGCTTCACTCCTCAGCAGCTTCTTCCACTCACATGACCTCAAACACTCAGGCCCTCACAACAGCCCGAGCAACCTCCCTGCACCTCTGCTGCTCACTGGCGGCTTTCTGCCCTTTTCCTTCAGGTAAACCGTGCCTTGGTGCCAATTTAGACCCACTGTCAGATCAAATGCGATGATTTCAAAGTACACAAAAGTGCAAAACAGTGCTGATAAATTCTGATGAATTAATAATAATAAAAAAAAACATAACAGTCGTGTTGTTCTTTTTTTTTTTTTTCTTACAAGGGCGTTTATTAGCCACCGTGGAGATTAGATATGTACATATATACGTACTCAGAATACAGTATTCTCGTAAAAATGGTTGTATCTATGCAGAAGGTCCAGAGCGTGCGCCCCTATTCGTATTTATATATTTATATATTTATATGTACATGAGCAAATACACATCTGCATTTACATTGGCATGAATATCTGCACATACCTGAGCGGAACTGAACACAGGCTCCTCTGATATAGGCCTCCTGATTAATTAGTACGGCTTTAGGGACACAAACCCTCCTCCTTTCACATTTTACCACCCTGAAAAAAAAGACCTGTGTCCTACATGACCCACCCCCCCAACCCCTCCACCCCCTTCCCTCCAAAAAAACCCCAAAAACAGTAGTTCATTATGTTCAGCCTGCCTTCGATATTAGATGCGTCTCTCTGCAGGCGGTTAGCTAATGCTTTTTAAGAATATGCAAGCACACTGACGCAAGTGGAGAGAGGTTAATGCTTCAGAAGGGCCCGCTGGCCCTTGCCTTGCAGGTGCTCCCAGCGGCCGCTGCAGGTCTGTGTGTTTAAGGCAAACCCAGTATAAGAGAGGTTACATTCTTCATGGTTTTAATGGTACAAATCGAGAGGGGCGAGGGCACTGTCTAAAGACTGGCTATGCTGTCTGATGGGATCCGATTGGTTTCCAATTGATGTCCAGTGTGATGTCCACCCAGTCAGCCACATGTCCAGGTGGTATCCAATGGTGCCTGTTGGTGTATATAGTTGGCCACTGACTGGGGTCAGCTGGCTTACAACGTCCATTGGTGTCCTGTTGGTGTCCCCAGTTGCACTCCAACGGTGTCCACTGCTGTGTCCATCAGTGTCAGCTGGTCTTGATATCCATCGGGGTCCAGTCTGTGTCTACTGCTGATGTCCACTGGTGTCCGATAAGAGTCCCATGCACCAAAGCCTGGGGCTTTGTCTCCTCGTGCACCTCCTTCCTCCTCGTCCTCATTACCCTCCTCCTACCATCCTCGCGCTTCTCATCCACTCTTCTTCACTCTTGTCCTCTATTGCCCAGCTCTGCTCCGTCCTGCGTGCCACCACTGTTACTGCTGCTGCTGCTGCTGTTGGTGGCCTCGTGCAAGACGAGCGACGAGCGCGCGCCCCACTGCTGGCGTGCTCGCGCTTCGTCCGACGCCGTCGCGTTTAGGCTGTCGCTCGTGCCGTTGACCGCGGCGGGCGTCCACAGGCTCGTGTCGTTGCCGCTCGCGCTGCCCGTGGCGTTCGGCGGCGGCGGGGGCGCGGGGGTGCTGTGGCTCGAGCCGTGGGGCGGCGAGACCGAGGCGGCCGCGGGCTTCCAGATGAGGCTGTAGTAGACGGCCAGGATGATGGCGGCCAGGGACACCGAGAGCACGTAGGCGAAGACGGTGGCCAGCCTCACCCACTTCTTGTTGGTCTTCGCGGCCATCTTGGCTTTCTTGTCCCCCGTGTAGGTGGCCGGCTTGCCCCGGTCAGCGCCCGGGGCGAAGTCCCTCTCGCGCATGTTGCCCCGCTTCTTGGCCCGATTCTCCGCCACCCCGTCCGTCTTGACCGCTTGACCGGCTAGGCTTTAGTTCAGGTGTGGATTCAGGAGGATGAAGGTGAGGATGAGGAGGATTCTGATTCCTAAGGGCCTCCCCGCTTCTCCCCGCTTCTCTAAACTCGGCTCTTCTCGTCCATCTCGCGCCTCAGAGATCCGTCATGACCGTGTAGCCTCACCGCGCTCGAGCTCCTCTCTGGCTGGGGCCGCAGCAGCATCCAGCTGTTGTCCAGATGAGGGTCAGCGCAGCAGCAGCAGCAGCAGCAGCGGTGCGACAAACACAAAAACCCGCATCCGCCGACTTTTGGAAGCACGTTGGTGATAAACGATGATGCTCTGTCTCTCTCGCTGTCCGTCTCTCTCCCTCGATCTCGCGCGCGCGCGCACACACACACACACACACACACACACTCGCACGCACACACACGTATATATATATATATATATGTATCTATATAAATATATACACACACACACAGAAGGGCTCGCGCACACGCATACACACACACAGGCACGCACTGCTGTTGGTGTTGTTCACCAGCTGGAGAGAGAGGCTTTGCTCAGCTAAAAATACAGCAGAGGGGGGCGGGCGAGGGGTTCTTAAAGGGACGGCCGCGGCACAGCCAATAGGCGTTCAGGGATGGAGAGGATGGGATGAGATGATGATGCTCAGGTGCTGGAAGGACGTGCGAGGTGTTTACACAGAGGTGTGGACGCCGAAGGGCTATTATTATTATTATTATTATTATTATTATTATTATTATTATTGTTATTATTATTGTTATTGTTATTGTTATTGTTATTATTACTATTATTTTTATTATTATTATTAAGTTTAAGGTGGAAGGAAAGGGCATTTTATTAATACTCTATAGATCACTGCTATAAACACCATCACTAAGTCACTTTATTATTAATACTCTATAGATCACTGCTATAAACACCATCACTAAGTCACTTTATTATTAATACTCTATAGATCACTGCTATAAACAACATCACTAAGTCACTTTATTATTAATACTCTATAGATCACTGCTATAAACAACATCACTAAGTCACTTTATTATTAATACTCTATAGATCACTGCTATAAACAACATCACTAAGTCACTTTATTATTAATACTCTATAGATCACTGCTATAAACAACATCACTAAGTCACTTTATTATTAATACTCTATAGATCACTGCTATAAACAACATCACTAAGTCACTTTATTATTAATACTCTATAGATCACTGCTATAAACAACATCACTAAGTCACTTTATTATTAATACTCTATAGATCACTGCTATAAACAACATCACTAAGTCACTTTATTATTAATACTCTATAGATCACTGCTATAAACAACATCACTAAGTCACTTTATACAACAGGAATAGACATAAACCAATATTTAGCTCCACTCTCTCTCAGACTACACCTGTCTCATAAATGTACATATCAGAGAATTCCTACAAATCCCTTCTGTCTTTGTATATTCTGTATTTTGTGTTTTGTGTATATTTTGTGTATATTATGTGTATATTTTGTGTATTTTGTGTGTATTTTGTGTTTTTTGTGTATATTTTGTGTTTTGTGTATGTTTTGTGTGTTTTGTGTATATTTTGTGTGTTTTTTGTATTTATTTAATATAATTTTTTATCGAACTTTATTTTTTATATGTTTAGTATGGATACAGTTTGTCCTCCTGCAGAGCATCAACCTGCACACACTTTTGCACAGTCCACAATGATGATTTGTATTGTTTAATATAATGAGCGACAGGGCTGGAAGTCTATAGGTTGAAGGTCAAATGCCAGCAGGCAATCATCAGTTTGTACATTTGGATGGGGTGCAGTGGGGTGTTCTCTGGTCACTTTTCTCTGTTCCACCACCACTGGGGCAACCTCAAGCATTCTGAGATCTGACACAGAGTCATCGCTGCCTTGGTTTTTTCCCTTGAATTGTTTCAGGGAAGGGTAAAGTCTGACCGCGGCTGATCATGTGACTTTTTATTCCTGCTTTCTCAGCATCTCAACTTTCTTTGAAGGCTAGTAAAGAGAGCGCTGCATATGTTCCCACGTCTTTTGAGGACCAGTGGCTGCTTAATCTCATGTCCTGCTGTTTCTGCTGTTCGGTCATTAATAGAGCATGCCACTGATGGAATATTTGAACACACCTCTCTAAATCTTTAATCTTTTATCTTTAATCTTTAATTAAAAAAAGATGGTTCCTCAGTCCAGTCAGATTCTTGTGCAATGCCATATTTCTCACACAACTTTCTTTTCTTTATTTGGCATATCTCTAAGATCTGAGATCTAAGATCTTCAAATGCCTCCCTACTGGCATATGTTGAAGTCATAGATGCAGCAGCACATGCACATGTTTTTGTGGACAACAAGGTAAAGAGTTTTGTGTGGCTTATGTTTAACATGACTACACAAAGAACACACACAAGCAGAACTGTTCTGTTTGCTTTTCTATAAATGATCAATCTTTAATCAAGACAATAATTTAATAATTGAAAATTGAATTGAATAATTTAATGGTGGTTGGTGTGGCGCAACAGATATCACCACTGGAGCTACCACACCATGTGGGAGACTGGGGTTCGATTCCCGGTCTGGGTGACTATGCTGTGCTACACCCATAAGAGTCCTTGGGCAAGACTCCTAACACTACACTGACCCACCTCTGTAATATGAGTAACCTTGTAAGTCGCTCTGGATAAGAGCGTCAGCTAAATGCCATAAATGTAAATGTAAAAAAGAAGACTCAGTGTAGTTACTCATTGGTTAGGTTTGCTTTCTTCAACTCTTATTCATAAGTATGGTGCTACACTCAAAAATAAAGGTGCTACAAAGGATTCTCTGAGACCCTCTTTACACCTGCTCACTTCATGGGACTAGTTTCTGGATTGTGTCCTGATAAGATTTTAGCCACATGCATTCAAAAGCACCTGTGGAGTAGTGTTACTTCTGCTAGTACTGGTACTGGTAAGTAGTATTACTGTCTACATCCAAGACTGCTCTTTTCCTTCTCTGGTGCTCTGCTTTATCTTAAGTTCTTTATCTCTAGACGTCTCACTCACCCAGTCCAGCAGCTGAGGAGAGCAGCTCCGCATCCTGTTCCTGACGCCAACTGAAGTAGATTCTTGCTTTCTTGCACCGACTGTTAACTTGGAGAACCAGGAGACGGCTGATGGGTTAAGATGTTTATTTCAAGTCTGAAGACAGTATCTGGACACACCTTTTGTTGTTTAACCAGATGGTCAGCTCACCTAACTGATTATTGGCTACTGGCATTTGGCCTTCAACCTATAGATCTACAGCCCTGATGCATACAATGCAAATACTGTTCCGGCTATTTCCCAGATGTTATACTTCTACACATATACACTCCTGTATACAGTATATATATACATATGTATATACAGCAGTATGATGTACTGTGCTTTAATTCACTGTGCTGAGTATCAGTTTACCAGACTTTTTAGTGACTGTTACGCAGATTCAACCCCACCTGTGAGGCAAGTTAACACCTGCACTGATGGCAGTTGTTCATACAGCAGGTGCTGGAAACAAAGTTTACATTTTCACTTGAAGCAGAACTGTTCTGGTTGCTTTTTTTATTTTTTATAAATGATCAATCTTTAATCAATACATAAAAGAAGACTCAGTGTAGTTACTCATTGGTTAGGTTTGCTTTCTGCTACTCTTATTTCTTAGTATGGTGCTACACTCAAAAATAAAGGTGCTACAAAGGATTCTCTGAGACCCTCTTTACACCTGCTTACTTCATGGGACTAGTTTCTGGATTGTGTCCTGATAAGATTTTAGCCACATGCATTTACGGTATTCAAAAGCATCTCTGGTGAGTCAGACTGCTATCAGATTGCTGTGTGGGAAAGGATATGCAAATTTGCTCAATGCTCGACAATTACTATTAGTTTTGGAGTGAAGAGTTATGTTTGAAATAGAGATACAGGACTGTGCAGAAGTTTAAGGCACCTAAGCACATTATTAAAAAACCATACGAGAGTTTGTGCTTGTGAAAACTCCAGATCACACTAGAACAGATGCAGGTGAACATTAATACAATAAGAAGTTGAGATCTTATGAATTAGTTTGAAGAACAAAGCTTGGTTCCAGATTTCTCCTGGACGCCCCCAACCAGTGCATAGATTTGTTCAATCCCATCACCAGCTCACCTGATTTACCATCATTGAGCACTGATTTACCAAACCAGGTGTTGGATGATGACAATAAATAATACTAGACTCCCATGAGGAGAACTTTGGAGATGTTCTAATGATGAACACAGTAAAGTAAAACCACTACTTTCTATATTAGTGTTTTACACGTACATGCCCAGATAAGGAGCTTTTTCAATCTAATTTTAAGGGGGCCAAAACATTTGCACATGACTCTAAGTGTGGATAATCTTTACATTTGTAAAGAACCTTCTTGTGAAAGTTCCTAAAACCCCTAAAAGGTTCTTCACAGTTCTTTATGGAACCAAATCTGCTTCTACTGTACTTTGCACGCTCCCCCTTCCACCTCTGAAAGTGATATTTCAAGTGAAATGCTTTCTAAAATAAACGCATGCTCGTGTTCATAAGCTAGACAACCTCTCCATGTCTGATATCGTCTCCTAAATAATGCATCACTCTTAAAAATGTCATGAATATTTTAGAGCTGTTGTCTTTAGCTGTAACCACATAATGTACAAGATGCAGGATTCATTTTTCATGTTTATTTAATGAAGTGCAAACACACAATAGCTGATATTCAGTTGCTTACATAGGAAATGTTTGAAGCTTCTTTCAACCCTCTTCAAAAAATAAGACCAGTTATATCAACATTGAAACAACTGCCTTTTATCAGTGTCAGTGTCAGCAATAGTTCTGTTAGACTGACTCAGAGAGTCTCAGTTCAAAGACTGTCCATTTCTCTAACAGAGCCAGAGCAGTCCATTTTGGCCTGAATTATGAAGCTGTTCACAGTCCACATAATAAGCCCAGCTGAGAGACTGCCACCTACCAGACTCCCTGAAACTAGTCAGTGCAGCGCCTAGAGCCAATCAGATGCAGGGTCAGTCATGAGGCATCCGAATATGTAACCCCAGACCTGCTGTAGACACATCCAAAGACTATTCAAGTAAGATTGGGGTGTGTCTTTTTGGCAACTACAGTTACAGTCATCATTACCATCAGTATCATTATTCTATACACAATAGGTGTCCAAAAGTTTGTGGACACCTCATTTAATGTTTCTTTTAAAAGTAAGTGTATCAAATAAAGAAGTTCTCCTGCTTTGTTGCAGTAACAGTCTCTACTCGTCTGAGAAGACTCTACACCAGAGGCTGTTTTTTTTATTTTCAATGAGAGTATCAATGATTTTAACCTCACTTAAAATGTTTTTTTTTTTTTACATCTACTCGCAGAAATGTAATTTCTTTAAAAAATCAGTATTTAAAAAACACCTGATATTTTTTTCTACAGCCTAAAACACTTTAGCAATTAATTCTCTTGTACACTATGTTACTTAGAATTTGTTATTGAATAAAGTGTTGTTGTTGTTTGGCGGCTGTATTTCTTAGTGTGACTGTTAAAAAGTAAAAAACACATCAAAATAAAACAATGAATAAATTAAACATCCATGTTGTCATGCTACTAAAGTTTCTGAATGAACTGAATTGGTATTTTATGCTCTTATTTGATGTAGATGAGACAGCATTTAGCGTTTTTCAAACTTGTAACACTGACTTTAAGCAATAATATCAACAACAAGAGAAATCTGTGAATGAATAGGTGAATGACTGGTGTGCATCTTACCTCAGGCAGGTGGTGGCAGAGTCATCTCACCTAAAAAAAGCTTTGCACTTCCTGTATCTGTGCAATTACAGCAGACAGACTAGCTGGGGATGGGGCACCAACGTAAAGCAATAGAAGCATCCATTTGGGATGAGGGTTTTGAGTAAATACAGATGTTCAGATGTGCTGACATCCAGTTGCTCTAGTGCTTTTGACATCAAATGGCATTACAAGTATTAGTTGAAAGGGCAGTAAAGCACCACAGAGCACTGTAAAGTCTCGTAAGATGTGTTTGGTTTATATATTAAAATTAATCATACAATCTGTAGAGAAACAATAAACTTACTAATGTGCAGTACTGACTTAGAAACAAAGAATTATTACAATGCATGGTAGTAATGAATGAGTGTCATTTAGCTTAGCCTGTAGGTGAGGTTTAGAGTTTGCTAACACCTGACCCTGGGATTTCCATATGTTATTGTTGGACTAGCTGACATTTGACTATTACCCAAACTACTCAGGGAGCGATGTCTCTAATGACACCCCTGGAAAGTTGTACTCTGCTTCAACTGAAAGCATACTTATTCAGCTGTAATCTAATAAGTTCATGCTGTGTGAGGTTTTACAGCTGTAAAGAACTTGATGTGATGCTACAGATGTGCCACTCCTAACCTGAAAAGTATTATGAAGCCTTAGGCTAGTAGTTAAGCACTAGGTGGTTGCAAAGTGGATGCTAGGTGATTGCTGTTGCTCTTCCAAGTGCTAAGTGGTTACTGTGGTATCCCAGCTGGTTGCTATAGGGTTGCCAGATTTTTTGCTACACTGTTTTAAGTGCTTGCTATGCTTTTGCTAAGCAGCTGCTGTCGTATTCCAGGTAGTTGCTATCAGGTTTTTCACCTGTTCACAGTCACTGCTGTGCTATTGCTAAGCAATGGGGTGCCAGGTGGTTGATACAATTTAAGAGTGTTTAATAGTTGCTAGGGTGTCATAGTTGGTTATGCTGTTGCTAAGTAGTTGCTAGGATGTTGCTAGGTTGTTGTTAGATGGTTGGTAGAGTGCTTCTAGCACTTATATGATGGTGACTGCTGTGCTATTTAAGATGTGGTTGCCATGGCATCTCTAGTGGTTCCTAGGATGTTGCTAGGCATTGATAGAAGGGGGAAAACAGGTTACTATACAGAAAATGTGCATCTGAAGATGTAGACATACACACCATTCCCGATTAGTCCAATAATTCCAGACTTGTTTCGGAGTTAATATCTTGGGACCTGATGGAACTGTTAGCGTTTAGCTATTCGACAGAAAATTCACACTGAAGAAATTCAGATAGCAGTTGTGCAGTTCCTAACAGCACATAAGTAAAGTAGTTATGAGAGAACAGAAATGGGTGGGATCTCTTAAACTACTAAAACAAGGTTCCTAAATGGCGCTAGCTTGGATGGACAGTTCCAGGAAAAATATATATATCATATTAAATCAAAACTAAAAAAATCAATAGTTAAAAAAATTAACTAAAATTTGTATGGGATTACTGAAAGAATCATTTTTGACACTTTTTTAAGAGAATAGTTGATCAATTAAGATGTTAATTAATTACTGTGGAGCAAAAGATGTCAAAAGTATTCACGTTTATTACTCAGGTAGAAGTGTAGATACTAGGGTTTAAAAATCTGTATAAGTTGAAGTATCAACTTAAGCTTTTTACTCAAGTAAAAGTGTAAAAGTACTGGTTTCAAAACTACTAAAAAACAAAAGTAATGTAAGGAAAACAAATGCCAAAAGCTTAGGCCGTACACAGGGGTCTATAGTGCACTACCCCACCTCCCCAAAACACACATTTTTCTAAAAGCCTTAATGACTATAATGTTCTATTAAAATGTTCATGTTGAAAAATGTTGAGTTGCACTAGGCTGCCTGTCTCAGCTGCAGATCTGACCACTGAAAATGAAGCATTTTAGTAATATCAGATATATTAAAGGAGCATCTATGTGCACTACTGAGCATTAACCTGTGTTTCATGGAGGAAAATATGATGAGTAGTTGCCTATAAGTGTTGTAATGGTGCAAAAGTCAAACTTCAGAGGCAGGTGATCAATAAGCTTTATTGGAATGTAAATGTGGGGCTTAGTTGGGACATTTCACTCGAGTTGTCTTGAGTCTCTGCCACGGACATCTGCATACTCTACATACGTCTGCTATCTCCTTGCTGGAGTGTGATGTGACATGCAGGTGCGATGGATCGCTTACAACCAATAGGGTCTCAGAATGGTATAGGTTTATACTTCTCATCCAACCACAATCAAATTCACACTTGCTGGATGCCGCAGTTTATCTGGATATGATCCGAGCCGGAATGAAAACAAACTGAAATGAAATAGGAGTAATGAGGCTGTTTTTAAATTGTAAGAAGTAAAAAGTACAGATAATTGCGTGAAAATTTAAGGAGTAGAAGTAAAAAGTCGCTTGAAAAATAATCATCATTGTTTGGACATGGTCATACTTTGAACTTCTGGTGCTTCTACCAAAAAGTGTTGGTATCAAATTGTTGCTATGGTATCCCAGCTGGCTGCTGTAGGGTTGCTTTGCTGTTTCAATGTTTGCTATGCTCTTGCTAAGTAGTTTCTATGGCACTCCAGGTGATTGCAATGGGGTGCGATGGGATTCTACAGAATTGTCAATTTTTGAAATGGCAAGCAGTCTTAAAATTAATTTCCTTTTTTTTCACATTTAAACTTAGACAGTTATTACATAACACATTTGCTGTATGAATACTTATACATGATGTGCAATTATTTAAAGGTAAGAAAGTAAACACCAGCAACAGTTTTGTATTAGAAATGCATTTTACAAAATAAAATAGAAAACATGGCATCAAGCCATATGTTGTCAAGCATTCTGTAGTCACTTAATTATGCAATTATTCCATTTGTGTTTTATTATTGTAAGATTTTAAGAATACAGTAGGTAATATTAATGACTTTGACCAAAAGCGTTGTATGAATTTATATAATAAATAAGAAAATCTCTGATGACTGAAAAAAAAGACTTTCTTCAAAGATCATCAGAGAATTTAAATGATGTCATCAGAGTTTTTTTCTTGGTAACACATATTTTGTAATATTTATTTGGCATTTTGTTGTTTTTTATATATAACTATAAAAATATATAAACATATTTGACAGTTAAATACTATTGCAATTTAAATGGTGGAAACACTCTGGCTCTCACCTCCAGAATTCCTCTGGAAACCTCTAGAGATAATATATATCTTATATTATATAAGTATAATTGATTACAAAGTGAAATATAACCAAATTGATACCTCAAGAACTGTTCAAACAATATTTTTTTGTATTTACAAAAACAAAAAGATTGTCCTACTATTAAGTGTTTTTTGTGTAATATTTAAATGTTTACATTTAAATATTTAAATGGGTTAAGGACCCAAAAAGGACGTTTCCAAAGAAACTGTTATTTTTTCTTTTACATACGTTAGTGTATTTGATGGAATTTTATGCAGGTATATCACATTTATAAAATATGTATTTTATAATAAATTGGCTACGTACTTCCACTATTAACCCATGTACACTTGTTATCCAAGCCTACACTTTATTCCCTTGAATAACTACAATACTCTTATAATTACATCACTACAACTCCATAGGCCCTATCATAGAACTTTGTGGGACTCCATAAAATAAGCTAACTGAAATGTCTTCTAAATAATTCCTAATGGTTTCTGCAGTGTAAATTGTAAGTGTAAGGACTATAGCTATTGTCAATGCTTTCTATAAATTTTTGGGTCTTAAACCTGGTGCTGTTTTTTTAATGCCTAATACCAGGACACGCACTGCGCATGTCACCATGAAGATGGATCCGAAGGTTGTTGCACCATGGTCCTGGAGGAACGTTGCTTCGTTTCACTGTGTACTCTGTTTGTAGTTGAAATGACAATAAAAACCTACTTGACTTGACTTGAAGTGAATTGTGAACTTAGGGTTCAAAAGGATACAGCACCCCTTTTATTAAGCACTTTTATTAAGTCTAGTTTATTAAGTCTCTGGGCTTTTTACATCCCTGGACATTTTAATTTTAATCAATAAATGCTGAATGGATTCACCTGGGTCTTACACTTTATTCCATCACATTTGTAACTACATAACTCACCTCTTTGCTTTTTTTAAATATTAGTATAAATTGCAGTGGTTACAGAACAATACAGGGTTAAAAGCTTCAGGAACTCTCCAGAAAGTCATTTTTCCCCAATCATAGTTGAGTCCTCCCTCAATGCACTCATTTGCAATGCATATCAAAGGCATGGTGGTTTTGGAAGAGTCACCTCAGCCTCCACTGCTGTTAGTGTGTACGTTCTCCCCGATGCCCGGTCACCACACGCTGAGCTGACCAGGCCACGATGATCAGGAAGCGCTACTTTCTGAAAGAGCCTGAGGTCAAAGACTATTTAATCAAAGGAGAGAGGTTCACCAAATGGAAAGAGGTGAGTGCTCCAGCTGCCCTTTTCATAATCAGATATGACCTTCCAGGGAACAGAGTTCCTGGGAGTTTTATGCAGGCCAGGCCACACTCATGCTGCTGTTTCTGCTTGTGGGTTTGCAAATAGTGGACAAGTCAGGTGCTCAAGTGAATGCCTTTTGAGGAGATAGAAGGTTTTTATTTACAAGGAATCAAATGAATGAACATGCATCACATTTTTGTACAGGGTTTCATAAAGGTTCTTTAATAAAGGTAGTACAAAGGTATTCACATATGCACTATCCACAATCCAAGTGTTTTAAGAAATAATGTAAGACTATAGCTATTGTCAATGCTTCCTTTCAATTTTTGGAATTGTTTTCTAATGTCTTATGCCAGGACTCTACACGCACTGCGCATGTCACCATGAAGATGGATCCGAAGGGATTCTACCTGTACTGGATCAACCAGAGCAAAGTAAGCAGAGGGGGATCTTTGTTAGCTCTCTGCACATAAACCTACAACTTAGACATTCTTCACTTAGAACACATGTCTGTGCTTTCCCTCATCTAGAAGCTCTAACTTACTGGCTTCTTACCAGCTGGACAGGGCTGTCAGAGTAGAAAAAAACACTAAATTGTGTGAAGAATAGAGTTTCCAGTATTGGCAGTAGGACACAGTGGTTTTAGATGAAATCTGCAAGTCATGACCTTAGAATACACTGCATGAAACATCATCACAAAAAAGACCAAGAATCAGCCACTACATGATTTTCATGATTTATTTAGTAACTAGGCCTTAAGATTTCTCTCATTTTTTCTCTTTCCTTCATTTCCCCTGTGAATGAATGTACACTATATGGACAAAAGTAATAGGACACCTTCTTATTCATCGTTTCTTCCAAAGTCAATGGTATTAAAAAAGGGGTTTTGCTGGAGTAACTATCTCTACTGTCCAGTAACTGTCTTCTACTAGATTGTGGAGCGTTGCTGTGGAGATTTAATTGTAGTCAGCAACAAGAGCGTTAGTGAGGTCAGGATGGTGGATGATCACCACCCCACCTCATCCCCATCTCTCAGACTCATCTCAAAATTACTGGATGGGGCACCATCTATCATTCCAGAGAACACAGTTCCACTGCTCCACAGCTCAATGCTGGGTGGCTTTATACCCCTCTAGACCACACCTGGCATTAGGCAGCATGTTGCCAATAGGTTTATGTTTATCTGCTCCAGAGAGTTCTATTCTATTGGCAGTACTTCTCTACAGGGACTAGACAAGCTCTCTCTGTGTGTGTACATTTGCACATATGTGTCAGCAATGGGTGCAACTTTGAGGAGCTGAATGCATTTTTAGAAGGGGTGTCCACAAACATCTCTTTCCTTTCTCATCACTTTCCTGCTCTTGCTCTCTCTCTCTGTATCTCCTCATCTCTCCATCCTCCGCTCTCCGACCCTCTCCCTTTTTAGTTCTACCTTCCTCTCTCTCTCTCTCTCTCTCTCTCTCTCTCCCCTCTCTCGCTCTCTCCACTCTCTATTCCTCTCTCATTTTCTTCCCTCCTCCATGCTCTCTCTTCACTTTTTGTCCTCCCTTCCCCCTTTCTGCTAGAATACAACCCCCCCCCTCCCTCTATGTGTGTGTATGTGAGCTATTGATCTGTGGAGTTGTGTGTGGAGCTGTGCTGAAGGGATCATGTGTTGTTCAGGGATTATTAACAGGCTTTGCAGACTGATTGCACGTCCATAAGTCCCAAAAACACAAACAATTAACTATCATGAACAACCTGCACGTGACTCAACATCTGGAACATCTGCTGCTCAAATTAAACCTGTCCAAATAAGCAGTGGGAATCTCTACTCACACAGCGAGGGCGTCTGGTCCAACCACACAGACCTTCTGCATCTGAAGTGCTGGACGTCATTTCTAGCTTACACAGAAGCACTTTAATGCTTACAAATGGGTCACTTGAGAACATTGATAATTTGATAATCGGATCAAATTACCATCTGCTCAGAATCATGTGATGAAAGTTGATGGGGTCACTTCCATAGATTTAGACTTGTTGTCCTTTTCATGATTGCATTCGACACGCCCTGTTATGCTGGTCTAGACTGTAATCCGTGATCTGAGGTCATTATGGTGTGTTCTTAGTGGGAGTGTGTTTCTTTTCATTACAGGAACTGGAAATCCTGGACATTGCGAACATTCGGGACACGAGGACAGGGAAATATGCCAAACTGCCCAAAGTAAATGACATATATTAGTTTATACTCATGTTTTTTCATATCTCTTTTGTCACACACACACACACACAAAAACATCTCCAAAATAGTAAAAAAGAAGGAAAAACCTTTTTAACTTTCAATGGAAGTCAATGTAAAAAGATGTTATTCCAAGTCAATTTAGAGCATTTCTATTGGCCGAATCATCATGAAATCTGGACGTAATGTAAAGCACAACTGCCAGATTTACATTATGTCAAAAATTGAAAAATGGCAAAAAAATAGGATAGGCAAGGTTTTCGCGTGACAGTGACGAGAACCTCACTGCTAGTAGCTTCAAATTGAAGGATTTGTATACATTTGCCTGCCAAACAGTGGCATTCAGAAGAGCAATATCGTGATCTAATGCCATGATCACATTACGCACACACACACACACACACACACACACACACACACACACACAGGGAAAGAGAGAGGGAGGGAGGGAGGGAGAGAGAGAGAGAGTGATCTATTGATCAGATCATGCATTAGAGGAAGACTAATTGACTTAGACATTGTGATTTCCCCCCTGAGAACTGCTGTGAGGAATCAGTGCTTATAGAGCAGAAGAGGCCGTCCACAGAAACAGAGTCAAAACAGAGCAACAAAATACAAAAAAATTGTGGATTCTCTTCCAGAAATTCCATTTTCAGATGTTCTTCATCAGTGATGTGACTTAGCTAAAGAAAAAGAGCTGTGTGTGCTCATTTAGGGTCAAATCAATATGTTTTCTTAATTGGAAATCTCCCTCGGAGTCTCTCGCACATACACACACACACACACACACACTCACACACACCTACCTACACACTCGCAAACAGCTGGTGTTCTCTTATGTTGTTTGAAATTTGCATTGCACTAGATTTGCTTGCCGGGCTTGGCTTGTACTCACAGATGTCCTTTGTATGGAAAGTAGAAGCAAGGGCGTTCAGAGTTTAAACACCCGTAACTGTGTGTGTGTGTGTGTGTGTGTGTGTGTGTGTGTAATGTGTATGACAGTGATTTCAGAAGTCAGGTGGAACTGATTATAGCCACACTTGCTAATCAGAAGTATACTGAGTGTTGTCAAACTCTATGTTCTTATTAAGATGCTCCAAATACACAGTGGATGTGAATAGGGCCTACTTTTCATTCATCTATCCCTTAATGTCATGAAACATGAAATTAATTACAGTTTAAAACATGTTTTAAAGGAATAGTTTGTCAAAAAAAGACATTGTTTACCACTTATTTCCGATACTACCCCAGAATGCAGTTGATCAATCAAGACATATTTGCTATCTGAATTTAGCTTTAGGGAGTTGCTAAGCTAACATTGCTAACAAACACCGGATTTAGAGTGTTACCACTTCCGAAAACATCTCTCAACCTCCTCTAAACATCTGTTAGCACATAACATTAGCTATTCTAATGAAAGAATGGCGGCTGTTATCTCACCTCAGCTCAGTCTTTTACAGTCATTAACCCACATGGCCATTAGAAACATCACTGATGTAAGCCAGAACAGCAGCCCTGTGGTTATTGTGACCCTGTAGGCAGGGGTAGTGCCTTATTCTCTGTTTTAAACACTCTGCTACGGAGCTGCAGGACACTAAGCTGAACGGATGCACCATGAATGAGAGCAGGCAACTGTAAGTCATCTCCTTTTATAAACCAAACTAAGAACACTATGCCAAATGTGTCTTGGCTGATCAACTACATCTGGGGTCAGGGATAAGTCATGATAGTTGGATTTGTCACCGAACTGTTCCTGTGCTTATCATCTAAAGTTTGTTATTTAGTTTAGTAGAATGGGAGATGATAGGCTAATTTTGCTAACAAATACTGTACTGTCCTAAAGCATGACCTTGAGTCAGTTTAAATTCAAATAAACATATAAAATCATACAGACAGTCAAACGCACATAACACGGATTTTAGACTTTATTATTCTACACTTTATTATTCTAGAGTTTTTCATGTCATACAGTTACATAGTTTCTTGATATACCAGTGATGTTTTTTTCTGTCCACAGCAACCAAAGGTTCGGAATGTGTTCAACATGGACTTCCCCGACAGTAATCATTTGGCAAAAGCCTTGACCATAGTGTCTGGCCTTGACACTGTCAATCTTACCTACCACAATTTCTTTGCAGCCAAAGACAAAGTTGTCCAGGTAAGGCCTTTTCCAAGTTTCCCCTCATTACTGCCTCTCCCAGTGTTAGACAGTTAACCCTGAGTTAACCTGAATACCTGTTCAGTACCTATGCACACCCACACAAAGCTTGTCTAGTCCCTGTAGAGAAGTGTGGCCAATAGAATAGGACTCTCTGGAGAGATAAACATGAACCTATTGGCTCCATCTGTATATTTTCTTGCTTCTTTTATTTCTTTATTTCTATATTTCTATATTTTCATATTTTTATTTTTTATTTTTAATTTAAATTTAACTTAAATGTAACTTTTATTTTATTTATTTTATTTTTTTGCACTTTTGCACTTTATTTCATTAAGTTAAGGTTTAGTTTAAGTTTAAATTTAGATCTTTATTGTATAGCTTTGATGTGGGCAGACTGTCAAAAAAGCATTTCACTGCAAGTTATACTGTGTATTACTATGTATGTGACAAATAAAATTTGATTTGAATTTGATTTGAACCATGTCTAATCCCAGGCATGGGCTACAGGGGTATAAAGCTCCCCAGCATTAAGCTATGCATGCTGCTATATGTATACATAAATCTATACAGATATATTAAATATATATATATATATATATATATATATATATATATATATATATATATATACACACACACACACACACACACACACTAAATATATCTATGTACTATATATATATACTATATATAGTACATAGATCTAGTATATTGGGATGGAGCACCATAAGGCCAACAAAGGTCTCGAGGACATCATGCCTTGACAGGTCAGATCTGTTGTGGTACAAGGGGGCCTACTCAATGTAACGCAGGTGATTCTAATGTTATGAATGATTGGTGTATATAAAATGTTCTCTAATTTCTGTTCAGTTTGAGATATAATATGATGCTTACTTACTGGGTGCACTCCTCTATCCCTTAAACATCATGGCAGATTTATTAGCTCTTACCAAAGCTATACTTACCTCCTAATTTTATATTCATGTCTGCTTGATGCCACGCCCATGGACCGCTGCTAAGTTATGAGCTCTGGCGCTTTATTCAAAGCAGCCGTGGTTGCTGAGGCTAGACAAATGTAATTTATGAGTTTATGACTCCAATATCCTGCTCACTGGTGTAGATCCTCAACGCTTAGCCAATATGTTGCTTCATGGCATTGAAGGAATAGTTCAACCCACAGTGCTTACTGTGCTAACAGTGAACGGAAGCCAGTAGTGCTGGTTAGCTGGATGTCAGACTACTGTTTCAAAAGGGTTATATCAAGGAAAACTGAATTTTAAATGGATTAGCTTAATAGTATGTAGCTCACACCCCAGTTCATAAATGTGTGTCACACAGTCTAGGCTGCAGCTGAGCTAAAACGATCTTGCTGTCGGTCTGTTCTTGAATTGGTTTCTCCTCAGGACTCGTTTGAATTCTCCAGTTCATTCCATACATTGATCAAGATACAGGTCAAGTTGGTAAAAATATATATAGTTGCAGATGAATAATTTCATTCCAAAAGCCTGACAATTGTGATGATTGTTATTAGACATATATTGCAATAAAACATATTTTTTTTCTCACAGCAAAATGAATAAATATTGCACTGAAAATTATAGGTTGTAAAGACTCACGTTCCAACCCAAGGAATACTTACCTACACTGAACACACTGATGAAACATACAAAATAGAAGAAGATGGCTTTCATGTGTTTTAGAAAATGAAACCCCTATATATTTCCATATATTGGTCTCAAGGTACAGTAGCAGTCCTGGAAATATAAAAAAGGATTGATGATTGATGAAAATGATAATTTCAACATTTTTTGCATAATGCTACTCAAATGCTGGAATTGGTCTTCAAGGGAAATAGGAAAACTACATGAAATACACAAATAATAGAATATGTAATAATGTAGAAAAGCACAAGTTTGTCTTGTGCCCTCTAGTGGCTGAAACACTGACTGGAGAGAACGGACAGTGATGGGACATCGCTACAGAACAATTGTCCTGTTTTTTTTTTAACATCAGGCTCAGAGTTTTACACTTATAGTCTAACTGTCCAGCAGGAGCATTACTCATTTCCCTTAACAGCACTGTGATGAAAGTCTGTGAATTCAACAATAAGCCAGTGTGATACTCTATATGACAGCATACCATGTTACGTTGACATTATAGATGGGTTATACTGTATTAAAGCCCTTTTTTGTAATGCTACTGTAACATCATCATATCAGTATTGAAATCATTATATCTCAATATATACCATATCTTCAGAATTATTGTTTGACTATGCACCAAAATACCACTATTAGTTTCCACAGTTTTTTATTCTTTTTAGTTTTCCTTTTTTTAAATATGATAAAATGGCTAGCTGTACTGATATCTGGGACCTGTGCTAAACGTACAGTAGCCTAACTAATTATTTTGGTAATTCAGTTCTTTTAGTAACTGCGGTCGGGGAGGACATAAACGACTAGACATTCATATAATAATGAGGTTATGAAGGATGAAGTAATACATACAAGCAAACAAAGAAAAGACTACAAAAAATCTTGCCATGTATTTGTGTATGTGTAAGTGTGCATGCATGTTAATGTGTTAATGGGACCAGAAACATTCGGGTAGAGGCACCAGATATGTGGGATATGTGGGATATTTAAATAGGTGGGAGTTAAAGTATTTCTAAGAAGGTTGAGAAGTTCCGATCATTTTTTTTATATTCATGAGATTTGTAGCTTAACTAATTAATGTTCACTAATTTACACAACCTGGAAGTTACCAACATAAAATAAGCATGTGAAATCCAAGTTTGTTTGCATTACATTGTATAATCCCACAATGCAACGCAAAACGGAAAGGGAGTAGTTTCTCACATCTGGAAAAATTCTAAAATGTATGTCGGCATAGTAACGCTTCATCACTTCCTGTTAGTACCAAATGATCTAGTACATATATATTTTGTGTACTAACCTGCCAAACCTGCAAACCTTATAGGATTAGTGTGCAGTGCTTAATTGGGACGCAGCCTTTTATTTTCCCCATCCACTTTCAAGCAAAGTTTTTGAGAATCAGTGTTTCAATGAGAATTTGCTCCTGGGCACCCCCTATAGGTGGGGAGTGTAATTCACTTTTACACCACTGCTGTAAACACAAATTGTGCTTTGAGCTCCCCCTTATTACACATGCCATTTAGAAGCTGAGAGATACAGACCCAGCATCTGCAGTGAAAGCAGCATGTGGACTGAGGCGGTAGAGCAATATCACACAGTCAGGATAGTACAGAGCCCCTGAAGGGATGTGGTGTTTTTTTTTAGGTGATAGTATCGCATGCTCACCTGATAGTGTTTGGGTGCTCAGCACTTTTTTACCTAAACAAATACACCACGTCCCTTTAGGGGCTCCATACGATAGTTCTCCAGATGCTACTGATTGCTAATAGTATATATTGTGCACCATAACGAGCAGCAGGACAGCCTGTGCAGGTGCCAGAATGAACATGCTGCACAATTTAAAGCATCATGATCAATTTGAGATGAAGTAGGTTAAGGCTAACATTAAGGCTGCTTCTGTGCTTCTCCTCTCTTTGGTGCAGAACTGGGCTGACGATATCCTGTCCATTGCCTACAACGCTCAGAGGGCCAATGTCTGCAGACAGGTCTTCCTGGACAAACTGTAAGTGACCCAATATGACATTTTTTTAATCTTACCACGATAAGAAGCTTGAGATTTAGTATTATTTGCTAAAATTGGCCTGTGTTTTTTATGCTGCTGTGTTGTAAAATGAGAGTCATTGCTTATGCTTAGTACTGAATGTAACAAATACACCTATTATTGTAGCAGAGTATGAATTTATTACTACTTTAGTATTTTAAAAAAATGGTTTGATTATTTCTGAAGACCCTTTTGCAATATTCTGCTTGGTACAGGTATGTCCGTCTCTCGCTGCACACCAGTAAAGATGGCAAGATCCCGGTTAAACTGTAAGAAAGAATCCTATGTTATTTACTTTGCTTTTTCCCTGATAATTGCTTCATTATTGTTTACATTCTTAAGAGCAGTTAAATGCTCAAGTTACTTTTGTGATCATCATGACATAAACATTGTTTTCGTTCTCTATATACTAGTTCTCCTTCAGTTATGCAAAATAGCCTGTTTTTACAAAATGATAAAAGTATGTGGACACAACTATATAAGCCAGTCGAACATCCCATTCCAAACTTATGGGCATTCATATTTAAGAGCTTTAGACAACATACTCACACAGCACAATATAATTGATGGGCATGGGTATTATTGCAACTCTGTTATTGTGCTGTTTTATACTTTATATCAACATGATATGAATTTGATGAAACACGGCCATGATAATAGAGAGAGAAAAAGAAAAATCTTGAGATCTCACATTAATTTCAAGATCTCAGAACAATTATTCCAGTATCTTGGGAAAACAATATTTTTATGTCGTAATGATTACAGTGATAACCAGATAGCTCAAATTAAATTAATAATAAATGCTTAATCACAGGAAAGAAATTGAGTTATACCATAACTAAGATGGACCTCGCCCCAATGCCCCAACTCCCCAACTCCTTAAATCCTGCTTTTATATAAACCCTCCACTCTCACTCCGTCTTTGTGTTGAAAAACATTGCACCCACCACCATCCTGTTTCTTCCCTCTGCACCCCTTTGAAGCCCCCTGAACTCCTGCCCAACACACTTCTGAGTTCGCCTCCCTATGCTAGCTCCTAAGTGTGGTCCTTACTTATATCAAACATCTATCTGCTGGAATGTTGCCTTTGGTTTTATGTTGTGCAGACCTTTATATATGCTATACTTTTACCATTATGTTGTAGCATCTATAAGATGTTTCCAGCGGATAAGAAAAGAGTGGAGAGTGCACTGGCAGCTGCACACCTCCCCAAGGGAAAGGTGAGAAAGTTATGGTTGTGTGATATTGTTTAGATGTATATTTTGTGACTGTAAATGGTCACAAAATATGTGTAATATTGATTTCAGTAGTCCAGTTTCAGTAGTTAATACAACAATACACTCACCACCCACAAGACACATACAGATATAGCCACATGTACACTCTCTGCCCACTTTATTAGAAACACCTACCTTGTACTTGCACTCACTGGCCTCTTTAGGAGCTCCACCTACCTTATAGATCCACCATATAACAGTGCAATTTACGGAAGCCCATCTTTTATAACACGCAGTGTCTTGCAAATGTATTGAATCTTTCCACAAAAGGATTCCATTCAAACTGATCAGACTGGTTTGACCTACCAATGACATTTGAAATGTTTGATATGCTTGACATTTTGGGTTTCATCATATTTTGATTTGAAAGCCTAAACCTCAAATTATAAAGACACTCTTAAAATTGGTCTCTACCTGTGAAAGTGCACATTTTGTAGATTAAAGACCCCCCCTAATTTAAGTACTTTCTGTCTGATTATGAAGAAAATTAAAGATAAAGTTCTAGACAAGGTAGGTTGTGACATACTATCCAAGTTTTTGAATATCTCTGTGAGAACTGCTGGAGGATACATAAGCCGCATCATACTTGTGCCTAGACCAGACCAAAACACAGCACTAAAGCAAAGAAGAGACTTCAGAATGAGAAGGAAAGCCAACAATAACTTTGAAGAAGCTATAGAGTTCAGTGGCTGAGGCTGAAGGGAAGGTGCTCATGTCAGTTATATCAAGAACTCTGCTAACAAATGAATTTTGGTTTGTATAATTAAAAACGTCATTTGTAATCCAGACCCATCTGATGAGTTTTAATTGGTAAGACACTTGATCCAATACTTTGTGTGTGTGGTATTTTACAAATGTTTGTATTGTCTTAGTTTGATCACATGAAGCCTGATGTGTTCACTGAAGCTGCATTTAAGACCTTCCTCTCAAACCTGTGTCCAAGGCCAGAGATCTACGAAATCTTCACCTCCTAGTGAGTCTCTCTCCTGTACACAAATTCTTTTCTTATGTTACTGCATTATATATAATTCCTGATGCCCTGGGATATCCAAAGAAAATCATGAAAAACTCACATTAATGAACGAATGACTATAATGGACTTCAGTAATGGTAAACAACCAAGATAATTAGAAGCATTAGAAATGAGAAAACATGAGAAATTTGACAGCTGATGTGTAACCGTCATCTCCTGTGATTCAACCAGCTGTGACTTTGGCTGCGCTGTTAATTATTTCCAGGATTTCAGATGTTTTAAAACTAATGTTTACACAGTAAAATATTGTTTTCATAATGTCATTGTGAAATCACCTCATTTTATGAGGGAATTACTGTAAGGCTGATACTGAGCGGTGTCTTTTAGCATTATAGGATAGCACCTGACAGTTACAAGGAAGCACATTATTTATACTATATTTCTTTATATTTAAGGATATGGTAACATTTTTCCTATGTAAATTTATAGTAAATTACATACAGCTATTGGGTGACATTCATATTACATGTTACATGTTCTGTAAAATAATATGCGATAATATGCAATATATGCTTTATTTCATTAGTTCAGTTACAGTGTACAGTTATTTTGTAACTAATGGGTCGAGGCGGCCATTACTTACTGTCATAGTATGTAATATTACTGTAATATATTGGTGTTATGATCATGTTTGATGATGTAATTCTCAGCTCCACCAAGCCCTACATGACGAAGGAGAACTTCACCAAGTTCCTGCATGAGAAGCAGCGGGATTCACGGCTGAACGAGGAGCTTTACCCACCTTTGAGGCCTGAGCAAGTGAAGGCTCTGATAGACAAATATGAACCGTCCTCCAACGCTAACCGCAGTAAGTGGACGGCTGAGCATCACACCTCACTCTTCAATACAGTGCAGTAGGTCTGTAAGCATTTCTACACAGCACAGTGTTCTCACACTATATGAACTGTACTAAATGCCAGTTGTAGAATGTGTAACTGCTACCACGCTAAAGTGAAGGTTAGCCAAGATTTGAGTTTTTCAGAGATGTCTAGTAGTAATGTTTGCTGAGCAGATTCAAGTGAACTCTATATCCATATTATAGGTTTTAGGCCTGTATACATAGGAGTAGAGCTGCTGCTCCTTTGCATTGAGAGGAGCCAACGATAGTGGTTCGGGCGTCTGATAAGGATGCCCCCACAGTCTTCTCTCATTTGATTTTTACCGGGTATGGCCAATTGGGAGCAGACCCAGAAGAAGACCCATGACCCGCTGGAGGGATCATTTCTCACAGCTGGCCTGGGAGCCAGGGGAATCTTCTTGCTGGGAACAGGGACGCTTGGGCCTCTGTGCTTACCCTGTTGCTTCTGTATCCCTGAACTGGATCAAGCAGAAGAAGATGATGATAAAGAATATGATTATGAAGACAGCTTACTATTAATGTCTTACCCTAAACCCTATGCAGCTCAGTTGAAATCTTTTCAAAAAAGTGGGCATATGCAGGAGATGAGTCCAGTGGTGCATGCGTGACATCATATTGTGTGGCTCTGTACAACGATTTGTCCTTGTGTAATGACCAACTTTTGAGCCATGTAACAACAGGACTACAAGTGTAAGTCAAATATCTGCAGTTTACCTCTCTCCTTTGGTTTCATCTGTTAGGGACTGCACTAATACATGACAAAAAAAATTTCCTGTCTCTAGCTTAGCTACAAAAGGGCTACAGCATGCTGAAAAGAGAAGTAGCATCACTTACTTTTTATCCACCTCCAGCCTTTTAGTATTTCAACACTGAAATGAGGGAGTTGCTGCAAATAGTCTCTTTTGTATCTAGTTTATAGTTCATAATGTGCTTTATGTTTTGCATGTAGCCACTTCTTCTTTACTGTGAAAGCCTGACAAAGAGCTTTATACTGTATACCACAGGCCAGATATCCCCAGAGGGTCTCCTCTACTTCTTAATGGGGCCTGAGACATCACCTGTAGTGTTAGACAAACTGGCCCAGTGTCACGACATGACCCAGCCAATCCCTCACTACTTCATTAAATCTTCACACAACACCTATCTCACAGGTAACACTGCTTAAATGCTTGATACTTGTATTAAATAGCCCATAGTGTATCCTGGATTTCTATTCTATTATGTTTATCATTTGAATGTATGCATTAATAACTATACTAACATGTTTATGTTAATGGATGTTAATGTTGTTTGCCCTGATTGGCTACCATTTATCTTAACCTTATGCACTTTATTTGAATGTGAAGGGGTGCAAGGCTAAACTGACATGCTCTGAACTGAGAGATATATGTGTATACTTAGGAATCTTGAAAATGGACTGTTTCTGAAGCCTAATTTGTCAAAAAGTCAGTTGTCCATGATGTGGGCTCATTAACACGTGTTACTAGGAACTAGGATATGCTGCTGTCCTTACAAACAAGGATTAACAGCTCCCCCCACACCAGCACAGGGACAGCAAGCTCCCTGTTAATCCCTGTTTGTAAGACATACTGACTAGTTAAGGTTAACTCCATGTGATGTGAATTTTGTCCATTATCTTGACCTATTTTAAATAATGGCACCTTTAAAAAGACTGAAATTATTTATTAATAAATCAAACATTATATATTTTTTTCACCTTGTCCTGTGGTTTCACCTTGACCCTGTGGTTTAGTTTTGCTAAGTCACCAAGTCATTGAGTGGTTCCTGCCAAGTCACCAATCAGTGTGTGTGTGTGTGTGTGTGTGTGTGTGTGTGTGTGTTTCTAAAGCTGGGCAGTTTTCTGGTGTCTCCTCTCCGGAGATGTACCGGCAGTGTTTGCTTGCTGGCTGCCGCTGCCTAGAGCTGGATTGCTGGAAGGGCAAACCACCAGAGGAAGAACCAATCATCACCCACGGCTTCACCATGACAACCGAGATCCTGTTCAAGGTCAGATTACCTCCAATCAGTGCGGCGACTGTAATTGTGGTATAAATACTGGAGGAGGCATGACAGTCAGAGGCTAAGTGATGTGTCAGTCTGAATAGCTGTCAGAATGAGGCATACATTAGAAGTGGAGGTGCAGGTGGCAGGTGAATTTATGTAATAACCAAATTTGGTAATAAGCAGTTACATAATATCATTAACATACACATTTATCATTCTGGCATGTAATGTGTTCATGCAAGGGGTTGGACAATGGGAGCCAGTTTGCTGATTTCCATGCTCTAACAGACCTACTAAACCTAGCAATCAACAGATGAGTTGAAGCAAGTGTGCCTGAGCAGGAAAAGCCCAAAACTGTGCAGGAATCCAGCCAGGACCAGAATTGCCCACCCCTGTTTTATAGCATAGCATTGTATCTTTGTGAAGTAGCCCTGTTTACAACAGATGTTCACATTTTTACAGTTTTTCACATTGGTAGAAAACCATTTGTAGATGGATCGGCATAGTGCCTAGTTTCACCACCATTGCACATCATCAAATAACCCTTGTTTTTTTTTTTACAATTATGGCATTTGACAATTATCCCGAGTGACTTACGTTTGAATCATGTTGCACAGGTAGTTGAGTGTAGCCCAAGGATGTAGAAGCCTTGCTCAAGGACTACTACTGCCACAGTGCAGTGTGCTTGTCCAGCCAGAGTACTCTAGACTGCCATGCAGAGGGTGGTGTTGTTACTCACTATGCTACACCAACCTATTGAGAGTCTAGACATTTGGACCAAAATGGCCTTTAAAAATCTGTACCCTTCTAACGATTTTCTAAATGAAAATTTGGTATGTTGTATGGACAGAAGTATTGGGACACTAATCAGGACTTTCATCCTTTCTTCCTTTTTTGTTGGAGTTACTGTCTCTAATGAGCAGGAAAGGCTTTCTACTAGATTTTTGAGAATTGCTGTGAGGATTTGATTGCATTCAGTGACATGATGTTGGGTGATCACCACAACTCATCCCAAATGTATTGGATGGAGCACCATCATCATTCCAGAGAACACAGTTCCACTGTGTTCCACTTTATACCCCTCTAGCCCACACCGGGCATTAAGCATGGTACCTCCTGAGAGTCCTATTCTATTGGCAGTTCTTCTCTACACCTGGCCCTTTTTCTGTGGTAGGACGTGATTGAAGCAATTGCCGAGAGTGCGTTCAAAACCTCCAAATATCCAGTCATTCTCTCCTTCGAGAACCATGTGGACTCGTAAGACACTTTTCTTTATGCTGCAGTTTCACATTTCAGTTATTTTGCATTTATATGGACGCTGAATTGTGTTCTGTCTACTAGAGTGAAGCAGCAAGAGAAGATGGCTAACTACTGTAAGACGATATTTGGAGATGCTTTACTCACTGATCCCTTGGAGAAATATCCGGTAAGTAAAGTCCATTGTTAGAAACGCCATTCATTCATAACAAGCAGATAAGAGTGAAAGACAGCTGGCTTTATTGGGCATAAATCACCACAAAATTATATTGTAGACCTCACCAGTCTCTAAAGCACAAACCTTAGCCACAACAAAGTTTCAATATTTCTATCCCTACACTGTACTGTTCTATACCAAAACACCTGCTATGGACAACACTCTTTATATTCTTAAAGATTAGGTGTGCAACGAACAAGGACTATAAACAGTTTAGCTTCTAATATAAAGGTATTTTTCTTTCCACCTTTATTTGGCCAGCAGTTACCCTAACTGGTGTGCAGGTTCTTCAGTGTAATGGCTGTACCATGTAAGCCAAAAGAAATGGTAAATCTAAAGCAACTTCAACCAAAGCCAACTTCAGTCTCAGGAGGTTGCATCTCTGCCACTGTTTTCCATTTCTAACAACTGACTGAATCCAGTATTATCTACCAGTATTTGCAGTCTGTGACATACAGAGTTGTGACCTATTTGAACATCTATTACATTGGGCAGTATGTTGTTCTTATCCGAATTGTAAAATTGTAAATGTAAAAAGCTGTTTTCAGGAAACTGCCATCCACAATCCACTCTCGCCTTTAGCCGGAGATCAGTCACTACTTCATCTAAATATATAGCAGCTGCATTGCGAGTCCTTTGTTACAACACAATGGACAGAAGAACATTGCATTAGCAATGCATCAAACCCTCTCGACGCTATGAGCAAAAACAAAAGCAACAGCTCTTCACAGTTAAAAACAAAGATGCTATTGCATTTGTTGGTGCTTGTTATCAACATAGTCACCAGGAACGAAATGCGAAGCCATGCTACATTTTTCAAAACATATTCAAAACACAACTCGCTAATTTGCTTGTCTGTCCATGAGCTTTTGTTAAAAACTGTGAAGTATCTTGATTTTCTTATCAAGATTTTTATTATCCATGTAGGCTTTAGCTGGCTAATTAACAAGCTGACAGAGTGAAGTACTGAATGTGTATCGGTGTCATATTACAGAGAGAGAGAGAGAGAGAGAGAGAGAGAGAGAGAGAGAGAGAGAGAGAGAGAGAGAGAGAGAGAGACAGAGAGACATTTACAACCTGAGGACCAGCCAATCAAATGTTTGCTCACTTGCCCGTCCGGCTTATTTAACTTCTTATGGGAAAGGCCCTTAGCATGTTGTCAGGAATTTCCCTGAGGGCAAATAGAGGCTAAAGGGAAGTGGGCCTATTAAAACCAGTACTGAAACGTTGGCTGGAGTGATGTTTTATCTTTCAGAATTGGTTTATTCAGCTGTTACCCCTAATTATGTTAATTGTTAACCTGATGTATACATCTAGTTAAAAAATAGACTTGATCAATTCTTTCCTTCAGCCATTTCAAGATCTTACCTCATTTCTTTCCAAACACTTGCAAAATTGAACTAATACAATTATGATATTTCTACTAAATAAAAATGTGCTACGAATGACAGATGTGTGTTTCCAGAAATCATTAGGTTTTAGTTCCCCACTGCTCTCTATAATATAATTGCCTGCATCCCCTCAATATTATCTGGCCAGCAGTGATCCAGTTGGTGGTTTGTAGTAGTAACATGTACTATTTGACTGAATTAGTCTGTGTGAAAGAGCTTGTATAATGGTTTGCACTGGGTATATCTTTCAGTTGAAGCCAGGCCAGCAGATCCCCAGTCCAGCAGAGCTAATGGGGAAAATTCTGATTAAGAATAAAAAGAACAGTGAGCCTCAGGCTAAAGCAGGTCAAGCTAATGCAAAGAAAGCAGCAAGTCAGGATCAGCAGCAAGGACCCTGCAGCTCACCTGATTCCAACCAAACTGCCCCTGCTAACCAGGAGAGCCAAGGTGAGAATGCAGCACATCCACTACAGGGCATACGTTTAAAAGATAAAGTTTCATCTTGTTTCATGTCCTGGCAGCAAAAACAAACAAAACAGAACAGCCCAAGTGGGGCTCTAACAGCCTGAACACACGTGTATATTTTTAGATTGTCTACTGGCAGCTCAGTCCTCATATTCACTGGGTCCGCTCTCTCCCCCGTAAGGCTGAGCAGGCCCTATTTATGCTGCCAGCTGGACTCGTTAGACTAAACAGGCACAAGTGTACAGCATCAGGGCAGTGTAGGGTGGCGCTGTGGGCAGGCCCACAGCTCTCTCCTGCCTCCTAACTGCCACTAGAAATGATCCAAATATGACAGAAGACAAATAATAATAAAAAGCTTTATTCTTTCCCTGCCCATTAGCCGCTTTCTGTGTTTAGCTATTTGTTGTTCTTTTATTTATGCTAGTTGTATTTGTACTTTTTGTGAAGCATTTTGAGCAGACAGTGTAATATTAAAGGTATTACAATCAAGTCAGAATTATGCTAAATATCGGGAGCTCCAGAGTGGCACAAGTGTTGGCCATATCAACAGGAAATCTCACAGCCTGTCATGACTGAGAGCCTTACTGAAAGCCTTGAATTGCATGTGTGTAGGATGGATGGCTTAACAAATGAGCATTGCCTTTCTTAAACAGGTGAAGTGGCTGAGGAGCAGGAGGAGCAAGAAGAGCAGGAGGAGCAGGATGAGGAGAAGATGAAGAACTCAGATGAGGTGCTGTCTTTCTCCTCACTGTTCTTGAACTTGAACACCTACATATGTTTCCTTTAATTAGTTCCTAATGGGTGTCTGGGGTATATAAGTACAGTTGTTTAATAAGAATTGTATAAGTGTTTCATTATAACCTTTTCATGTTCAGTTGTGAGGAGGAAAGTTTAGCAAAACTGAAATTAGTTGAATTCATTTACTGTTTCTGCTTATCCATCATCATTAGGGCACTGCTGGGCAGGAAGTAACAGCGTATGAGGAAATGTCTGCGCTCGTCAACTATATCCAGCCTAACAAATTCATCTCTTTTGAGAATGCTAAGAGTGAGTCACTGCCTGCCTTATATATGCTAAATAACATAAAGTCATGTATGAAAATGTATGTCACCAATAGATATTTGTGTATTTATGACAACTTTTCAATTTGTGAGTTATGGAAGTCTAGAAAAGCCATGAGAAGAAAAATTATTTGGTTATTTTAAGTTTTTTTTGTCAATTTATTTTTTTGTTTGTCCCATTTTGGTACTGCCAATGAAGTCACCTTTTCATAGCTACCCTTAGCACTAGCTCGTGACACTAGGAGGCTAAGGACTTAGCGCGTCTGCTCCAAAACATGTGAGGCCAGCCACTGCCTCTTTTCAAACTGCGACGATGCTGCATCGCCAGGTAGCCAACATGCTCAGAGGAAAACGCCGGGTCCCCAGCTCAACCACACCAAACAACATTGATTAATGAGGGGAGAGAGTGGCCAATTGTGCTCTCTCTGACTCCAGCTGCCGATGGCAAAGCGACATGGCTCGGGATTTGAACTTGCAACCCCCGAGTCATGGTGGCAGCGCATTATACCTCATAGCCTCTTAGAGCCCTTGAATATCTTGAGATCATGAATGAATTTCACTTAATTGCAGGCAAGAATTTCCTATGTCGAGCTAATGCCCCATATTTACAGTCTGAATTTGCTTCTCAGTGATTAGTGGTGAATTCTGTAGTATGTCATGACTTCCTCTCAGAGTTGTGCTGGTAAGTGCTGGAGTACTGGAATAGTAACTGATTTTCCAATCTTTTCCAAACACAGAAAAAAACAAGAGTTATGTGATCTCCTCTTTTGTGGAAACCAAAGGTGAAAGTCTGATCAGCAAGAGTGCTGTGGAGTTTGTGGAGTATCCTTTTACGTTTGCCTTCCTAATGAAATCTACAGCTAACCCTAGGAGCAACTTCAAATAATAGCTTCATTTAGTTTTTGTCAGAACAGATGACCACAACACACTCATAATCTCAAAATATAACATTTGTTTATAATTGGTCCTTACAGACATGCATGCACACACATAGTCAGGCACCTTTCATCACAGTTTGTGACAGTTGTCAGATAATAAAAAATGGTCTATATTGGTAATTCTCCTTTCGGCATGGTAGCGGCTTCTTTTACTGCATAATTCAGATATAACAAGAGACAGATGAGCCGTATCTACCCAAAAGGAACACGCATGGACTCCTCCAACTACAGCCCTCAGCCTTTCTGGAACGCAGGCTGCCAGATGGTGGCACTAAACTACCAGACCATGGGTAAAAACCTGCTTTTTATTTTGTGTTGGATTGAATGATGTTTTCCATTACCCTCTCTGGCTACATACGTTACCATGTTTTATTAACAGTATAAAGAATACTGCATAGAGTACCGGGCTATTGATAAGAGGGTTGTGGGTTTGATACCCGAGCTCAGCAAGCTGCCACTGTTGGGCCCGAGAGAAAGGCCTTGACCTTAACCTTCTTGGCTCTCCAGGCACAGCAGCGTTGACTGGCCACTGCTCCGGACATGTGTGCTCGCTGCATGCTTTTGCTTACTATAGTGTAAATGTGTGTGAACTGCACGGATGGGTTAAAGGCATTAGAGGCCAAATTCTACCTTTGTCCAACATAAATGATGAAAGTGTTTTTTATTATTTTTATAAATGAGTGACTTTATTATTTTATTATTAAATGTTATTACTCAGAATGAAAGCTTTTGTGTGTTCAGAAAATAGAGGATACAATTTTCCTTTTATTAATTATCAGTTAGGATAGGATAGGAAGTATAGGTAGGCAATACCTGTAAAAATGTGAGATAGGATTTGCTAATCGTTTCAGTGCTATTCATTGTTTGTAAATAGCCATTATGTTATACTATTATATTATACTGTATCTTATCAATACTGCCAACACAATCTACAAGAGGTCATTCTACTACACTTGACATTATGGCCCAATTCCTGACCGCTGTGTTCAGAGAGCATTGAATCAATACTGACCTATCAGGTCAACTGCTTGTGTTCTGACATGTAGATTTCCCCATGCAACTGAATATGGCACTGTTTGAGTTTAACGGGAGGACAGGGTACCTCCTCAAACACGACCTGCTGCGAAGGAGCGACAAGAAGTTTGACCCCTACAGTGACAGGATTGACACCATTGTGGCCAACACTCTCACAATCAAGGTAAAGCCTTTAACCCATTCATGTCCTGGAAATGCTACAGCATCCGTTCTGATTGGTGTAATATGTTATAATCTGTGGCTATAGTCGGTAGGTTGATCTTAAGAAAAGAAGTGCTTATAGACCTTTTTAATGCATGGTCTGACATTAATGTCAACAGCAAACTGGAAACTGACTTGTTGAAGGTTTTCATGAATGAAAAGAAGTGTGTGTGAAGCATAGGTGCAGAGAATGGGTAAATGTGAATTTGACTAGGCTATTATTTGTGTCAATGATCGCACGTTGTCAGTCCTTTGCACCTGCAAAAGGGGGTTACATATAGAACCATTGCCTTTACTAACGAACTTTTGAAGAATCAGTTCACACACCAGTTCCTTATTACCACTATCTGTGAACAGGGTGCATTTAATGAAATGTAAATACACAGATGTGTAGTAGAAACTAAATGTGTGGGTTCCTGTGTGTGTATGTGTGTGTCCATTTACTTTCTATGGTCTTAAGCTAAAATCCTTGCTACGTTTATTACGCCCTTTGACTGAGTAACTATATGTGTTCATCCAGATCTACTCAGGCCAGTTCCTGTCTGAAAAAAATGTGAAGTCATCAGTGGAGGTGGAGATCATCGGTTTGCCTGGGGACCCCAAACGCAAATACCGCACAAAGTGGTCCCCAACGCCCAATGCCATCAACCCTGTGTGGAACGAGGAGCCATTTGTGTTTGAAAAGGTCTGAGATCTACCTAGAACATATGGCTGTTGGAATGTTGTCAGTGCTAAAAGCTATGCTGGGGTTAATGCACTGATACAGAACATAATAAAGCAGTGCTTTTGGATAGACAGTTTTTGGGTATGTGATTGAGTTCTAATGCTCTGTGAACAGATTCTGTGCCCAGACATGGCTTCGCTCAGGATAGTGGCCTATGAGGAAGGCGGGAAATTCATTGGTCACAAAATCATTCCTATAGATGCTATTCAGTCAGGTAAGTGCAGAGGAGACTAGGTGCTCGATCATACCAGCGTGTGCGTTCTTGTCACTGTAAATGTGTGCTGACTGCCAGGCCTAAAGCCTATTTTATTCGTTGCAGTAAATCTGTGTGTAACTGTGACATCTACTGTTATAGAAATATGATATTTAAAAAAAAAAAACTTTCCAATGGAGTCTGCTAAATCTTCTTGAAGGTCTTGTGCAGTCAAACAAGGATTCTATTTTACCTTTTTAATTGACCTCCACAATTCCTGTTAACTGCCATTTTTTAATTACATTACAAGCCATAGAAATAGCCATCTTCTTAGATCCTTCTCCAGCTTTGCGGGCAGCTGCTTAGAGGAGCCCATGCAGAATTTTTGAGGAGGAAACTTCTTAGACCTAAAAGTTATCTGAGAGCTCAAACCATTTGGGGTGCCCAAACTTTTGCATGGTGCTCCTTACACACAAATGCATATTTTTGCCAGATATATTTGATGTATATTTAACACATAGATGGCTGTGTGTGTGTGTTATACATCTGCAGGATTCCATCATATCTGCCTGCGTAGTGAGAGTAACATGCCTCTAACTCTGCCTGCTTTATTTGTCTACATCGAGGTGAAGGACTACATCCCTGCTGCCTTTGCTGGTACCCACAACTACAAACACTGCAATCTTTTTAAAGGAATTATTTTGGGTTCTTACGCTTTTGGGTTCTTAGGCTACATTAGTCAGTGTTGTAATCCTGTGCCCATGTTTGGCTTCTCAGATTTCACAGACGCTCTCTTTAATCCAGTCAAGTCCACAAAGCCGGTGAAACAGGAGGCAAGTTTTAAACGCAGTACAAACAAAAAGTTACACATAGAACTGGCAGCACATATTTGGCATGTCTTTACCTTTGAGAACACACACACACACCACAGAACTCTATTTAAAGACAAGAACACTCGGTTGTCTTAGATTAATGAATCAGCAGCAACATACAGATGATGAATCTATTAGAAAGCAGCTACTCCTGTCATTGTCAACATCGGTTTCACTTGAGTACATGTAGCTGAGTGAACACAGCTAGTTACTACCCACCTGAGGGTCTTAATCTGCCCCATGCTTTCAGAGTGCTACTTATGTAAGCCCATATGAGCTGCCTCCTGTAATAGCAGATGCTTCTGCACCTGCTCCTATTACAGGTAAGTAACTTCCATGAATAATTTATGTTGCTCAGTGCTCAATTTCATACATGCATCATGTGAAATATGAATTGCATAACTCCTCGCTTTGCATGTATAGTCTTTTTTTAATAAAATCAATATATTTACAGTACCTGATGTCACTGAGAGTCCAGTAGAGGGCGATGCTAATCCTCCAAATCAAAATGGAACGTCTGCTCCAGACCCAGGCAGCACTGATTCCAACTCAGTTGCCCCAGAGCCCACTGACCCAGAAAATCACAATTCAGAAGACCAGCCAACTCCATCCAACCAGGCACCAGAGCCTTCTGAGGTCCAGTCTGATCTTGAGAAGCCTCTAGCCTCAGATGAGGCTGCTGAAGAAACCCCCGTGGCATCTGAGCCAGATACACCTGCAGAGTCTACCACTGTTCCAAATGAGGAGCCGGTTGTAGAAGAGCCAGAGGTAAAAGCAGACTCAGCTCCAGACTCTGATTCAACTTCTGAACCAACTCCAGACTGTGATCCAAACTCTAGTGAGCAACAGGACTCTGGGCTGGAGTCTGCATCTGTAACTGATTCTGGATCAGCCACAGAAGTCGAAGAGGTTCCTGTTATTGCCCAAAGTCCAGACACTTCCACTGTGTCTGATGGTGCAGGTATGGCCTTTTTACTATTAATCCCTGACTGTCTGGGGTCATCATTAGCAATACAAATGGTGAGGGCCCAGATCCTGTTGTTAATCATTATCACAATGCTTTAACCAGTCCCTGACCCAATCCCAGACATTCCAGATCAGTGTCTCTGTTTTAGTGATTCAAGGCATTGGTTGAATTAATGCAGGCCAGCATGTGAAGCACATGCCATATTAATTATAAACAAGCCACCAAAAGGGATTTTTTAGTAGTGTTAATCTATAACAGTTTAACCGCATTAATTAAAACAATATTCTGTCATTATTCAGATTAATTACAAGTTAAAATGCTAGCTAGCACATCCTTGAAGTTTTAGGCGGGAGAACAAATAAATGTGCGGAATGCCAAAAAAACTATATATATATAAAACTATTTATAAAATAATATATATAATAATATATAAAACTTATTATATAATATCTCAGTGTAGATTTGAGAACTTTAGCCTTGAACACAACAAAGCTCGGACAGAGAAGCTTTAATAGAGAAAATGCTTCAACAAATTTTAAAAAGAAAAATGGATGATCGGTCTTTGGGCTTTGAGCTAAGAAAGGAGCTGCTGTATGTGTATGTGTGAGAGAGATGATGGAGGGGTAAGGAAATTGGAGGTAGTTATGAAATTGAATCCATATTTCAGCATAAATAAAGTGTAATGTACCCTCTGAGCTCAACAGTAGCGACACTGTGTTTACATCACTAAATAAAAACGCAAATACGTCACTAGGCTCTGAGACGTAGAGAGAGTGACCTACAGGAGGAAGTTGGGCCAAACTTGGTAAGATAATGAATTTGTGTTAAAAAAGATTTAGCGTTAAAGTTTGCAGATTAAACGTTTAGAGTTTTTAGACCTGTGATTTTTAGATATTTTGGAGACAAGAACATGAAAGAAATTATGTAATTATCTATTTTAAATAATTTAAACATTTAATTTCACCACATCTGAAACTTTTAGTTATTATAACTTCATTCTTGATGTCGTACAATTTCCTTGGTCATCATCTACAGCTCTGTTCATCATTTATTGACATATCTATTTCTTCTTCATTCCCCCCAGATTATTAGTTAGCTAGTTTTATACATGTATCTACAACCAAACAGATAATGTTTATTTTACTGAAAACGCTGATTTCAAACTAATTTTGCAAACACAATATGCAGCAATGCATTGCAGCTGTATCTGGTGCAGTTCATAGATCATGGCAGTTTGTACTAGGATATTCACTGTCAAATATAGCAATGACAGATGGTTAAAATAAAAAATCAGGTTTTATGTCTTGGCATTGGTTCAAAAAATCTGTAACTTTAAAAAAGAGGCATACACTGATTTATAAAGTTTCTGCATACTTAAATGGGTAAGATGCAACCAAAGTCTTTCAGAGTTGGTGCTTTGGTGAGAAATAGTTTAACGGCAACCAGATGTCTAAAGCATTTAATCTCTGTAAAAGCTGCCTTACAGAAGGTTATTACACGAAATGAACACAAATATGCTGCCTGATGTCTGAGGCGTTCGTTAATGATAATTTTGAGCTGCTGCCTGGCACAAGATTATGATAATGGATGCCCACAAAGCAGGAGATAGTAAGAGGGTTTTTAGGTAGCTGTTGCCTCAGGTCGTGAGGTAAGTATGAATGACAGTTAACAGGTAACATGGAGGTCAAGTTGAGATCTGGAAGACTATGGAAACATTCCAAGAGATCTGCTCACAGAAGTTCTAGAAAGGCAAATCAAAACCCCCGTTTGACTGCAAAAGGGTTAGTTTTACTGTGCACAAATATTCCCTGCATCCTCACCTCAAAATGAAGCATCTGAAGTTTTCAAATAAGCATCTGAACAAGCCTGATGCATTTCATAAACAGGTCCTTTGGACTGATGAAGTTAAAATGATGAAGAAAAACAGAGTAGTAGAGCAGCTTTTCATTAAAAGAACGCCTCTCCAACTGTTAAGCATGGGAGTGGAATGATCAAGGTTTGGGCTTGTTTTGCAGCCGGTGGCATGAATTAATTCAGTTTACTCCCAGCTAATTCTGGAAGCAAACATTTTCTAAAAATCTAAAAAAAAAAAAAAAAAATAGAGAATGACCTCTACTATATTGATTTTTATATTACATCTGTAGATAAACCTCCAAAGAGCAGAACATTCATGGTGGGCCAAGAATCTCACAGTTCTGGAAATGTTTTGCTAATAAGAATAAGCAAAAATGCCACAAGCAAGAACTGAAAGCTTCAAACTACAAACAGCATTTACTAGCTGTGATGATTCCCAAAAGGGGTGAAACTATATACTGATCATGCAAGTTGCCCAAACTGTTTCTTCAGGCCCTTTTTGTTATTTTGAAACTGTAAGAGAAGAAGTCACTTTGCTCAAAAATCTTTTACTAGCAAAGCTTTTCATAGCAACAGATATTTTTATCAGGGGTGCTGAAAGACCTCTAAGACCTGGTTTCTTTAAAAATCAGGTCTTAGAGACAGTAAATAAAATATTTATTATAGACATGGTGATCTCTGGTAATTATCCTTTAGTAGATGTTTTTGGCAATTAAACTTACAGTATACAATAAACATCATCTCACAGCCCAGAAATCACATGTTTGAGTACTGTGATATGCCTAATACAAATTTACTGACTGTAAACCATATGATATAATGTACAATTTATCATCTACCCTCAACTCTATTCATTATTGGTCAGTGTCTGACCATACGACTACTGTTGGCCAGATACTATTTGGGAGGTGGATTATACTTTAAAATAACTAGCTTAAAAATCATTGTGAATGCTCACAAGAACTGCGTAATGCTTTGTTACTCGAGTCATATTCGTGTAAAATCCAGTTCTGTTTCTCTTACATCATCTATAAAACGTGTCCTTTAGTGGTGGCTCAAAGCACAAATTCCACTTCCAGATTGTAGGGGGCAAGAAATGCTGATTTTCCATAGTGTTGGTTTAATAGGATTCTCTACAATTTCACACCAAACCACTCTGAATGACTCTGTGGTTCTTATTTCTGATCCGTTTTGTCTGCCACACACACACAACACCTACCCTTTCACCTACCTTTTCATGCACAGATCCGTCCTCTGTGACCTGTGAGGAACTGCAGCAGAACAAGAGTTACGTGAAGATCATCAAGAGGCAGGAGAGAGAGATGAAAGAGCTGGAGAAGAAGTTTCAGAAGAAGGCTGAAGAGCTGACTCAGAAATACAGTGACCTCTTCAAATCCCTCAAGAAAAAGAGCTCGCTTAAGAAGAAAGAGTAAACAAAGACCTACTACTGGAGATATCTCTCCCTTTCTAAATGTGCATGTGAATTTCTTTAGAACATCTACCAACTATATAGTTAAGGGGTTTAACAAGAACAATACCGGCATACGTAAACTAGAATAATTCACACTTTTATGAAAAAATTATATTTAATTTGTAACTATAAATATTTTTTTGTATTATAAACAAAAAGAAAATGCATGTACCTGGAACCAATTAAAATGTATGTATTTATAAGCTTCCCAGACAAAAAGGTGGTAACAATTTCAGGCTCCTGCAGGTAGTGTTGCACAAAGATGGTCTCTTCACTGGCTTCCTGTAGCTGCTGTCCACATCAGATTCAAAACCCTGACTCTGGCCTACAAAGCCAACAACGGACCTGCCCCTACGTACTTGATGGCAATGGTCAAAAGCCGATCCGCACCAAGAGCCCTTCAAGCTTCAAGTACGGCTCGGCTCGACCCGCCATCCCTCAAAATCCACTGAAGACAAGCGTTTTTTCTGTCCTGGCACCAAAGTGGTGGAACGAGCTTCCCCTGGGTGTCCGAACAGCAGAGTCCAACACTCGCTGTCTTCAAACCCAGACTGAAGACCCACCTCTTCCAAGAGTACTTGAGTGAACAGTAGACTGGTCACCTTACTGACTTGTGTTTAGTAGTGTCTAAACTTAGAGGTATCTTTGAATTCTTAGCCTATTCAAACTAGCTGAGAAGAGTACAGTGCAGTGAATGTCTTGTTAGATGTGTGACAAATGGGTCACAAAGCAGATGTTAATGATTGGCAAAAAGGAGTGATTGCATTTGGGCGGACCAAAGGCCAGAGTGTGAAGGACGTAGCTATACGGTCATACAGGTCTACCAGCAGTGGCAAAAATCCCAGTCTACAGGAAATTCCTATCATTTTTAAGAAGAAGTGAGCAAAGGCCTCTTGCTTGTCATCCTGCTAATGAAATGCAGTTCCCTGTGGAGTGTTTCATCAGAAGTCGGTTGTGTAGGACCTAGGTTGACTTGCAATTCTACATGCAATTCTTGCCTGGAAGTAAAGTTTGTCTTCTGTTTTTCGACTACAATTCTGACTAGAATTTCCTGTAGTCTGGGATTTTTGCCCATGCTGGTAGACCTGTATGAGCATACACTTCGATACACCTGCAAATTCAGCTTCTTCCTTCACACTGTGGCCTTTGGCTCTTGGGCCCAAATGTTATCTGCTTTGTGACCCATTTTCTACACACTGAATGAGACATTCAGTACACTGTCCCACCTCTTCTCAATCTATGACTGCCGTCGCACACCCCACAGGCATTTATAGTCCATTCATCCTTGTGCAAAGCCATCCTCAGGAGCCTGAAGTTACTACCACCTGAAAAACACAAGGTAATTTGCCTTGTTTTTGTCAATTAGACTTATATATAATATGTCGCCACAACATATATGACCACTGTAGACATGGACTCCACAAGACCTCTGAAGGTGTCCTGTGGTATCTAGCACCAAGACTTTAGCAGCAGATCCATTAAGTCCTGTATGTTGTGAGGTGGGGCCTCCATGGATTGCATCAGTGAGCCTTAGGTGCCCATGACACTGTCACTGGTTCCCTGGTTGTCTTTTCTTGGGCCACTTTTGGTGTGCATCCACCACTTCATACCAAAAAAACCCCACAAGACACGCAAGATGTTTTGGCGATGTTCTGACCCAGTCGTCTAGCAATCACAATTTGGTCTTGTCAGAGTAGCTTAGATTTTTCACTGTCTACCACATTATAGTTCACCTGTACTAATGCTATGGCTAATCAGTGTATATTTGTAGCATAAATGGTAGGCTCTGAGTTAACGTCAGATATGGAGTCACTGACTACAGGCTTACTCTGGGTCAGTCTGTAATATCCACACTCACCCTTTCTGTTGCAGGGCAGGAGCTGAGAGGGCAGATGCAGGGCCTAGTAACGAGCGGATTGCTGACCTTAAACAGAAGATGCAGGCGGAGATGAGGGCGCTGCGGGTGGAGCAATATGATCTGCTGAGGAAGAAGAAAGAACAGCACGCCACTGAGGTAGCAAGCAATCCAACTCTGTAGCTGTGTCCGAAACTGTGCCCTATTCACTGTCCCCTACATGTGAAAATCCAGATTACTGTATACAAGATAGAAGCACTATTATGAAGAGCACAATTCCACAAGGTAGGGCACAATGCATATGAGCTCATTGCTGTGCGACAGCAGATTATGCTGCATAAATAATCTGATGGTAGGTCTAACTCAGAGATCAGACACAGCTGATGTCTCTTTCCTACACCACCATTAGGATTAATTTAAGTGCTCCGCCTGTTCTTTAAATTAATTTAAATAAATTATTCGTACAGAAATGTATCCTAACCTTTCTGAATTAGGAGTGAAAACAAGGGAAACCAGTAAGCATTAGCGTTACACAAATGCTTACGGGTTGTGCTAGTTTCTCACCTGTTTGATGCACTTTTGATGCACTCTTTTCAGGCAGTCCTGCTAAAAATCAAACTGCACTCCCTAATAACACTAAACAGCTGTGCACCTCTACATCGACATTTACTTACCAGTCATTTCAGCAAACACTTCTGCGGGGCACTAATCCTCACATCAGCAGTGTGTAATTCATGAGTACAGAATCCATCAAGGCCAGCTGTGTCTGTGTCTCAGCATGGTTCACCAACCTCAGAGCTGCACAGTTTGGTGTTTTTCCACACAACTGATTCTTTATAAGAAACATTGGCATTAGTTGAGATGTGTGAGCCCTAATATGGTATAATTGTCCAACACATATATGTCCAAATGTTTGTGGACACTCCTTCTAATGGATGCATTCAGCTACATGAAGTTATATAAGATGTGCAAAAGAACATACACCTTGTCTAGTCTCTGCAGAGAAGAACTGCCAAAATATGAACCTTTTGGCACCATGTCTAATGCCATGCCTATAAAGCACCATTGAGCTGTGGCGCAGTGAAGCTATATTCTCTGGAATGATGGTGCTTCATCCTAAACTTTTGGGATACGTTGATGAGGGGATGAGGTGGGGTGGTGATCATCCAATATCCTGACCTCACTAACGGTCTTGTTGCTAAATGCAATCAAAACAAACATATTACACACCTCTGCACCCCTGTCTGCACCTTCAGTACTGAGTGCTGTGTCTGTTTATCTGCCCACTATTATTCATATTTATTTGCATTTTTGCTTCTCTGCTCTATGTTTGCACATTTGCATTTCCTGTAGATTTGTGTAGTTGTGTTGTGTTGCTCTATTGTTGCACTTTGGTCCTGGAGGAACGTAATTTTGCCTGACTGTGTACTTGAACACAGGTCAAATGACAGATAAGCTCTTGACTTGACATGAACAGTCAGGGTGACCTTTAATAACCTTGTTAGTAGATGATGGTGGTGTCTGAGCAGCAGAAGGTTTAGACACTCTTGAGCTCTATTACCCTTAAATATCCTACTCACTGAGCATGGGTGCAGGGAACTGCAGTAGAGACTGAGCAGAGACAGTTTATGGAGTGCCTATTTCCCCTTATTTAATAAAACAAATGACTGCAAAATGCTTGGGGAGCCTGCAGGTGAGTCCTCAATGAATGGACTCGCTAAATGGCCAAAAACTTCTTTCTTTCTTTCTTTCTTTAAATTTGGGAAGTAGAATGATGTATTTCACTAAAAAAGCAAAGAAAGCCTACCTGTATATACATTGTTCTCCAGCAAAAGGGTTTTGAGCAATAGAGACTCTAGCATTACTTCAACTGAGTGCTGACTGGTTAGCAAGCTGACGCTGGAGTTACGGCCAGTTATGACTTAACTGCTTTGTTTGGTGGTGTCTATGGCCGGCAGTTAACGTCCTGGCCAGCTAATGCTATGCTACTTTGCAGTGTTAGCCACATGTACATTACTACAACTTTACATGTACATTACTACAATACAGAAATAAAGGTTTATTAAATTGTGTTTCCCTTGTCAGCCCATGTCGTAATGCTGTTCTGTGATGAGGATATGAGGGCATTTTCTCATGAAAATAATCAAAAATGTATAAACTATGATCTTGCACCAAATGCTCCATAATAACCTGTTCATTTTGGACTCACTCAGGAGTGCCCACTAGTGTTTTACAAACCCAAACAATCTCAATTCAAAGTCAAAGTAAACGTTTCTCCAGCCTCCAATGTGCAAATATAACACAGAATGATTACACTAGACAAGTAGACATATCAGACAGCACTGACAGACATAAAATATACATAGAATAAATAAATAGCATATGTTAAATATAAAATAGAATACAAAAGAAATGATTGCACATAGTAAGATTATTGCACTTGTTTACAGTGATTATTGCACTTGTTTGTTCGTGTATGTTTTTGATCAAATGTCCTGAAGACCATTATGTTGTGTGTTATGTTAGTGGGTGTTTAGTAATCTGATTGCTTGTGGGACGAAGCTCTTGTTGAATCTAGCAGTCTTACACCGCACACAGGGGTAGCGTTTGCCAGAGGGCAGGAGGCTAAACAGTCCATTGGGCAGGGTGGGTGGGGTCTCTGACTATCTTGAATGAACGGCAGTGAGGATCTGATGATTCTACCGTCCTCACCACTCTCTGGAGAGCTTTCTGCTCTGAGGTAGTGTAGCCACCATACGAGACTGGGAGGCTGAATAGAGAGTAGTCGGACTTTAGTCGGACTGAGGGTTAAAACATTTTGCAGTAAGACTGCAGTGTTTATTAGGGTCCACGGCCAAACTGGGACTAAAACAAGCCATTATCTGCCCAAGTTAAAGGTGGCTGGACAAGTTAAAGACAGCTATCCAACCAATTTACCAAAGAAGCAATAGTCCATGGACATAGATTTGTAGCCAAGAACGTCCAGCTAACAGGCTCAAATCAAATCCTACCCTTTAGGAGGATAAAACCAGGCACACGGTGTTTTCAGGCACATTTAGTATATTGCTTCATGTGGGTTTTAATTTTAATTAAACTTAGCATGTTGTTAAGTTCGCGGTGGGCATGTTTTTTACCCCGCCTGTTTTCAATTGGTTACATAATCAAACAGCGAGCTCCCACGCGTTTCCTGCACCTGGATTCAATGGATTCAATGCAGTTGCTTCTCTTTTCTTGAGCTTCGGGCAGTCTATAAAAGGACATCTCTGAATTCTTGCTGAATCTATTTGTAAAGTCAGTCACACAGCGCCATTCACACTGAACGCTAACATTGCCACTCATTGGGCCTGCCTGCAGGGTCTCCCATCGCCGCTGACATCACGTGCATACCCTCCATTCTCCTATCTGGATTTTTACACTGGCTGTAATGGGCGTCTGCAGTCGTTCTCAAGCTCTATAAGAAACTGCAGCAACCTGTGACATGCTGTAGTGCTTAACTCGCGAATATGATCTTAGAAGTTAGAGAAATATTGTCTGATTACCGAAGGTCTGAAAATTGGCAGATTCCGGTATGTTTGATTTTTCCATCACTAAACTGCGGTTGATTAAATGCCTTTATTCGGAAAGTGCTGCAACGTCATCATCAAAAGCAAAGCAACCCACAATGTGCGACCGACATTACACTTTCCTGCAGCAAACTCAAGCATTTTCACTCCACCCTTTCTGAATGCTCTGTGTAGTCCACTCTGTGTAGTCCACCTCTGGTCTAGAGGTAATTCTTCCAACTATGTGGTTCATCATTAATTAGGAGAAAGTCTTTGGAGACCTCATTAGTTAAACCACGCCAGAACCTGATTCCACATATCAGCTAATTACCGAATCCTTTGTGAGTTAAATCAGGTGTGTTAGAACAGGGAAAACAATAGAGTTGTAGCATATGGTCTGCCCATATTAGAGCTTGATCCTAGTTCTGTACTTTGTATGAACTCTGTTGGTTCAAACTTCAATCAATATAGATTATTATCTTTTTTTTAATAAAGCAAGTAGGTATTTAATTTGAACAACAAACATAACTTACATTCACTTTAATTAAAGCCACAAAGCTCTTTTAAATGGGCTCTCTTCTTTTCAATTCAGCTCTGCTGTATTTCTGTCTGTATGTTTGACCTGCCACCTTGCTATCTGGATATTTGTGAACTTTTTTCAGCCTATGTTCAGTTTGAGAATTGCGATCTCAGTCTGAAAACAGAGCTTTTGGCTTTTTTATTTCTTGAGTGTGCAGAACTCTGTATGAGATATGGTTGATTTATTGATGACTGTTTCTGTGTGATCTGCAATTTGAACAGAATTTAGCATCACTTTGTCATGACAGCGCTGTGCGGAGGCTTCGGTTTCTACTGTGCTCAGATCTGTTACAGCAACTGTAATCTGAAAAGAGTTAAAAGCTAGAAAATCTCCACTTCCTCTGCTGTCTGATAAAGAGTGTGTTGGATTTCAGAGCTTGTGTTCGCTTTGTTAAGCTTTTATTTTCTGGCAGAAATCCTGTCCGAGTACTGCCGGCCTGAGTTAAGTGAAACAAGCCTGTTGTGTTTGTAACATGCCATCATCGTCACTTAGACACAAGATATGTGCTTCAGCTGTGTACTCTACAGCGGAAACATTGGCTGCATCGGGACAGTTGAATGAAGCCAGAAATCTAAAGTACAATATCTTGAGATTTTGACTGATCTGATATGCAATTCGAACCAAAATGTCTGACGGCTCTGCCAGTTTTTTATGTCGTTTTTTAGACTATGGTCGACACATTAGGCAAAATCAAAATATCAAATATTTCTTAAGACATTCATATACTTTGATTATAGATTTGGAAGCTGTTTTATTTACCCTGTCAATTCACCCAGTGCCTTGTTAATGAATCAGAATCTGGCGTTGCCACGTTCTGAATTGTTTCTATCCAATACAGCGATGTTCTCTCCTCTCTGCTCGCCATTGATCCCCCATTAGAGCAGCTCTTCTTAGAACTACCCCCTCCAGTCAGATTATCTGCATGGATCAGGGGAGTCAGACAGGCCCCCTCATTTGGGTGCACACCTGGTTAGGGACACTGTACTCCATTAACTTTACATTGACTTGTGTAGGACTGTGACGGTAAGCATATGACTGCAATACTGCGCTCATTACTGTCATCACTGCAGTTATTATTCGCTTATAAAAAGGATAGTTCCGGCTGAAAGATTTGATTTACTGAGGCAAGAGTAGGGTAGGGCTGTATTAAGGGTAATACCGTACCTCAGTAAGTATTTGGACGCATTCTTATAATTTGTCTGACTCGGATTCGGAAGCTGTGCATTAACTAGTCTGCAGACGAATTCAATAGTCTGTACACATGCTGGCAATGTTCTTCTTGAGGCATTTTTTAATCATTACCATTCTACTGGGCTTGCATGCTCTGGAGATGAATGGAAAAATTTCATAAATTTTCATAAATATTTAAATAACATTTGCGCAGGCCTATTGCATTCAGAAACTACTTATACTATACTATACTATAGTATATATACTATACAATACTATAGTATTTTATTGATTTAACCCTTTAAAGTCCCTACACCCTATTTACACCCTATGGCTTACTCTTTCATATCTTTCACTTATTCTTCACCATGATTCGCACCAGTTAATCATAAGGTTGGGTACCAGTTCTCAAACACATCAGTGACCCTGTGTGCTGATGCGGTTTGTAAAGATGTTTTTTGTACTAAAGTCTGTCAGTGTGCAGCCCTGTGCACTTCAGTTCATTACCAGAGAAAGTTTTGCAATAGCTTACCTCCACGTGAATGCCATCCATGTGAGGGAGCAGCACAGAATGACTGCCCATCACCTGTTGCAAGAAAAAAAATAAGAACTTTTCCCATTATGTAACACAACTGCAGAGCTGCTTCTTACGCGTGGCAGCCGAGCAACCATCCACACAGCGAGTCTAGAATCACTCATTAGACCTTCCAGTCTACTTCTGAGAAGACTGATTTACTCAGCGGTAGTTTATACATGCTCCTGTGGGGCCAGTTAGGGAGCTTCTCCATGTGCACGTTGGTCGGACAAGCCATTTTGTCCTCAATTCACCCAGTGCCACATTATTTAACCAATCAGAATCTGGCGTTGCCACGTTCTGAATTGTTTCCATTCAATAAAGTGATGTTCTCTCCCCTCAGCTTGCTATCGATCCCCCATTAGAACAGCTCTTCGTTGAGCTGCTCCCTCTAGTCAGATTATCTGCATGGATCAGGGGAGTCAGACAGGCCCCCTCGCCTGGGTGCACACCTGGCTTGGGACACTGTACTCCATTAACCTTGTATTGATCGCACACAGTCACTTCCACACAGGCCTCAGCAGAAAAAAAACAAAACATTGGCCTAGTGGGCTTCTGTGTGTTGCACCACACTCACTCAGTGCCGCAAATTAGCTGTGTTACAGCCTCTTTATCAGCGTGTTTCATGGGCTGCTTAAGTGAAAAGCACTCTAGTCTTAGTGCTTTCTGTCCTGCCTTGTTTGCGGTAACCTTGATCCTTTGTTTTGCCGTGTACCACTAGTTTGTTTTGTTTGTCCTGCCTTAGCGTTTTTCTCCCTGTTTAGCCGAAGCCCTGTTACCCAGTCCGATGCTCTGCTTCATGTTTTGGTTTGTCATTTGTTCCCTTCTGAGCTCGGCTCAGTTGACTAAGTTGGTTTTCCCTTCCCCTTTATGTTGTAGTGTTTGGTGTGGCGCAACAGATAATGCCACTACCTGCCACTGAGCTACCACACCATGTGGGAGACTGGGGTTCGAGTCCCAGTCTGGGTGACTATGCTGCGCTACACCAATAAGAGTCCTTGGGCAAGACTCTTTACACTACACTGACCCACCTCTGTAATACGAGCAACCTTGTAAGTCGCTCTGGATAAGAGCGTCAGCTAAATGTAGTAATGTAATGTTCTATGGTTTTCCCCTTTGCCCCGCTCAGCTTCCTCCCAGTCCCAGGGGTGTTGTTTTGCCCAGTTTGCTTTGTCACGTTCCGTTTTGCTTTCCAGGTCTGTCCCTTAGTTTGCTGCACTTCTGGTTATCTTCTGGTTGGTAGTTTTTTGTTACTTTGTTAGTTTGTTATTAAAGCCTTACATCGTCCATCCCAGCAAGCGTTTACTTGTTTTCACTGCCACGCCTGACCCGGCATGATACCTTTACAACAATAAGCATTGAGACACAACCTCTGCTTACCTAAGATTACTTCACCTCTAGACAGCACACATACCTGTCTTTGAGCTTTTCAACAAAGTTTTTAGTCAGTCAACAATTGAAATAGCCTCTTCTTCAATTATTGTACAGGAAATAACTCAAGACAAAGACAACTGTATTCATCACAGAGGGAAATTGGCCTTCACCATTAACCCATCCGTGCAGTGAACACACACATACACGCTAGTGAGCAAACACACACAGTGACAGTGAGCACATGTGCCCGGAGTGCTGGGCAGCCATCGTTGTGGTGTCTAGCCAAGAGGGTTGAGGTGAAGGCCTTGCTCAAGGGCCCAGCAGTGGCAGCTTGCCAAGCCTGGGTATTAAACCACCACTGCATACAGTTTTTTTTTTTTATAGCATTAGACTAGCACAGCTGGTCAGTTAGCCAGTTAGCTGTACTAATAAATGAATGACACTTATTAGCCCTACCTCAACATGTCTTTAACAGTGATTTAACCACCATGGCCAATAGAAAAGCCACTGGTAATACAGTGCAGCGAGCAACACTGTCACTATTTTGCCCCTATCATTCGGGGGTACTTTAGTGTAGTCTGGGGTGAAGTGTGTTGATATGATGTTTTTGAACACTCCCACTGCCATGGAGCTGCAGAACAGAACTGATCTGAACTGATGAACACTAAAGGAGAAAGGCTGATTGTAAGTGCAGGGCGAGGTGGGAGATCCATCTAAAATGCTGTTTCTGTTCTCTACTGGAGTATTATTTTCTTCTCCTACTTCCACCCTTACTTCACTACATATTTTACATAATACTTCTACTCTGTTAAATGTCTTTGTGCTGCATTGTTACTCTGTTACAATTATAAAAATGGTACGAATCATATCAAACCCACATTATTACCGCCAGAGTGCTAGATAGCACTGTCACCGCCTCAACATTGAGCAGAACAAGCGATCAAGCCGTGAGCGCCCATGCTGCCGTTCTTCCTTTACTCCGCTGCTGCAGCCGCTGCTGCTTTATTGCGAGATTACTTGTTTGTGGCCTAATGGCCTGAGATCTTTGTGGTAGGTTTGTTTATAAAGCTTAGGTTAAGCTCAGTGTTTTAAGCTGCTCTCCTCACTGATTTTTACATATGAGACACTTATGTGGCAGGTTGAGTCAGTTCTGTTCAGCCTTTCTTTTGGGCTAAGGTTTATTTAGAGAGTTAACTAAAGATTGCATGTTCATGAACTCTGTCCTGTACAATCCTGTCCTTTTTCTACAGCCAGAGGAATTGTGACAGTCCTTAAGTCTAAGCATTATATAAACACTGATATTCAGACTTTTGACTGCTTTCTGTAATAACTACATCCACAATACTTGTACTTTTACTTTCAGTACTTCAGTAGTAATAATAGAAATAAATTACTTGCAATAACAAAATAACAAGTACAAAAATGTTGAATACTTCAATACTTCCACTTAAGTACGGAGCTTAAATAACTAAAAGCACTTCTACTTCTACTCAAGTCACTTTTTTGATTGAGCACTTGTACTTTTACTAAAGCCATATAGCAACTGCATTGCAGGCAAATGTTTTTGCATGCTTTTGTATCATTGAATGCAGTCACCTTGCATCACCTTAGTAACTATCAGACAAGACATATTAGTTAACAGCACCCTACTAACCACCTAGCAACATACTAGCAACTATGTGAGACACCAGCATAACAAAGCATAGCAACCACTTGGAACAGCAACCCATTGGAGAGCTGCAATTCTGGAGTAACCACTTGTAATACAATAGCAACTGCTTAGCAACAATAAAACAACCACTTGGAACAGCACATCAACTACCTAGCAACCCTATTGCTCTCTAGTACTTTATACATGTCTGGGGATATCTGGCAAGGTCTGTCCTACCACACCTGCAGCCTTCACTTTGAGACTAGTTATGACAGTTATGATTACTTATGATAGCTAGTTCATATACTATAAATACACACTACACAGCTTCTAAACAACGAGTGTTTCAGTGTGCTTATCCTAGAGTGCCTGAAACCCATGATCCACATTCAGTAAGGAAATGAGAGTATTTTCTTTCTTACTATATAGCTGAGTGGCGATGCCCAGACAGGGCAGCTGGTGTGTCCTGTGTGTGTTTTTGAGTGTGAAAGTGCAACTTCCTGTGTTCTGATTTCTGCCTCCTGTTTTATAGCGTGTGACCAAGCTGCTGGAGATGGCCACAGAAAGACACTGCAGTGAAACGAAGGCGCTGAACAGGTTTGTGTGTGTGTGTGTGTGTGTGTGTGTGTGTGTGTTTGGCTGCGTGGGCATGTGTGTGCCCTTGACCTTTTGGGCGAGAGAAAAACACAGAAATGAGTGATGAGTCACCTTGTGTTGCAGGCTATTTAGCTTTCTCATTCTCCTAATGGATCAGAGTGCTGTGTGTGAGCGTGTGTGTGACTGTGTGTGTGTTGCTGAAACATATATTTTGATAATGAATCTCTTCTCTGTGGTTTGATAAAGACACATAATACAGTGGTCAGTGTTTTTACTGTAATTTGAGTTACAGTGCTAACAGAGGTTCTGAGAATTACAGCTTAAGTGAGTTGGTTTGATTATGTGTGATTTGTCGTGTTTAGGAGTGCTACCAGTCAGATGTATTTGTGTGTGTGTGTGTGTGAGTGGAGAGATGATCAATCAGGTTCAGTTGATGGAGCTCAATATCAGTACCATGCTGTTTTGCTCTTTCCAGTGAAAATAAAGAGGGAAAGAAGAAGCGCACATGTTCCGAGAAGAGCAGGTGAGCTGATAGCACATGCACTCTGCTGGACTGAACTGAACTGAACTGATGAACTGAACACATTAATGAACATACATCACCTGGAAGAAGATGGTAGAATATTTAAATCCCACAATTTCGTCACCCATGATGTTGGTTTCAGCAGTCTCGTGGGAGATGGCTGATTTGGAGATGCTGATTTCCGGTACCACGGCCTGTTTTCACACATGGGCAGACTGAGAAATTAGGCAGAACTCTGATCGAAGAGTATACATGCATTGAGAAATCCGGTTACTGAGCTAAAACCCAATTCTTTTCATGGGATTTCTGGACCTTACTATGATCTAAGAAATTAGAGCATGCTGTTTACATGCCCACTTGAATAATCAGATCACTGCGGGAATATGATTATGATCAGAATCTAGAGGGCATTTAAATGCACTCAGTGATTATATGGGTACAGTGGCACCTTTTAACAGTTCTTGAAGTTTGTTGTACTGGAAGAAGGAACAATGGGCAAGCATAAGGATCTTCTCCAAAACTCTTGGTCTTGTGGGGAGTTTCTGGTATGCAATGGTCAGTAGCTACAAATAGTGCTTCAAGGAAGGATGACCAGTGTGTTTTGGGGGCATGAGGCAGACTTCCACAATATTAGGCAGATGGTTTTAATGTTATGGATGATCGGTGTCTGGTTCCACAATGTCAAAATGTTAATCAGCTAAAATAGCAGCTTCTTGACTCTTAAAGGCCAAAGGAATCCCCACACCAGGCATACAGGCAAACATGCTCACGCTTTCCATAAATCTGGGGACACTTGGTCTCCATAAAAAGCTGATTTCATTATATGTTCAAACCTGTATGAGCTTGTTAGATATCCCCTTCCAAAACAATTGCCATCAATATGGAATTGGACCCTCTTTGCAGCTACTTCACTTTTGTGGGAAATCTTTCCACTAGAATTTGGAGTGTGTCTGTGGGAATTTGTGGCCATTCAGTCAAAAAAGCATTTGTGAGGTCAGGTACTGACATTAGGTGAGAAGATCTGTCTCACAAATCAACGTTCCAGTTCATCCCAAAGTTGTTCGATACATTGGAGGTCAGAAGTCAGCCCAAGACCATTATCCCTCCTCAAAGTAAATATGAAGTCTGTTAGGCAGTTCTCCTGGCATCCACCAAATCCTGATCTGTCTATGAGACTGGCAAATACTGAGGTGTGATTCATCACACCAAAAAAAAAGTGATGTCAAGCTGTGCTTAGATCTTAGGCTTATGTATAGCTGCTCAGCCATGGAGACCCATTTTATAAGCATCCTATGCACAGTTCTTCTTCTGGAGGATGTTCAGAACTGTGTAGAGAGTTGACAGTGCTACATTTACATTTACAAGTCACTGAGCTCTACAGTATGAACCGTTTACTGTGAATGGCTGTGTATGGAGATTGCATGGTTACATGTGTGACCAAAAAAATGGTGTTGACTATCTATTCATTAAAAACAAGTGCAACATATAAATGTAGCCAGCAGGCAAGAAAAGCTGAGACCTTATACATCAGCGTCAGAGCTCCTGGTTACAGCTCACTAGTGAATGCCACACTATATTTGAATGAGACTCAAAATCACCTGTTGAATATGTTACACATTGTGAGAAATTGGTCTTTTTTCATGCACATACATTGTTTCAGATGGTACTTTTACTCTTTACCAGTTTGCTACCAATATGCTAAAATTCACAGTTTTTCAGCAGATCTTTACGTAAAATTAAAAACTGAAAAATGCCACTTGCATAAGCTTTCAAAGTGGTATCAGTATCCTTCAGACTGGCACCTGGTAGAACCAGCTTAGCACAATTTGGGGGATTTTCACTCCGGTTGGTTGGATGACGCTTAAGGCACTGAAATTGTCAAGTAGTGCCACTGATTCCCTTGGACTGAGATCTGGTCTGTAGTTTGGACACTGTAGAACATTTACCATATTGTTGTTGGGTCACTCCTGTGGTCTTGTGGTTGAGATCATCATCCCGCTGAAAGGTAATGCTTCTCTTAGCTATAGTTTGTTAGCAGACTGTGGTGAGTTGCCTTGTATCTCCTTGTATATTGCACCATCCATCTGTCATTCCATTTTTTAAAGATGCCCTGTCCCTGCTGAGGAAAAGCATGCCCACAATATGATGCTGCCACCCCCATGCTTTACATGGCGTTTGTTGAGGAAAGAGACAACTACTGGAGAAAAAGGAGTCTCTAGTTTGGGCCATGTTACGTTTCTGCCACATATAGTATTTTGAATTCTTTGTGTAACCAAAAAACCTTGTCCCTATGGGTCACTATGATGATTTCTGATGAATCAGAGACTCTTTTTTTTTCCTCAGTAGTTGCTTTTTTTTTTTTTAGACACTTTTCAATACTGGTCAGTTGTAGGCCGAGTTCTTTGTGTCGGTGACTGGTGCAGCTTCTTTCCAGTCTCAGCCACTGTACCTCCTTCAGCACTATTGCTGGCCTTTGTGTGGCTGCTCTCACGAATCTCAGCTTTGAGGGACTGCTCTGTCTAGCCAGTGAGTGGGCGGCATGATGCAGCTTTCCTCACAATTGATTCAACAATGCTCTTTTGCATGTCTGCATCTTTAGCTCCAAATTACACAGAATGCTCTTTGGTGTTAAAAGCCTATCTGACCAATTTGGACAGCTTATCTGACCAATCTAGCCAATAATATTTGAAGTAAAGAGGAAGAAAATCTACAACTAAAGGTTAATTGTAAGTGTAAACTTGTCTAATATATTCTTTCTCATAGGAAGTGTATGGTTTTTAGAATAATAAACAAAGCACTAAATACTAGTATTGCTGATAAATCAGCTGTACCTCAATATGGGCTATTATTATGGTTGCTATGCGCAACTATACTGTTAATCAACTTAGATATGCGTGTGTGTATATAAAAAGCTGGGACAGTGGTGGTTCAGCAAGCTGTCACTGTTTTGGCCCCTCTTTGCTCCCCAGTTGCCTAGCTTTGGACATGTGTGCTCACTGTCACTGTGTGTGTTTGATCACTAGTGTGTATGTGTGTGTTGACTGCACGGATGGGTTAAAGGTGGAAGCCAAATTCAATTCAATCTGTGTCCAACACAATTGGTGAAGGTTAGTTCACAATTGGTTGCCTTGTCTTGTCTCTGTATATACACTGCATTCATCTTCCATTTTATTATTATTTTTCTGCCAGATTTCCATCACGTTTTTGAGATATCGACACCATTCCAACTCCAGATTATGGTCTAATTGTGTGATTTGAGCTTGTATACAGGACATGCTGGACGCTTTCTGTGTGGCAATGGATTTTTGCTGAGTTTTACCCCCTAGGAATAAATGTGGTGCAAATGTTTGTACATACTGCAAAACTAACAGTGACACAAATCTCACTGGTATCACCCAATCGACCACATGCAACAGCAACAGCAACCACTCTGCAACAACAAAGCAAACACCTGAGACACAATAGCAACTATCTGGCATACTATAGCAACACTTATTGGCAGCACCATAGCAACCACTCAGCAACATCAGAGAAACCACCTGATATACCATGGAAACAACTTAGCAACACCATGGCAACCACTTAGCAGCACCATAGCAAGCACCTAGCAACCGCTTCGCAACATCATAGCAGCTACGTAGAAACACCTTAGCAACCAGCTAGCTAGCAACACCAAAGAAACCACCAATAATACTATAGCAACCCCATAGCAATAGCCTAGCATCTACCATCAAGTGAGAACCATTTTAGCTGTGCAGCCATTCTGCGTTTCTCTCAGAGAATGTACTTTTCTAGTCGTTATTATCACACTCTAGTGAAGGCCAGTTCTACCAACACAAATTCCTCATGCTTGCAGATGTCCTTGGCCGATTAAGCCATTATGATTGTGATCAGTTTAAGTGTTGTGTTTCAGGCTGAAGAGGAGCATGAGTTGTGATCAGCTTGACGAGGACAATGACACACAGGTAAGCCAACAAAGTGAGTGAGTGAATGAATGAATGAATGAATGAATGAGGATGGGAAGGAGTGACTGACAGACATGAAGAAAAAGAGGCCTTGCAGGAGAGAAAAGAAAACTGAGAGGCACTGAAACTGGAGTGAAAGCAACCAAGCTAACAAGTGCCAGTAACCATGGCTACTGTGGAGAGCTTATAGACAAAAAGGCTTCAGATCTGTATAAATGCACACACACACACACACACACACACACATACACACACACACACACACCGACATCAGGGCACCCTGACTAAAGAGTGGTTCTCTCTTAGTCATGCTGTTTTCAGCTGGTGTGGACTTGGGAGCATGTGGGATGTGACTAATTCTCCTTCACATATTGACTCATCAAAATTCATTCAGTGTTTTTGTGTGACTGGCCCATCACTTGGAAATCTGGAGAGTCGGTGCAATATGGCTTGTGTGCTCTCAGAGAAAAAAGTTTAAAGGTGGCCTAGTGGAGTTCTCAGACGAGAGTGCACGTTCTATTTAACCACTGAGCAGAGCAAGACTGAGCAGAGCAGGAGCAACATAGACATCCAGGTTGTGTAGAGAGAGAGAGCAGTTACACAGAGTGTAGAACTGCAGAATAGAATTACTGTTACTGTGTTACTTTATATTCTACTTCTTCTCCTTCCTTTGCCTCCTTCGTCTTAATCCAATTATCCTTCTTCTTCTTCTTCTTCTTCTTCCTTTTTTTGTTCTTCTTTTTTTTTCTTTTTTATATCTTTCTTTTTCTCTTTAGTCTCCTTTTTCTTCTTCTCCTCCTTCTTACCCTTCTTTTTCTTTACCTTCTTTTTTTATCTTTCTTTTTCTCCTTAGTCTCCTTCTCCTCATCATCATCCTTCTTCACCTTCTTCACCTTCTTCTTCTTCACCTACTTCTTTAGCTTTTCCATCTTCCTCTCCTTGTTTTTCTTGTCCTTCTCTCTCCTTCTCCTTATTCCATTTTTCCATCTTTTTCTCCTCCTGTTTCTTCTTCCTTTGCCTCCTTTATTTATCTCCTTTCACGTCTTCTTCTTTTTCTGTCGTCTCATTCTCCTTCTTTTCCTCATCACCATACTTCTTTACATTATCCTCTTCTTCTTTTTCTCCTCCCTCTCTCCCTCCCCTTTTCTCCCCTACCTTCTTCTTCACCTTCTCCTTCTTCCTCTCCTTGTTTTTTTGTCTTCTTTCTCTCCTTCTTCTCCTTATTCCACTTTTCTTCTTTCTCTTCTTCTTCTTCATCTTTGTCTCCTTCTTCGTCTCTTACTTTTTCTCCTTCGTCTCATTTTTCTCCTCCTCCTCCTCCTCATTCTTCTTCACCTTCTTCTTTTTCTCCTTCTTCTCCTTCTACTTATTCCGCTTGTCCTTCTTTTCAGCTGCTCTTTCTTTATCTTCTTCGTTTTCTCCATCATTCTTCTTCACATTTCTTTCTTTCTTCATCTTCCTTTTGTTTTTTCTCCCCCTTTTTTTCTTCACCTACTTCATCTTCTTCATCTTCTTCTTCTTTTCTTCTTCAGTTTCTTCCACTTTTTCTTGTCATCTGTCTCCTTCGTTTGCCTCCTTCATCTTTATCCACTTCTTCTTCATCATCTTCTGCTCTTTCAGCTTTCTCTTTCTTGTCTCCTTCTCCTTCAGCTAAAGTCTCTCTACTAAAAACATCTATTTTATGACATATTTGTATTATAAAATGACCAAAACCTAAAAGAAACATCCACAAAGTACTACAAAGTCTGTTGTCCTCATTCAACATTTAAGAGTTACTTGGTAACGATAGCACACTCTAAATGCATTACCTGGCACACAGGTACTATTCATTGAATGTACTGTTCATTGAAATTGAATTAATTTATGTATTTTATCATATTTACTGTTGGTGCTTTTACTCAAGACTGTGCATTACAGTGTTTTTGCAGTGAGTAAGTGGGTTTTAGGCACTATGCTTCACAACAAAATTAAAAACATCTCTTAGCTGTGAGAAAGTAACGTTTTACCTTGATCTGTTGAGCTGAATAATTTAAAAGTTGCCCTGTTTTGCAACATTCTATGAAGTTGTCTAAAGTAAAATCATGCCAAACTAATTTGAGCAGGATTTTATTCGACTAAACTACCACTTTTAGTAGTGCACTTCTACAGTGGTCATATTATTTTGACATTGATTCACACGTATTAAAGCATAGTTTAAATGTGATGGAAAAATAATGTTTAGGACACACAATTTTTTCAGTTTTGTAACTGTAAGTTGTTGAGGTCGTCTTCGTACTTCACCTCTTTCATGAGTGTATGAAACTTTTAGACAGGGTTTGAGCATTGGCTCTACTCTTTCTAGTGTAATATTTAGATTTGTGATTGATGAATGCATGCACATAATGTAGAAACAGAACTGTTTCTTTGTTCTGTTTACTGAGATCCACACACACACTCATATGTGCTACTCAAGCATTCACACACATACAAACAAGTTTCCTTTCTGAATGTCCAACACTAGCTATAGTAGAATTGGCTTCAGCAGGATGTCTTGCTTGCAGCGTGATCTCATACTGCAGATATGTGCGAATCTGACCTTTCTGTGCTGCAGACCTGCTTGGAAAAAAATCCAAGTGGTAAACAAACATGTGCATGCATTCAATTACATAAATGCAAATGTGAGAAATGTATATGCGGTATGAATCATGTGGCAATGTTAACATGACGCCCGTTCCACCACCCAGCCCACAGGCAGCAGTGGGAGTCCAGAGCTGGAGCAGAAGCTGAGGAAGAAACAAGCCGACACTCTGGCCGATATCAGAGCGATGAGTGGCCAGGTAAACTGCAGCCTGCACGCATCACAGCCAGGGACTTATCATTAAAGCACTACTCCAGTGTTTCTGAAACCTTTACTCGGCCCGCCGTATCTGTAGCAACTGACGGATAATCATGGATAGTAATTTCCCTGTACTTAGAGACAGAAAAGAAAACCAGCTGACTCTAAAAATCACTTATAGTTGAAGCCAATGGACAGGTGAAGCATCTGCCCACTGGCTTGTGTAATAGATGTGTTCTGAGGCGGGGAGATTGCTATTCTGTTCCAGACGCAGGGGAATTATCGGCCATGATCACTGACTGGATGCTACAGATGCAGTAGGGAGAGCTAAAAGATGCTGACAGCCCTTTTAAAGCATTAATTAAATTAAAGCAACAGCCATATTGTACAGCAAAACCAACAGTCTGCGATCAACTTAACCCTTTAAAAGGCCAGTGGTCCTCCAATGTACCAAAAACATTGCTTTTCCATGCTATTACCATGGAATAGCCCCATCAGTTTGCACAGAAGTCCCTGTAGCTACTGAGTAATACACCTTAGTGTGTAATAGGCCTTAAAGTGTTAAGGGGTTAAATAGTCCTATTTATGCAAAAACAACAGTTGTTGAGATGAATCCAGTACCTTTTCTGGTTTTGGGAAGAAGCTGGTTAACATCAGTGTCTTGCTCAACAAAGTGTTATTCATGAATTTGATGGTGAGCCCAGATTTTAAGAGTTCTCAGGGGCATCATTAAAAAGACAGTTTGGCTGCCGATAGTTGTACTGTACTGTAAACGGACATTCTCAAAAACCACTTAAACACATAAATACTTAAATACTAGTCTTTGTTAAGAAGCATTGCCAATAGAATAGGACTCTCTGGAGCAGATAAACATTAACCTATTAACACCATGCCTGATGCCAGATGTTGGCTAGAGAGGCATAAACCTATGGAGCAGTAAAACTGTGTACCCTGGAATGATGGTACTCCATCCAATACTTTTGAGTATGAGTTAGGGTGAGGTGGGGTCAAATCAAGTTCTGTCTGTAAGGCTAGATTAGATGAATTTAACATAGGTTAAAGCTGAATAACAGCAGTTAAATATGTCTGTAAATGATCAAACTACAAAGAGAGTGATACTATAAAATCAGACTTTATCTTTGTGTGCTTTCAGCTGCACCAGGAAGCCATGTCAGATCATGCTAAGAGGATGTGGTCGCTGCCCTGTGACCTGCGGGAGGCGGTCAATGCATGTGTTAGTCCTCACTTCCCTGAGCAGGTGGAGAAAGGTGTGGAAAAGAGGCCAGAGCATGGTGGCCATGGAGCACACTATGGCCATGTTTTCCTGGGTTGATAGCAGCTCTGTTTCCTCTATGAAACATGCTCATGTTTTTGGTGTTTATTCTGTTTTGTTATTTAGTTAAGTGAAAGTTTGATAGACTATTGTGTTATAATATGTTTGCATTTTAAATGGTCAGGGCTTGGTTTTCCAAATGTTTCTTAGCACAAGGATGACTCTACAATGGTCAAGCAAGCATTACAAATATCATCTTAAAACTAAGACTGTTACTATGTTGGGAAACTTCTGCAGTTTGAATAAAAAGCTAAGTTACTGCACTTGTGTGGAAGCAATAATTGTGTCAAAGTGATGGTAGTTTTGCACTGGGACTTCAAGTCATGTAATGGAAGTTTATAGCCACTAATTTAAATAGTCTCACATATGTTTATGTTTTCTGACATTAAATGACATCAAATTGTGATTATTATTATTACTTATAAAAGTGGACAAAAGTATCCTAAAACCACTATATGGTTATCTGAAACATAATAGGACAGAATTGGAATATGGCAGTAACCCAAAACATTCCAGTAAATAAATCAAAGAATAGTTCATAATAAAGAAATACTTGGACTCAAAATGGCCAAGTCAAAGTCTGGATCTTAATCCTATTCAGAAGCTGTGGGTAATTTGCATGCAAGAAACCCCTCAAATATCACACAGCTAAAAGAATTCTGCATGGAGGAGTGGGAAAGGTGCTCTCCTACTCAATGTTAGAGACTGGTAGAAGGTTATAGAGAAAGTCTAATTGGAATATTTCAACCAAAAAGGGAAATACCAGTAATTAAGGCATAGGCTGTTGTAATGTTGTCTAATTATGTGAAATACATTTCTTCAGTTGTCTTTCTTTATTGTTGTATCTCACCTCCATCCCTTAATATTGTTCAAATGAAGATCAAATGTCCATATGAACAAATATATTAAAAAAGACAAATGTCTTCTTGAGGTGTTCTCATTTTTTCACATGACTGTAGTTACATCCATCTTGTAACCTCACTTGGATCCACACTCTTTGGGGAAAGGAAAAAATTGTATAGATCAGATTTTTACCTGATGGCTTTAAACCAGTCCAGGAATTAAATGTTCTATCTAGTAAAAATGTGCCAGAATCTCTTCTCAGATATTTGTAGTGGCAGCCACTGTTTGCCTTCGATGCAGTGAATCCAAGATGTGTGATGCAACACAGACTCAGCACCTAAAACTGAAACTGTGCTAGTACAGAAATGTGTCAGTTGTGTCTGTAACACTTAATGACTGTTACAGGAACATGCACTCAGCGTGCACTTGATAAGAAATATTAGACACTTTTCAGGTCAACTATATATGTGTAGAATTACTCAGTGTAGTCCTAGGGGCAGTGGTGGCTCAGCGGTTAGAGCGCCGGGATATCGATAACAGGGTTGTGGGTTCGATTCCCGGGCTCGGCAAGCTGCCACTGTTGGGCCCTTGAGCAAGGCCCTTTACCCTCTCTGCTCCCCGGGCGCTGGAGTTGGCTGCCCACCGCTCTGGGTGTGTGTGTGTGTGTGTGTGTGTGTGTGTGTGTGTGTGTGTGTGTGTGTGTGTGTGTACTACCAGATGGGTTAAATGCGGAGGACACATTTCGCTGTACAGTCCACACTGTACAGTGACGAATACGTGCACCTTTATCCTTTTTTGGCACATTTGTATTTGGTATGAGCATCAAGCATAGTAGAGTTACTTAACTTTTAACACAGTGTCCATGCTAACTTTAACCTTAAACCCAAAGAATATCCATCCAAGGCCAGTTCTGTGGTTAGAAACTGACCATTTATAAAGGAATGGAGACCAGAAGTCCCAACCTCAGGTCCTGGTGGGTCACAAGCATCCAGAGATTAGCTAATGAGTTAAGTGGATGCATTTAATGAGGTGCTTTGGCCCACTGTGACACCACCACCACAACCAAAGACTTCTCAATTAAAAAAAAAAGATGCTGCAAATGGTTCTTTAAGCAATACCATAGAACAACCACTTTTGGTTCTAGAAAGAACCATGTCTGTCAAAAATAATTTGCATAAGGTTTAAAGAAGTTGATGTAAAATCAGTCAACATGCTCAAGTGAGGCTCACGTAGGTGGAATGTGGGCTAGATGGGTTCCAGGTGGGCATGGGCTCAGTGTGTTGTTACTGGGACTAAGTTGGGCTTTCCTTCCAGACCTTATTTGGGGCCCATGTTCAACCCCTCTTTGGTCCCATTCCTGACCCTGGTGGGACCATAAGGCCCACATGGGCATGTTGTTTGGGAAGGTTCTTTATCAATTTAAAGGTTCTTTATAAAAATGGCTCTTCATAGAACCAACAAGGTTTTGTCTGTGGCATTGCTCAAATAACTCTTTGCAGCAGGCCTTACTTTGTAAGAGTGGACTGCATTTGATTCGCAAACCATGGACTTGTGAAGGCCAAGTGTGGTCAGAACTAGACACTGCAGGAGAAATTGCCCATGCTGACAAATGGTCTACAGTACACTGTCAAACCGAGCTACAATGCAGGTGTTTCTTATATAGTTACCAGTGAGTGTAGTGTATTTTTAATCTTACTAATTATTAATTCTGAGCGTAACAAGAAGAAGACTGGACTACTTCCTTATTTAGCACTTTTAGCTTTTATGTCAAATGTAAAAAGGCTCAAGTTTACAACGGAACAACTTTGTACATCATATTTAATTCCCTAAGTTTGAAAAATAAAGTTGTTGGAAAAGTGAAAAAGCTGTGAAATGTGTGTGTCTGTGTCTGTGAAATGTGTATTGGTAATGTGGTAAAGGGATCTCACAGAAGTGTGATTTTTATGTAAGAGTTCTGAGAGAGTGAGAGAGAGATTAAAGATGCCAACATAATGATGGAAAGCATTCTCTGAAGCAAAAGCTTATTATTGTAATCCTTAATGCTTCCATCTGCTCACACTCTTCTCGCTCAACAAATGGCCCAAACTATTATGGGTAATAGGCAACGTGAAGGAGGAGTCTTCTGCGGTGTTGATAGCGCTTTCTCAGAACACTTATTGAGTGCAGGCACTCTGTTAGTTCATCACAGTTCAAACTGGACTCGCACTTTGAAAACACTCCAGACACCTACACACACATTCCTCAAAGGTCTCCGTCTTTCAAATGTGCAATTATTAATCCATTTGGTTGAGATGGTGTCCTATATGCAGAGCACTTGGCTGGGATGTTGCTAGCTACGAGGCTGACCAAGTCACAGTGGAAAGTGCTTTGTGCTTACCCAACGCAGGATTTGCACATGCTATTCTAATTTTAATGTTGCTGTTGAAAGCGATTTGATGGAAAAACTAATCATATGTATTTGATCAGTTAAGTCAGTTTATATGACAAGTCAGTTTGATTTCCAATGACTGCTTTATTCTTGTAGAATAGAATCACAGAAGTTTCAGTTTCAAACTGGAACACATTATTATTCTTAACCACATCCTTAAAAATTCTTTTCTAATTGTAATGTTACTGTCATTAATGTAATTTTAAGCCGCAGTTACACAAAATTGCTACTAATTAGTTTATGCATAACACAAATGTAGTTTAAAGTCAAGAGAAGTTAGACTTTTTCTAATTATTTGTGAAATTCATTTCTTCAGTTGTCTTTTTTCAGTTATTTCACCTGCATCTCTCAATATTGTTCAAAAGAAGATCACATGTCCATTTAAAAAAATATGTCAAAAAAGACAAATATCTTCTTGAGGTCTTTTTTTCACATGACTGTAGCTACATCCGTCTTATAACTTCACTTGAATCCACACATCCAGAATTTTTTATATCATGTAGCCTCTTTGGGGAAAGGAAAAATTAGTATAGATTTTTGGCTGATGGCTTTAAACCAGTCCAGGAATTAAATGTTCTATCTAGTAAAAATGTGCCAGAATCTCTTCTCAGATATTTGTAGTGGCAGCCACTGTTCGTCTTCGATGCAGTGGATCCAAAATTTGTGATGCAACACAGACTCAGCACCTAAAACTAAAACTGTGCTAGTACAGAAATGTGTCAGTTGTGTCTGTAACACTTAGGGAATGACTGTTACAGGGAACTTGATAAGAAATATTAGACTCTGCCCTACACTGCATATCCCTTTTCAGGTCAACTATGTGTAGAATTACTCAGTGTAGTCCTTTTTTGCCAAGTTGTATTTGGTATGAGCATCCAGCATAGTGAGTTACTTGAGTTTTAACACAGTGTCCATGCTAACTTTAACCTTAAACCCAAAAGAATATCCATCCAAGGGCAGTTTTTTGGTAAGAAACTGACCATCGATAAAAATAAATAGTTTAAAGTCAGGAGAAGTTAGACATCTAGTATTTGAATTGGAGCTAACAAGCAAAACAAAAAAAGAGCATACAGGGTTCACACAAGGTGGATCCAACTGTGAGTAGGGAATCAGAACAAACCAGGTTGTCTTAACGAAAATAGTCCAGATAACTATACCTATAACAAAAGGAAAAAAGCAAACTCTGAGATTAAAAATAGGCCAGGAGCTACAGAACAGATTTTCCAGGACAACACTCAGTACATATGGTCACTATCAGACAAACTAAAGCTCTACAGGTGAAGGAAAAATGGTCCTAACTTTCAATGGAAGTCAATGTATAAATATTTCATTTCAGGTAAATTTGGAGCATTTCTATTGATCCGCTCATAACTTTGATACAACTGGCAAGTTCAAATAATGGCAAAAATGGCAAAAGCCGAAATACATTTTATTTGTACTAAAGGATTTAATTGTCAAACAAAAACAATTTGGACAAAATTACTTAACACCAATTCCTTAATAAACACCATCCCAACACTGAAGCATGGGGGAGGCAGCAAGCAACAAGACGGCTAAGTTTCAGAAGCACTGCCAAACATGGCTCTTTGTGGAACCAAAAGTGTTTCTCTATGGCATTGCTCAAAGAACCTTTATTTTAAGAAGTCTAAGTTTGAGCCTGGTTCCTTAAAACACACCAAACTCAAATGAGCAGGACAGCCGCACACTGCTGGAATAAGAGGCTAAATTACATTGATTAACACAAATTGCAGGTGTCACTGTGTTTCACCTGTATTTTAAGGATTCACTGTGTGTTGTGGAAAGACTAATCAGTGGAAGGATTTGATGAACCAGTAGAGTTGAGGCTCACATTCAAAGCTAAACATTCCAATCCCATGAATTTGCCATGGCAAATCCTACTGGTGGGACCGTACTTGAGGGTTAAATTTGTAGACTGAGGTAACCTCCAACCCCTTTTTTGTTTTGTTGTAATTTTTGTTTGTTTTGTACACCTTTTTTTGGTACTGAATATACATATATATACTTTTCCAGACGGCATGTTTCTGCTCCTTCTGAAGATGCTCAATAGGATTTAGGTCAGGACTCATAGAAAGCCACTTCAGAATAGTCCAATGTTTTCCTCTTAGCCTTTCATGGGTGTTTTTACCTGTGTGTTTTGGGTCATTATCCTGTTGCAAGACCCATAACCTGCAACTGAGACCAAGCTTTCTGACACTGGAAAGCACATTTCCCTCTAGAATCCCTTGATAGTCTTGACATTTAATTGTACCCCGTACAGATTCAAGACACCCTGTGCCAGATGCAGCAAAGCAGCCCCAGAACATAACAGAGCCTCCTCCATGTTTCACAGTAGGAACAGTGTTCTTTTCTTGATATGCTTAATTTTTTCATCTGTGAACATAGATCTTATGTGCCTTTTTTATTATTTGTTTTTAACAATGGTGTCCTCCTTGGTTGTCTCCCATGAAGTCCACTTTGGCTCAAACAACAACGGATGGTGTGATCTGACACTGATGTTCCTTGAGCTTGAAGTTCACCTTTAATTTCTTTAGAAGTTTTTCTGGGCTCTTTTGTTACTATTCATATTATCCATCTCTTTGAGTGGTCATCAATTTTCCTCCTGCAGCCACGTTCAGGGAGGTTGGCTACAGTCCCATGGATCTTACATTTCTGAATAATATGTGCAGCTGTAGTCACAGGAACATCAAGCTGCTTAGAGATGGTCTTATAACCTTTATCTTAAACATGTTTCTCTATAAAGACAACTTTTTCCTTCACTTCCTCTGGTCCATGTTGAGTGTGGTACACACCATGTCACCAAACAGCACAGTGACTACCTGTAGGTCCACTGACTGATTACAAGATTGTAGACACCTGTGGTGCTAATTAGTGGACACATCTTGATTTAACATGTCCCTTTGGTCACATTTTTTCATTTTTCATATTTTCAGGAGTACCATCATTTTCGTCCAGACCTGTTTAATGAGTTAACTTTTTAAAACAATTCTGTTGAAGCAATGGTTCAAAATCAATGTCAGATTTTAATTTGTTCATTTTCATAGATTTGTTTTTGTCAGATTTAAGTTATTTCTGTGACCATTGTGGGTTTTCTCTTGTTAACCGAGGGCTATCAACCATTTTGTCCATGTGTGTATAGTCCTTTGAGGCCAAGGAGTTGAAGCATGGACCTTCAGGGCTTAAAGGGTTATATAAGAAAAAAGAATGCTGGAAATCAACAGTAGTGTATAGCAGTAAGTGACTTGCAATTATGCCAAAGATGGAGGAAATATACAAACACATGAAGAACTACCACATGTAGTCAGGTAAGTGTGTGTGTATGTGTGTTCATAAATAATTCATATGTTCAGCATGGCCTTTCCCCTTCTAAAATGTAATAACAAGCCTGCTGACCTTTCTTAATACGCCAGGCTCTGCTTTTTATCCAGACGCCTACCTTGGAAATGCTAAAAGCCATTAGACGTCAACAGTGAGGCAACACTTGTTAGCCAGGCAGAAAACAGCCTGTCTTTTGTTTTGAGGCTCCAGTAATAATTGGCACGTGGCTGGCCTACTGGTCCCCGTCACATGGCGTGAAACAGTGATGTGCGATCGCGCTCTTCTCCGTTTTGGAAGAGGAGCGGAGATGAGAGGAGAGCTGCTCTCAGAGCCCTGCTGAACACACTTTAGCGCTGCTGTGTGCAGCAATTTGAGTCACGATGGTGGATTCGGCTCTAATGTTCCTTAATTACCACTGTTATGATTTCAGAAGCCTCTAAATGGCTCGCTCTCTTTAAATAGCTGAGGTGAGTGAAGAGCTCTGACACGTGCATGGAGGAATACTGGCAGCTCCGGTCCTAAATATCTGAGCCATTTTTCTCCTGCCAAGGAGGGGAGTGTGTGCTTCTGCACCTGACAAATTAAAGGTGCCATTGAATGCCTTTAACAACCCTGTTATTTGGCCCTAACCTAAAACACACTGATATTCCTCTTTAGGGTGACTCAGAAATAATTTGGTGAGCTCTGCTCTGATTGACTGATTTACAGCGAGGCACTGTGACAGGTCACACAGATGCCATGTAGCATAGCATAGCATAACATTGTGTAGCATAGCTAAGTAGGGTTGCCACCTTTCAGAAATGAAAATAAGAGACACCCACCACGGCTCCTCTGGGCCATGGCCAACACGGGCCCTACTACAAACATTTTTAATCTGGGAAATGTATTTCTATTAAAGAATAAATGTTTTCTCTTAACTAATGTATTTATTTATTAACTATTATTGCATTAGTATGATATGTTCTTTAAATGGCCATTTATAATATTTATATTGGCTAATACTATTGAATATTAAATAAATTGTCAGGGCCCTGTTATTGTGGCCTCCCCCAGCTAGGCGACCCTCGCTCTAGGCAGCTGCGGTTCCAGGTTTGGTCGGCCTAGCTGTTGTCGCTCAGTAGCTGGTCCTCTCTTAGTCATTGTAGCGCCGTTTGAGCACAGTTTATGTTAACCCCTGTTTAGCTCAGGCTCTACCTGTAAGATCCTCTTTGGTTTTCCCCTAGCGCTAGCCACTCGCGCCAGCTCAACCCTCAATCCCAGATTCGTTTTTGGTTTGCCCTCTTGTTTGCCACGTTTGTGTTGTGTTTGTGTTTGTACCCCTTAGTTGCTGCTTTGTTCGCCTTGTTTTGCCCTTTTGTTTATCTTTGGTTTTTGTTAATAAATCCCATCCGTGTCTGTCCCATCTTGGACTGGCCTAGCACGCCATGACATAAATGACCATTCATTCGACTCAAAAACTCAACATCCTAAACAATCAATCAAACCACAATAATCTACTAAAATAAGCTATTCCCATTTTGCAATTTGCCTGACGCTGTCCAGCCAAGAATGTGCCTCTTCCCACTCACGTCTGAATTAGACGTTTATGGAAATATGGAACAAAATTGTTTCAATACAGGACGCAACATTTTAGTGTCAAATAAAGAACAATTCTGTATTTTACAGGACTGGTGGCAACCTTATAGCTAAGTATAGCATAGCAGCGTTTTTAGCTCTGTAACAGGAACAGGATTTTTTTTTTGCAATTATATATTCCAGAGTTTTTGAGGTTTAATGTATCTCATTTCTATTCTCAACTTTCATTATTTGAACTAAGTAAATACAGTTTTTCATTCTAGACCAACTAACAACTAAGTCTTAGTTAGAACTAAGACCATGCAGTCATGCTCACCTCGGGCCTTAACACATGCTGTGCAGCTAAGGTTACCAATTAGGTGGGCAATCAAAAGCAGAAATGGTTTACAATTTTAATCAGATGATTATTAAAGTGGCAGTTAAAAAATGAAATATACACTATAGTCCTCTTACTATGTAAGAAGCAAAAGAAGTGCCAACTCCACTCTAAACAATAAAGGTGCTACAGACAGTTCTTTGAGTGAAGACACTGAAGAACCACTTTGGTTCCATAAATGTAGATGTTTGAGTGTGAAGAACCTGTAAAAGACTCAAAACCGAGATCTAGATGTAAAGGTTCTGTATCAGTTTAAAGATCACATCTCTAATAAAGAAAATGTCTTCTTTCTTTATGCAACCAAATGTGATTCTTCTATGGCATATTAACTTTTATTTTTTGTAGTGTACTATTGCAAGATTATACCTCACCAATAAGCATCATGACATGATGTATCTACAAATATGAACAAAGGTTTAAATGTCCACCTTGAAGAATCCATCATTTAGACAGAATTCTGTCTATACTTTAACAATTTTTATGGGTAACATAAAATACAAAGATTTGATATAATCAAAATAAAAAATAATAATACTGGGCCAATATTAGCAAAAAAATCAGGTATTGTTGATCAGGTATTAGTTAAAAGAATAATGACTCTGATTGTGTAACAAACTAAGCCCAGAAGCACAAAACTGCAGAGCAAAGTATGTCAGTAACCAGTAATCAGTAACCATTTAACATCATGCACTTATCACACAGGTAATTTTTCAGCACAGGAAACCACACAACCACATCTGATTTCAGTTCATTTGCACCATCACCGCTATACACTGCTAATAGTGCTAATATAATTTGAAGTGCAGTAATAAACACTTTTCACACAATTAAGGATAATTATGGATCAATTATGCATGTACTTGTTTAGGAACACTGATGTTGGTACTCAATATGTTGTCCCTTAAAATTTTTAACACTTTTAACACTTAAAAGTAACTTAATTATCATCGTCCGCCCTGCCTCCTCAGAGAGTCTATAGATGTAAATACTTAAACATCTAAAAGTAGATTGATAGAAGATTCAGGGCCATGCTTTTGATGCATTTTTGGTGGTGTGTAATGTGGTGGTGTGGTTACTAATGACAACAATAGTCCTATTCTAACCCATTCAGTGTTGGACCGAATTTTTCAGCTTATGCTACAGGTGTTTTTTTTTGCAGGACAGTGTTGTTTTATGAAGCACTACCAGAACATACTAAAGTGCCATATGTACTATACAACCGATAGCATGGCCTAGTAATCCAGATTTATGAATGACAAAATGTTACCCCAGGTTATTTACTCTTAACCCCACATAACAATACTGTTCTGACTTCAGTCCCTTTTCAGCAAGTGAAATGCATGCATGCTTGATGGGAAATTGTAATGAAGTCCTGTAATTTCAGAATGAAAAGGCACTTATGCCAGAAATAGCCCAAAAATAAAAGCTATCATTCTGTTGCCAGACATTTGCCGTTTTGAGCATAAAGCACTGTCCCAGCTTCTGAGTGCCTACCAAAATGGCATAGTGTTGTACTGTATGTTATCGTTAAGTTTCCTTAGTGTTCCGTGCTTTTCTCAGCTCTCTCCTAGTCCTCACTGCCCATTTTCTGTAGCAGACAGGCCAACGTGTGATTGCTATGTCCTCACACACCATGATGGGAGCAGGGAGATGAGTCAGTCATTGTGAGTCACTTTCAGTCTTACTGAACGCCATCTTCCTCAAACGCACAAACATCTGAACATCTTACCAGGCTGGTGGCGAAGGAGTGTCCCTGTCCTGCTGTAAAATAAGTCACTGCGTCAAATAAGATGCTAATGAGGACTCATCATGGGTATATTTGTCACTGGGGGATGCACAACTATTACTTTTTATTAGTTGTTGAAAAACGTAGATGAATGGTCATATATCAACTAAAAACAGATCAGTGTTTTGTATATCAGAGAGAAGTACTTTGTTGTTAACTTGCAAATAGAGGTAATCATAGCAACAGTTGCTGTGTTCTGTGGTGGGAGGCATGCCAAAAAGCTAAACGCTAGTAGTCAGCAATAGTCACCTTGCATACCAGTGAGCCTTTTAATGTACAGTACCTTCAAAACAGAAAACAGTCATGCTGTCCTGTTTCTAGTTTTTATTGGACAAATGATTTCTGTTCTCTCCTCCTGCATGTGCTCTACTGTTTTTTGTACCTGAACCTCAGTCACTGTACTCTGTACTGTCCTATGTCCAACTATGGCCCAAAGCAGCATCTAGTACATTCATCACTAGGCAATACAACCTCTCATCCTCCTTAGTTTCTGACTATCAATAAAATATGCAGACTGTGAAAAAGACAACACTTTTATGTTTAACCATACTTCAACAATCCGAGACCAGGCATTTCAAGCCTTCACAGAATAATTGCCCAATGATTTCAAATAGCAAATAGTACTAGTCTTATCTCATTGTTAAAGCAACACTATGTAGCATTTTTCTCTTAAAATAAGGTACCTTCAAAATTATGTTGCTTCACTGACCAGTAATAGCGAGAATAGCATTGTTGTCGTCTGGCTCAGCCGGCTCAGCGTGCTGCTAAGTACAGTACGTAACTGGCATTTTAGGAGAACAGCACAATGCTACCTAACCCAAATCCTGTAATATTACTCTACTGCATTCAGTCTTTCAGTAACAGTTCTGTATCTCTCAGCTTGGGGGGTGGGGGGTGGGGGGGGGCATCTCTATAATGCTGCTTTAACCTTTGGCAAATTAAGGATTGAAAGGGTTTAATTATTTAACCTCCTAATGGAAAATTAACCAATCAGGATTTTTTGTTCCCCCCCTTAACCACCAACATAACATAACACACCAACATTCGGGTGTGACGGAGGAATTAATCAGTCACATTCTGATGTACTGTGGGGGGACTCAAATCCCATTGGGAGTACTAGCAAAAATGTGCATTATCATAGAGGTCAGGGATTGTCCTAATTTTTAAGCTTTAAAATGTATGACTTGAACTGAAGGCCTATATATAACAGCCACAGTGATAAGTGTTTTTTTTTCATATTTAAATGCAGACGACTGAAAAAGAACGGAACATTTTCTGAGTGGAGCATGTAGAGATGAGGGGGAATGAGGGGACATTTAGGAAACTGCCTACAAGAGGGAGAGTTAATCATGGGTGGCAATCAGCCAGATTTGCCCAATGGGGGGGGGGTCATGTGATCTACGATACTGGGCATGTGAAGGTGAGAAGTGTGGGCCAAACAATTACTGCCCTTTAACCTTCACTTACGTATTAGAATGGTCTAATGATCTAATGCTCGCCAGACTGGGTTACATGTCATTCTGAACACCTCCTAACAACGAACAGTCCCATCCTCGAGCCTGTGAATTGTGAGTCAAACAGCAACAGCTGATGGGGCACACACTGTACAGCACAGTGATAGTGTTACTCTCAGCTTGTGTGTCTAATGAGTTCATGACACAGTACCTGTAGGGCTGGTGATCTAACAGATCTCGAAATACTTTAGAAACATGGTGAGATATGATGCGATATGATGAAAATCTTAAATTATTTTTAAAGTATTAGTATTTATTTCATATTTATATATATATATATATAGATATAATATCTACAATATAACTTCAAGTAAGTCAAACTTCTGTGAAATCAAACTGTCCACTCAGGAAGCAACACTGATTGAAAATCAATTTCACATGCTGTTGTGCAAATGGAATAGACAACAGGTGGAAATTATTGGCAATTAGCAAGACACACTCAATAAAGGAGTGGTTCTGCAGGTGGGGATCACAGGCACTTCTCAGTACCTATGCTCTCTGGCTGATGTTTTGATCACTTTTGAATGTTGGTGGTGCTTTCACACTCGGGGTAGCATGAGACGGACTCTACAACCCATACAAGTAGCTCAGGTAGTGCAGCTCATCCAGGATGGCACATCAATGCTGGAGGCACTACCAGGAGACAGGCCAGTACACCAGGAGACGTGGCGGAGGCCGTAGAAGGGCAACAACCCAGCAGCAGGACCGCTACCTCCACCTTTGTGCAAGGAGAAACAGGAGGAGCACTGCCAGAGCCCTGCAAAATGACCTCCAGCAGGCCACAAATGTGCATGTGTCTGCACAAACGGTTAGAAACTGACTCCATGAGGATGGTATGAGGGCCCAATGTCCACAGATTAGGGTTGTGCTCACAGCCCAACACCGTGCCGGACGCTTGGCATTTGCCAGAGAACACCAGGATTGGCAAATTCGCCACTGGCACCCTGTGCTCTTCACAGATGAAAGCAGGTTCACACTGATGATGATTAATAAATTTGATTTCCATTGATGATTTTTGTGTGATTTTGTTGTCGGAGCATTCAACTTTGTACAGAACAAAGTATTCAATAAGAATATTTCATTCAGTCAGATCTAGGATGTGTTATTTGAATGTTCCCTTTATTTTTTTGAGCAGTGTATTATATATAGTACAAACCAGACCACCAGTTCAAAAAACATTTAGTATTTTTTTTAGTTTTACATTTCAGCTTGTATAATGCTAAGATCTCCTTTCTGGTAAATGTTTGAGTTTAACCCCTGATAAGAGAAAGGCTTATTATACACTAAGGCATATTACTCAGTAACTACAGGGACTTCTGTACAAACTGGTGGGTCTATTCTTTGCTAATAGAGGTTTGTATTAACTTTCTGCCAACCTACGGTCCATAGGCTTTTTAAGGTCTATGAGTGTGTTACTTACAGACACAGACTACAAACAATGACGTATGCATGGCTAAGCACCTTAGTTATACACTGTATAGTGTGTATGTGTGTGTGTTCACTGCATGGATGGGTTAAAGGCAGAGACCAAATTCCATCTGTAGCTTGCTTTTTCTGCAAGTCCTTCTGTCTTTCTGTCAGACACTTTTTTCTCCAGTTCAAACTCCTTTCTTGCTTCCTTCAGTTTTATCCCTGTTTTATTTGCTTATACAGTTGTTTAGTTGTTTAATTGACTTCTCCTCTTCCTCTGACTGGTCCAGATCTTTTACGGTGCATTCTTTTGCCGGTTTTAGCCTTCCCTCCAGCATCCATCTCCAAGCCTGCCTTCACTTATCAATATCATCCTTCATTACATCTACTCTCCTTTTCTCAAAGCAGCTCAATAAGCATAATTTCCACCCTCTCGGCATGGAAGGGACTACAACAATACCGGATGCAGTAAGACATGGTGCAAAAAACAGTGACATACATACCATAGACATGCATGGACAATAGAACAAAACTGCACAATTTGCATAATATGCTACTAATCAGACTAAGCTCAGACGAGGAAGGGAGCATACTATATGTGTTCTTACATCCTCACAGGGACTGGAAACATGTTTCTGAAGGAAATGAGTGCTGTATTGTATTAAAGAAAGGCTTTGCTGACAAATAACAATAGAGGATGCCTTTTGGTGCTGCAAAGAACCATCCTAAAGGTTCTGTAGAACTCATTCCTTCCACACACTCTAAAAGCTTCTTATATCAGTGTGTGTAGCTTCAGATAACACTAAACTCTCACTTGTACCTTGGGAGCTGACTCCAACAACTCCTTTAGTCCATAACAGTCCTGCCTATGATTTCCATCCAACACTAGGGGCCCTATCTTACAATGTGTGCTAGATGCGCTGTGGTGCTCATTGCTATATTCCGCCCGCGCCAATTAAATAGCAACGGTGCTTGCAAATATACACATGTAGACAAAATTGGTGGTACCTGTCATGGCAAAATATTGTTTGGGCAGAGCATGGATAGAATTATAATTATGATGTGCAGAGGGGGCCAAATGTGTGTCCCCACTAATGAAACTGCCTATATTTTCCATTCTAATTTGAAACTAAATTGTTCATTACAAATTATTTTATCAGCAAATCAATAGTAGCATAAAATAGAACCAGAATTACAGTCAGATTTATTGGCCAATTAAAATACAATGAATTTGGTTCCGGCTGTTGGTGTCTCTCTAGTATTATGTGCAATATACATATAATATACACATAATTTACAGACAATATACAATATACACTAAACAGCCATTTATGAGTGTGATGGTATAAGGAAATAAACTGCTCCTGTGTCTGCTAATCCTAGTATACTTCCTAAACCCTTCTGAAACCCTTGAAAAAGGTTATATACAGGGTAACACAATGATTTTCCCTGCATGTTTCCTGATTCTTGAAGAGTACTTTAGGTCCTGGAGGGTGGGCAGGGGGGCACCAATGATTGTTTCTGCGGTCTTTACTGTTCGTTGTAGTCTATTCCTATACTGCTCTGTGGCTGTTCCAAACCAAACTGTGATAGATGTGCATAGAAAGACTGCAGTGTAGAACAGGCTCAACAGCTCCTGTGGCAGTTTTTACAATTGCTGCAGAAAGTACATCCTGTGTTGCCTTTGTGAGGAAGGAGTTGATGTTGGCCAATTTTAAAGGACTCTACAGCTGACACAGGATATTGGGGGGTGGGGGGGGGTACAGGGCTCAGGGGTGTTGAAAAGATTAATATCAGCATAATTTGAATTTCTGACTTTCTTAATATGTATTGTGCCTTTTTTGATGTAATGACAATGAGTCTAGACTCCAAAGTTACACAAAAACAATTCCTTGCATTGAATATATATCCAGAAATATTGAAAATGCTCTTTCACTCTCTTTTCTGCAGTTTATTTCCAGGATGAAATAACAAAAAATTACCATAATTTCAGCGTACTTTCAGACTTTCAGACTGATACCCCAGTGTATAATAGTCTCTGAGTACAGCCTCACAGCTGGTCAACAAGCAAGCCTTGTGGCCACTGCAAGCAGAAAAACAATCTCCCGTGGCGTAAACCAAGTCATCGGAGTTCAGACTCCAGTTCACCCCTTGCTTGGGTTGAAGCAGATTAGAATGCTTGTTCACTGCCGCTCCGCATATAATGCCTTCTATTCTGGTCTCCGAGGCAAGGCGCGGCACAGCCAGTAGCACTGAGTCACCAAGCTGCCTGAGCTAGTCCAGTAAACACATGCGATCTGGAGCGCCTGATGGCACCAGAGCCTCCCTAATCTCCACCCCCTCCCGCTTCCCTACTCATACCCCCCTGCCAACTCATAGCGTTCCATTCTTCCCTTAGCGCTTCCCTCTGGGGTGCTGCCATATGAATTCTTATGGGGTGTCACTTGCCAGGCTGCCCAGTCATGGTGGAGTGTGCCGGCAGGACTGCCCGTTCCATTAGAGTTTCCTTCTCCTGCCGCCCCTGGGCCATCTGGCCAACAGGTTGCTTAGCAATGCCTCCCTGATTGTGTCAAAATGACCCTCTGTTATGGAAGCCAATGTCAAACCCGTCTGTTGGAATTTAGAGATGCACATTTGTCCCTTTCAGGTTCAATGTCACATTTGCTCCTACAACAGTACAACAGCAGCTAACAACGAACGAAAACAGACACACAGGTGTCCGCCATGGTTAGGACATTGTGGCTTAAATAGGCCTAAGTTATAGGACTTTGGCAGTGTGTGAGAGGGTAGTTAAATCTTTAAAATCATGAAAATATGTTAATAAATATTAATTCCTAAAAATTTACTCATATACTAAGAACTGATTTGAATGTTACTATAAATGTTTAGTTTTTTTTAATCAGTTGCCAAATTTACTATTCAGATTATTGATTAGAAACTCTGCTTTTGAAACAATTCTTTCAGAATATTTTGGTTCACTTGCTTCCACCATGATGAAACCACAAGCATTTATTTACAGTTGTGTTTAGGCATTTTTAGGCTGTGGTAAATGGGCTGTGGTAGGAAGCAGTTTGACCAGTGGTTGCATGTTGTGGCAGTGAGTAGGCAGGGCTTAAAGAGCTTTGTACACAAAATCTGTACACTAAATGTTTGGCTACTGCAGAAGCAAATGCTGACATGAAACCAGAGCAATGACCTATGCATTTTATGCAATTAATAAACCCTGGCTGGATGCATTTTTTTAGATCCCAAAAAGTGTCTGTCTCCCTATTTGAGTAAAAACAGAAGAAACTAAAGCTACCTTCACACAGCAAATAAAAAAATAAAAAAATAGTCCAAATCCAATATTTTACCTCATATGTAAAACTGATTTGTTTCTTGCATGGCAGCATGAAAAGTACATTTGAATTCTGATTAGGGCAGATTTCACGTTGTCAATGTCACGCAGAAACCCTGCATTTACAAAACTGGTAACTTTACAGGAGAATGAAAAAAACCTTCCTAACCTTTAACATTTCAAGGCATTTTGGAGCATTTCTATTGGTCCACTCATCATGAAAATTTAACCCAATGTAAAGAACAATTGCCAGATTCACATTTAGTCAAATAGTGAAAGGAATTGAGTGATAGCAACACTTTATAGTAGCAGTGAAATGTGATACAAATCCATATATCCGATATCTGATTTTAATATGATCCTAATCATAACTTTGCTCAACCCCTTTTGGCTACATCTTCAAAAATGCCCGTTACTATGGTTACACTTTGCATTTTTCCTTTAGCAGGATGAGCGAGTGAGTGCAGCCTGTGCAAACAAAAAATGTTATGTGATGCTCTTTTACATGACAATGAAAGGCTCTTAAAGGATGTTTTGAAAGAGTGAGAAGGAAAAGAGTCAAAGGAGGCTCTTCATGCCGATCTCTTATTTCACTATGCATCTCCTTTCTTCCCAAAGTTTGTGTGCCATTGCTAGCATTCTTCACGACAGGTAAACAAAAGACAAGGATGTTCTGTTCCCGTCTTCCACAGATAAACACAGAAACTCACCATTTGTACTCTTTTACTGTTAGCTGGATTGAGTGCTGTTGTTATAGTTTTCACCTGTTTGTCCTCCAACAACTTAGTAACATTAAAGACTCGTTGGGCTGATTTTTAAATCACGTGAAAGGAAAGGCAGAGGATAGTGGTCAGCATGTCTCACATGTCTCGCTGATGTCTCTTCTTGGATGGCGGCTCACCACCTTCAACTTAACCCCAGCAAGACAGAGCTGCTGTACATCCCGGGAACTGCTGGACTTCAAAACGATCTTGCCATCACCTTTAAGAACTCACTGGTCACTCCTTCTTCAGAAGCTTGAACCCTTGGTTTAGTCAGGGATGATCAGTTATCGTTCTCAGGTCATGTTGCAAACGTAACTCGGTCCTGCAGATTTCTCCTGTACAGCTTGAAATCCATGGACTTTTTTTCTGTCCTGGCACCAAAGTGGTGGAACGAACTTCCCCTGGGTGTCCGAACAGTCTGAATGAGTCGCTCGCTGTCTTCAAATGCAGACTGAAGACCCACCTCTTCCGAGAGTACTTGGGCGAAGTGTACAGTGGTCACCTTATTGACTTGTGTTTAGTAATGTCTAAACTTTTTTTTTTTTGCGTTTTCAAACTAGCTGAGTTTATTTATGGGTAAACAGCAAAGCACTTTTGTAAGTCACTCTGGATAAGAGCGTCTGCTAAATGCCTTAAATGTAAATGTAATGTAAATGTCTTCGATGGAAGGAATGTGTTGGTGGAGTGTAATTGTTTCACACATGTTTTTGACATTCATGAACAAATAAAACATAAATATTATATAAAATCACTGAATATGTATTATTTTGATAATGCATCCAAATAAATATAAAAAATATGTTGTCAGGCTTGATACATTAGTTAAGTTCAGTTCAGTAGAGCAGAAAATCAGCACCATAAATGAGATCTATCTGTTACCTCATGTAAATTCAGTTTATTGTTTTTTATATCTGTAAAAACATTATTTACATTTTGTCATTTTTTTGGGAGGCTTAGTTGTAACACTTCTGTGAATCAGTTGGTACGTAAGGTTCATTGTGACCAACCAAATGAATTAGATTTGGGGCAATATTAGAGTGTTTTGGCATTTTCTGTGCTAAATAAAAACACATGTAGTCTATGGGGTGAACACATTCCATTAATTCAAATGCATTTGACCATAATTACCATGATAATGATGAGTATTGCTGTGTTCTCATCAGAGTTTCAGTGTAACATTTACTGAGCCTTAAGTATGTTTGTAGGAGAATTACTCATGGAATCTCCTCTGTAGTTCTTCACTGACTTTGCTCCAGGAACCTTAAATTTGAAGAGAGAAAAAATCTAGGTGATGACCTTGGTTACAGTACACTATGGGCATTTAGTTAAACAGGGAAATCAGCAGTGTGTGCTGGACACTGGACCTCCAGCACTGGAACTGAACACCTCTACTGCAAGGTGATGCTATTGTGAAAGAAACAATACTGGCAATGTGGATAACACCACACCTCCTGCATGAACCTCTTCCCTTTCAATTGAATATGAACATAACTGGGGCAAACAAACAAATCTATGCCCCAGACCTTCTGCTACAATCCATAATTCTATACAAAACCCTGCTATGCTAAACAACAGCTTTTTCTCAGACCACAATTATCGCTTGGAAAAATTACAGAGTTTGAAATATTTGGAGCTCAGCTGTGAACCTGGTGCTGAAGTAAGGTGCAGATCTTGAAGATGAAAAGGTCTAAAACCATTCGAGTTGTTTTTCTTCAAGCCAGGGTCTCTTTAAAGTTTTTTTGAATTGTGAGAGAGAGTGTCTGTTTTGTGCTCCAACTGCTTGAGTGGCTCTCTTGAGAAGTAGCCACAGAATCGAGCCATGGCAAGGGTCCTGCTGCTCCAAAAATACATCAACAGAAAACAAATGCTGCCAGTAACATGCGAATATCTCGCTCCATGACAACTGCATTGCTGAATGATCTAAAAATACCAGTGTGTTGATTGCCACTCTATATTTTGTTTCTCTTTAAAGCAGCGGAAGACAGGTAACCAGGCTGTTAGACCTATAAATATTTATCACTTCTTAATAAAGATACTGTGACATGGCCTTACAGATACAGATAATACACAAGGACAGAGAAAACACAAGGACTGTCCACAGGGGTGTCAAAGATTTATGGATTAGAGGATAAATTAGGATCAGAATAAGATCAATGAGAGTACATAACATGAACGACATGGTTCCCTTCCCTTCCCACCATGTTGCCTCGACCAGAGTCTCCCCCACCAAGCGTGTCTCAGACCACCTTCACTGAGCTTACAGTGCTGGAGCAAAGTTAACTTTTTCTCTGGATACCGAGTTTGTTGGATAAGCGTAACATTTTAACAGTAACGCAGTAAGGGTGTAACGCAGGTTCTGACTGTCAATTCAAGTCAAGTTAAGTGGGTTTTATTGTCATTTCAACTACATACAGAGTACACAGTGAAACGAAACAACGTTCCTCCAGGACCATGGTGCAACATAGACAGTGCGTACAAAACACAAGTGAAACACAAACAAGTGCGGACAGACAAAACAACACAGTACAGACAGAGAATAATAAATAATTGGCGGTAGTGTGCAAATTCTGCAGTGTGTAATAAATATTGAGTCCAGTGAGGTAGTAAAGTTATTAGTGCAAATGCTTTGTGCAAAAAATGCTTCATTCCTAGGTGTAACATTGCTTTCTTATGATAAAGCAGAATAACGTTTTAATAAATGATTTCAGGGGGAAAGTGTGACATTATTAGGACAATAGAGAAGGAAAATCGACTGTTGGAATTGGACACTGGAAAAGGGACAGACAGTTTAGAGGACAAAAATGAAATGGAAAATGGAATGGGTGGAACTAAACATCATACTCCAACCAGCCAGCAAAGGGGCTAGATATGAGTGCTTTTCATGTTTTCTATCATTTATTTGGATGCATAAAATATGCAACAAAAAGTCTGTTTGCCATTAATTCTTAAAGTATCAACAGACATAACATTGATAGAAACAAGGCTATGTGGTGCCATATTTGGTGTGGTATCTATGACTCAACTTCCCAGTGAAATGGACTTACTGATACTGAGGGAAGATATGAAAGCAAGGAATGTAAAAAGCTATCTGTGATATTCTTTTAAATTTTTTTGGATAATTCATCTGTGTTTACTCAAATAGTTGGATTGTCTCATAAACCTAAAATTAGCTTAAAAAAAACCTGAAGAGAAGAGAGTTATAGCTTGCTTTACTGGTCATGATTTACCCAAATGTGTATTGTAGATAGCTTTTGTCACTCTGGGAGGACTTGCTATTTCACTTTGTATACAATCTATGTTGAAAAAAGGCTTATGTTTATTTTAGTGAACTTTTAGCCAACATCCTGTCACAGGTTCAACAGCTGCAGACTCCCCCAAGTCTTAGCACTCTGCTCTTTCCATGTATTTTGAACTTGGAGCTGTGGTAGCTTAACTGAATAATTTAAAAAATTGAAGACGTGAACAAATGAACAAATTGACCACATTAATACTACATGAAATACATATTATTTTAATAATTCAGAGACTGTCAAGCTTGGTACATTTGTTGATTTATTTTTAAAAAGATGATTAAAGATGATTAAATGTAATGTTCACAGTCTACAGTGTAAAGTTAGGTCTTAAGTAGTAAGTTGAGCATTAAAATGAAGTGTGAAATTAAAGTGAAGCGTAACAATAAGATGTTACCAACTTCAGTGCTGGAAGAACAATGGCCATTGTTAAATCTGTGCTGACAAATGTGGTGGGCAGATTAATCTAAACATCTGAGGGGAAAGAAATTGAGACTAAACTGGAACTAACTATAAGAATTGATTGTATAAGCATTTGAAAGCATCTGGTGATGTATTGTTTCCTATAATCATGCTTGTCCCTTAAGTGTTAATTTGCAGTTGCACCAGCACCTGCGTTTTCCTCAAAAACAATTTAGCATCCCACAGGTAATAAAACAAAACAAGTTAGAAGGGATAGCTTGGATACCTTTTCTTTGTAATCATATTAAATAGCACCGTCTATAAATGGCGCAGACATGAGTTCCACTTCAGAAGAGTGTGGAAACGTGAAGAGTGCAATACTATCTACCAGGAACATGTTGTTCATGAAAAGGCCACGTGAATTCTGTTCATTGGTGCTACTCTGACAAGCGATTGCTTGAACTGTGCCTGCAGGGTGAAATAACCTTGGGTGTTTGATAGAGTCGCTTGCTTCTGACAGCTTCTGAGAGTCAACAAAGTGTTGTGTACTGAACACAGAATGTTAAGTCTTACAAAAGCTCTGCACACATATAGTGTATACATAAAACACTGGACCACATGACCACAGACAGCTGGATACACTGACCACTTTAGTAGTAACAAATGTAGACCTACTCAATTGTGCAATTGTCTTATCAGCCAAGCGCGTGGCATCAGTGCAATGCATATAATCATGCAGATGCTGGCCAGATGTTTTACATACTGTTCACATCAACCAGCAGGGGGGTGATCTCAGTGATTTTGCATGGTATGATTGTTGGTGCCAGATGGGCTGATAGCTCATGGTATTTTCAGCATGATCATCTCAAGGGTTTACTCAGAATGGAGTACTAAAAAAAACAATGACTTGTTGATGAAAGGGGTCAGTTGAGAATGGACCGACGACAATAACTAAGATAACCACTCTATTCAATCATGGTGAACAGAAAAGCATCTCACCATGCACAACATGTCCAACTTTGAGGCGATTTAGCTATAACAGAAGACGACCACATCTGGTTCTATTTCTGTCAACCAAGAACTGAAAGCTGAGGCTGCATTGGGCATGCACTCATCAAAACTGGCCAGTGGAGAGCTGGAAAAATGTAGCCTGGTCTGGTCTGATGAATTTTATATTGAGGCACATAGATGGTGGGGTCAGAATTTGCTACTGACAGTGTAAGCCCATGCACCCATGCTGCCTTGTGTCAACATGTTGTAATGGGAGAAGCTGGTGTTTTCTTGGCACACTTTGGCCCATTTATACCAGTCAATCGTTGCTAAATGGCATTTTTATACTGTTTTTACATTGGCTGGCAACCCAGCTTAGGGAGAAAGAGAGGGCCATGGTGAGTATGGCATTGCTAAGGATCTAACTCGCAATCTCTCAACAGTAGGGAGACAGGTGTTTCACTAAACTTTTATTTGAACCTTACTGAAGTCATTTTCTTTATTGCATAATCCAGCCATGGCTGTGGTTGTGAGTAGCCTTGTGATTAGTCCTTTCATCCATGCTTTTCATATTTTTAATCAAACTCACAAAATGTTAACAAAATCTAACGGCCTGAATAGAAATGCTTTTTCAAAGGTAAGCAGTGAAGATTACTTGCAAAACTGAAAAATGGCTCTATTTGCTACTTCGTACTGGTTTCCAAAATGTTTCAGGCTTGTTTAGACGTTCTTTTGAAAACTGAATTTTGCGGCAAGGACGCAGGAAAAGTTTTTCTTGGAATGACTTTTCCATGAAGGTCATTTAGTACACCACCACTCCAGAGTCTGCTAAATCTTCCTGAAGGTATTTTGCAGTCAAACTGAGGTTTTGATTGGCCTTCCTAGCAATCCTACATACAGTTCTTGGTCTTCCAGATCTCAACTGTTCCTGTAATTCCTTTACATTCTTTACATTGTGAACTAAGGAAACACCTATCTGCAAACACTTTGCTGTTCTCTTACAAAGCCTTAACTGGCTTAGTTATTTTAGAGGAGACCTTGGCTGTTGATTGCTTGATACAAAGTTTGAGGTGCCAAGACCTCAAATATTTATGAAGCTTTATGAAACTAAATTGCATCATCTGGGTTTTCCTAACAATAATTGGTGAACAAACCATAGCCCTAACAATCTAATTAAGGCAAAACTATGTAGCATTATTACCTTAAAACAACTTCAAGCATCAAAATCCTTGGGATGCTCCAGTGACTACTCAGGCCTCAGCATGCTGCTAACTGCACTATGTAACGCTGGAAAAGAGGGCAGGGCAATGCTTGTGAGAACGATGCAAGGCTGCATAACCCATCTAAGTCATTTGTGTCAAATTTTGTAATGTTACGCTACTGCCTCAGTCCACATGCTTCTTTCCCTTTCAGTGGGCAGAAAAGCATGTAAGCGTGTCATTCTTGAGGGGTGGCTCAAAGCGCAAAATCCACTTTTACGACTGTAGGGGGAGCCCAAGAGCAAGAAATACAAATTCTTGCATAATGCTGCTTTAAAGCTTAAGACCTTGGTAAAAGTAGGTGTAATGTGAATGTATGGACAAGTACTCAGTGTATAAAGGAGCAGTTTACTCATTTAATTCAACCAACATACATTTTGCTTTCAACAGCCTTCCAAACTCTATATTTCTTTTCTTCTATATTTTCTTCTCTGCTTTATAAGCTGAAACACACCAGTGGTGTCTGAAATGAAGGATGCTCACTTGAAGACATTCTTCTCTGTCTCTCTCTCTCTCTCTCTCTCTCTCTCTCGAGCTGGATGGAGGACCCGAGGCGACTGATGTAACCGCCTAACTGCAGTGAGGCCAGCCATCAGCGCAGCTGCGCCGGAAGAAGTGAACATGCCACGGCCTGATGTAGGCGTGAAAGAAATACATCTGTTATCCTATCGTCCAATTTATTAAGCTGTCAGTGGGCAGAGTTGGGAGGAGGAGTAGGGGAGAGGGGGCTGTTACAGGCAAGCTGCTTTGGGGGCATGGGGACTGAGCAGTGGCTGCCTGGAATTGTCTTTCAGAGGGCATCCAAGCAGCCACACCACCAGAGAATTTCAATCAGGTCGTCTAGCCAAAGCCACAACTCAGGGAGACCAGCACAGGTGGCCATGCTCATAACCCCGGTCATTCTTCTTCCTGTTTTGAATGTGCAGGAAATATAATGATGATGTTTCCTGATAATGTGAATTCAAAATTATGCTGGAAATGTGCTCTGAACATTCCTGTTTGTAGAGGTAGAGAACATAAAAAAATATCTACCCAAGAGCTAAAATCATAGCAAAAAGGGTTCTAGATAGTACTGAAAAAGTTCACTTTGTGCAAGCTGACTCATAACAGTTGTGGAACCCTTCACTACACTTGGTGCTACGCATAACCATTTTTATTCTGGAAAGAACCCAAGGTTTGTCATCATAGAGACAGTTCTATAGTTTCTGTATGTCAAATGGACAGAAAGTTATGTTATACACATGATTGGATCTGGAGCTTGAAAATATACACACTAATAATGTACAGCAGTTGTGATCAAAATGTTATCAGAGTAAATATACATTTCACTTCAGGCATTTCAAACCTGCTCATGTCCAAATCAGGGATTTAGAAAGCACACAAATCCTGTGAGTTTTGACAACTTTGCTAAAATATTCCAAGTAAAAGTTTGTTTTTAACTTGACATGCTTTTAAATTTGGGGTGCTCCAGTTGTTCTAAATATTACAATAATTATTAGCTCATTAAAACCTGTGTAGCTGCGCACATGAAAAATGAATTTTACAAACTAGTGTAGAATTCTTGTGTATTAAAAATCACATTTTCACACATGAATAATTATTTTAGTGGAATACAGTTCTATTACTAATATTAAAACACATTTACTGTTAATGTACTTGTACAGTTCAATAAAATTATTATCTTTGCATATCTCTGCTTAGAAATGGCATGGACTGGGTTAAGCCCAACAGTTCTGTGATCAGTCACCCAGTACTCCAACCACCAAGCCACTGCCCTGCTGTTACTCTACTGAAATGTAGAAGAGTTAAGTTGAAAAGGACAGATTATTACTGTGCTCCACACTGGGGTAATCACACAGTAAAACACAACCCACCGGGCAAAAACCCAGAACTGATTGGAAATGACTGCTGCAGTTGATCTTGCTGTGAAAACTGAGATTTTAGCCATTAATCAAGAAAGTATCAATAATTAAAAAAACATTTACTTTGGTCAAAATCAGTCTGTTTTGTTTGATATCTTTCTGCCATTCTATCAGTTTAATGCAACCAGAATCCACCAATTCTACCATTATCACAGAAAGAAATAGTATTATTTATTGTGCTAAATATAATTTATGTAATACCAAATGTGTTTTTGATACTGACCCGGGGGTCAGAGAAAGTGTACTGAGATATATGCATATTCTGATATTACAGCCAAACTGTGTGCCTCGCTTGACCCCAGTGTGACGGCTGTGCAGTACTTAGCCACATTTCTTCGAGGCAGACTGAGGCAAATCATTTTTATATGTGCACTTGCAACTCGCAAATCCTTGGACTAATGTCAAACAGTTGCTTGTATTGCCTCATAATGTGGCGTGGACTCATTTTGCAGTTTAATGTGGCTCACTGTCTTTGCATAAAAACAGTTCTATTAGGTATAAAACAGTCTCGTTGTCAAGTCATGTAAACAGCATTTGCAGGAATACTGACATATTTTGAAATATTGGCCATTTTCAGGTTGTTGTCTGCATGTTTACAATGCGGCTGGGGCAGGTTTCCTGGAAAGGGAAATTATATGTAAGAGGAGTTAACATAAACAGATGAATAAAAAGATCAGTGTTCAGATAAAAGATAAAAGATACACATAATAGACACAAGAGTACAATGCAATGCACTTATCAAAAACTCCTGATTCACTATTGATAACTGCTCCAAGTTTGGTTGTGATTTCAACCTTTTCATAATCATATAATCATGATATTTTTTCTTTATGTATAGTCACATATACATGCATGTGTGTACAGGCTGTAAGTTTGAAAGCCCTGATGTAAATGCATGTACATGTAGACCAATAGTGGCGGCGAGAAGGCGTGAAACACTGGACATTTGGCTCAATTTTATGTAGCAGCAGGTTGTGAGAAGTCCTGGAACACAAGAAAAATAATCACAGGTGCCAAAGAGTGTCTGTACTGCGTATACTAGTGTGTACTGGACCACTTCGAGTACTAGTTGTGGTTAAATGTTTACATACACCGATAATGGACATGAAAGTCATTGTAATATTGGTCTCTCAATGATTACTTTGAACTATCCCTTTACTGGGCAAAATGAATTACAGCATACATTCAAAGGTATTGGCTAATGCCAAGGTCTTAACTCCCTGTTAGTGTCCATGATTGATTACAGCTGATAGCTTCTCGCTTTCCACATAAAAGGTGATTTTTTCACAGCCGTCACTGGATTGACCAACACCAAGTATGATTGGAAAGTCATATCTGGAGTCATTTCATTTTCATTGCAAATTCCAAGACCGTCAGTTCAACATTTGTGTGTATGTATAAGTCATTAAGGGGTAAAACCACTTTGCCATGGTCTGGAAGAAGTTACCCTCACCTGAGTGGAAATGAGTTTGGATGGTCAGGAACATCCGAAGAACTTCCGAGATGCAGTGCCGCCATGAACTGGAAGCTGCCAGAACACCAGTGTCACTGTGTACAGTAACAAGAGATTTACATAGCCATGGAGTGAGATGCTCCCATCCAAGAAAGAAGCCCCTGCTCCAGAAATGACACCTTCAAGCTTGACTAAAGTAAACTAAACATCCTGGAGGTGTGTTTATGATGATCAGATGTACTTGATGTAAAAAGATGTTGGGAAAGCTAGTAAGAAGACTCATTCCACCGAAATGCACCACAGAGCGCCACAGAAGGTCATTCCTACCTGTGGCCATCAAACTCTATAACTCCTCCCTCAGGATGTGACACTATGGTTCAGCTGTGCAATGCTCAAATTATACTGTTCATATGAAGTAGTACTGTAATTCAATTTGATGTGTGCAACAATTTTATCTTATCTTATTTATTATCACAGTTATTACCAATATTTTCCACTTTACTATATTCATGTAATTTATATTTTTAATATATAAAAGTGTTTTTTTTCCCAAAGTTGTCTCTTTGTCTCTGTTCTTAGTCCTAAATTTATCTTTGTGTTTATTTGTATTTATTTTGAGTGTTTATTCTTACATGAACAGTTGCCGTGATCAATAAAGTATTTCTGATTCTGCTGATTCTGAAATTGGTGAACCTATACTTTAAAGCTATCTAGCTGCAGAACAGCTAGCATTTGGATCTGTAATGGTTGATGCCCTCTGCTAATTACCATGTGCCATATGCATGAGGGTGGGAGTAGTTAATTGATAGGTGGAAGGAGAAAAGAAAGTCTTTGAGATGCTTAGTTCATGGACAGTGACATTTAACCATAACACACTCTTCACCATAGCAATCCTACTGAGATACTGCCTTATTTCCCAGTGGCTTCTCAGAAAGATCTTAGTTAAAGATCATTTGACAGCAACTTAAAATTTTGTAGGGCATTTTTTTTTAGAATTTTGCCTTTAAGATTTCTCAGGCTACTTATTGTCCTCTTTCAGAATCATTCATAACTATGTGTTCTCTAACGTCAATATTGACTCTTGACATAATACTGTCATATATCATTCAACATATGTTAATGTTATTTAACTGATGTGCATTTGACACATGAGGCCTGGAGGACCTCAAAAAACAACCATCATGTGGTGGATGACAGAAAAAAATCCCCACAACATTTGGCAAGATTACTGCTGTGCTCTGAATGGTCAATTAAATAATATCTGACCAGCGGAGGTCCTATCGTTTCCACTGAGGGACAGAGCCCAGGGTGGCTGGTAAACTATGCAACAGATAGTCTACAGTCATTAACTGACTTACAAATTGCTACAGGCTATACCTATCCCTAAAAGGGTCAGTGAGTGTGTTATCAGTATCAGTTATGTCTTCTGCTAAGTCCTCCAGACAGTCTCACTTCCAGGAAGTGACTTACGTATTACGAGGTGTGTACAAAATGCCGTATTCAATATTCTGAGCTGAGTCAGTGTTGAACTGAAGAAGTGTTATTTTCCTTGACTGTCCTAAACTCCCCAGGCCTTTGAGCGTCCTGTGAGGACACATGAGCTGTTACCACGGCGATGTCCAGCTGTCCTCGTGTCTTCCTGTCAAATCAGAGGGCATTAGTGGAGGCAGGGAAGGAAAGCGCGAGAAAGAGAGATGTAAAAAGAGATTAAACTTGCAGTTTTAGAATCTGAGCACATACAGTTTGGTAATGCATTTTGGTAATTATCGGTTATTGGTTATTATCATAAGCAGCAAAAATACTCCAAATCAGAATATTAGCAGAATGTCTCCCAAAGCAGCTCTTTGAAATTCACATGGCCCTTCCAATCCCACTTTCTACTTTAGGCTCAGATGGAAACGCAGGCTTATTTAGAATCACAAAGATGTAATTAATTAGCCGGGCCTCCTCTGGTGGCTTCCCCTTTGTTATTTTTTTGTTCCAGGGAGAGTGTCAAGGGAATCACACAGACAAATACAGCCTGAGAACCTTTTTCCTTTTCCACTTATGTAACCAACAACAAGAACCCACAGATTGAGGTCTAACCTGGTTTATACTCACCCTCTCTGAGACGTGTTGCAGTGCTCCATGTGTTGTAAGAAAGCCAGAGAACAACAGGGCTGACCAAAAAATCCAAGACCAATAACAATAAGGTTTTTCTGATCTTTGTGAACTGCAGGGCAAAAAGCACATCGACATATAAACACATTAAAACAGGATGGGAGAAATGCTGTATTAAAGGCTCTGTATGCGATTCAGGAGAACGACTGTTGTTATCTGAACTCAACAGCAAAATAAACATCTTCATTGCTTCATTGCTCCTTCAGAAGCTCCCCCCCTCAAATTAACCTGTGTAGCCTTAAAACCCTTTACATGACAAAGCGTTAGATGGAACAACGTCATGGCCAGTAATTAGCATTATCTAGGTTAGCAGTTACAGTTGCTTCTGCTTATTTGCAAATGACAAAACAATACTGTTTTCACCGCTTTCTGCTGATTGGCTGGAATAGTGTTGTGTTTCTGGGTTTGAGACACATTGTTTATTCCCATTTACAGAGCCAGGGCTGCGAACCGAGAGGAAATGTTGAAGCTGAATTTTACAAAAAGTGTATTGGATCAAAATCATGTACAGCATCTTTAATACAAGCTGAATTTCATGTTTTCTGTGAAGTTGTTTTATGCTGGTTAGACGAATACCATTGGACTACAGAATACAGCTGCTAGCTGCATAGCTCTGACATAACCATGTCATAAAGCATGTCATGGCAGATATCAAATACTGTTATATATGCCGTGTTCAGTAACAGAACAATGTTGTGTTATCATTAGCAGGAACTGTCATGACAGGCACTATTAATGCACTTTCAGGTCATGACAGTTTATGTCACATGCAAATTTTAAGTCGTCATAGTATCTATCATAACATGGCTATGACATGCCAGTGTTATGCAACAGGGTTCAAATTGAGTGTTACCCATTTTTTTCTCAGGAGAAACGGATGCTTAAGACAGAAGTGAACAGAAGTGAGAATAGTGTTTGGGAAATGTGATCAAGTTAGAACACTTCTGTTATACGCTTTTCTTCACTGCATATGAGATGAGATAATGAAGTTAGGAAATGTTATTATGCAAAAGCTCCTGTCCTACATTTCGTCCTAACTGAAGTTGTCATAGTTACTAAACAGATAAGATTTCAGAGTTAGGCTGTGTCTATGATATGGTCACTGGTAATTACAGCTGCTTCTCAAACTGCATACTAGCATTCTGAATAGAATTTCAACAACCAATTGCAGCCCATTCATTAGTAATATGTACATATATACTACTGTAGAATGTGGTCTGTGATGCATGTTCTGAGAATCTGATCTTCATACATTCATGATTGAGGTGTTTCGAGAGCAGAGTGTGAAAGCTTCAGTTTCAGTCTAGCCTTGAATCGTTTAGTAACATTGATTTGTCTGTTGCCCTGTGAATACACCATGGTTGTAAGGCCCGGAAGCTTTTGTGTCCCAGAAAAAGCTGAAAGACGGTCCTTCTATGTGTTGAAGCTGTTACTGTTAATATGCTTTCTTCAGTCACACAGGCCTCGCAGAGGGTTTTCTAATGTCTCCTTTCGAATGTCCTAAGGGACGAGGCCCATGCCGCTTGGTAAGCAGAATTGTCCCCTTGTGGCTAACACGCACGCCCCTGACTGATGATGCTGCATTAGCTTGAAATGAGCTTTAATTTCTAATTAGCTATTCTGAGAGGCTGGCTTCGGGCGCAGGCGGAGAGGCGAATGGCAAATTCGGTATTTATGGTGACATCTCTCTTTTCCGCATGCGTCTGCTCAATTACCCCCGGCCTACTAAGGCCTTTTGCTCTGACTTCTTGCGTTGTTCCTCTCAGGCTGCTTGCGTAACGAGAAAGGTATTTTTAAAGCCTGATTAGCGTAGTCCCTCTTCGTCACAAATTACAGACATGAGGATTGAATTAGTAGCATGTCAACAACACTGTTTTAGCCAGGTCTCACTTTGTACCTCGTCCTGTTTGCATGGCAGGTGAAAATGAATGACTCCATTATATCTTTTTTGTTTTTTTTTTCCAGCAAAGTCTCTGTTCCTGATATTATTGCTTCCAGCAAGAATTTAATTCACAGGCCTGGAGGACATCTCTCCTAGACTGATCGTACCCCGAAATAGAAACAGACTCATCCTAAAAGCCACTGCCTTCAAACATGAATTATCTATTCTCGCCAAGAGCGACTGACCCAACACAATAACTTACCTCAAGCCAGGAGGCTGCCTGAAAGGACTGGGGAGACTATTTCTGGAGCAGTAGAGAGCTAAAATAGTAGCCAAGGGTTGCAAGCACAAAATAATTAGAGATAAAGAGCATCTCTCTTAAAGCATCTGTTCAGAAAAATACCAGTTTAACATAAAGACTCCATCACTGCACACCCGCAGCCTCTTCCAATACGTTTGGGATGAGTTGGAATGGCATGATCCAGAACTAATCGGTTAACATAAGTACCTGACCTTACTGTTGTTATTGTGTTATTATGTGTTATATGTGTTATTGTGTGCAGTAAAATCCTCACAGCAATGTTTCAATGTCTAGTAAAAAAGCCTTAGTAGTAGATTAGAGTAGAAGGTGCAGTAACAGGAGACAAACTCCCCAGTACAGGTCCATTTTCTCTCCCTTTCCTTATTAATTCTGCAATACTAAAACTAATACTGTCAAATATGCGGAACATACATCTCCTTTCAGTTTGTATGAGACACTCTTTAGCTCCTCGTCACTCCACACCTTTCTCAGCCGGTCAACTCCCTGTATCGCCGAGGCAAGAATACACCCTACTAATGAAAATGAGAGCTAGCATTGGAAGGATCCGAGTATTCAGGTATTCTGATATTTGTTTGCTGAATTTATGTTTTTCAAAAACAATGATCTGCAAAATACACTTTCTGTTCACACCACCACACACAAAGGAACAGTCAGTGCTGATGCCGTCTGTGAACAACACCATGGAGACAGTCCAATAACAGAGATGGAGCAGTATCTGACAGACACAACTGAAGTCCAGTCTGGCCCACTGGCATGATAGAAGCGAAACAGTGGCCAATATCCTAAGCTGGTGTTTGCAGCCATACACTGCCTTTGCTTTCCGGATGCTTCAACCATGACCAAGCACCTTCATTTTACATAGGCTGAATGCATTGTGAACATAGCCAGAAGATCCCTATTAACAGGAAATGTAGACGAATCTTTGAAGTTCTTTGCAAACACAGAATGAACAGGGTGTAGGTTACCCTACAGTCAAATTAAGGATGAGTACCATTTGTTAGTTTTCTTGTAAAAGATTGAAATAAAATTTCAGCAGTGCTGTGTTCTTATTATAATGGCACCAAGAACGTTGTTTTGTTAACTTTTTTATAATTTGTTTTATTGTATATAATTCTTTTTTTATTAAAATCTGTTCATCTAAACGAAGCTCCAATATTTCCCTAGGATCTGTATCAGTCAGCCTGCAATTATTTTAATGAAGTTGGACACAGAATTAGCGATGTTACAGGCATGGACTTCACATAATGAATGGAGTAGATAAAACTTTACTACTTACAGAGCAAAGTAAAGAAAACCTTTGGCGGAACCTCCTTCAGTGTAACTATATAATACAATGTTAACTAGATAACACAAATACATAATAATAATAATAATAATAATAATAATAATAATAACACAAACTAATAAACTCATGGAAGCTCATTACAACGAATTGTCAGACAGCAAATACATTTGACTATTCTCACGGCAGCTAAACAAGATGAGCTGAATTCTAAGTCTTATAATGTTTATCGGTTTACAATTTCACTATCAAGAAGCTAAATGTAGTGGTTTTACAGAATCAGTAATTAGACACGAAATCAACAACATAAAAACACATGAAAATCTAAGACCCCCGGTGAACAAGCCAAAGGCGACAGTGGCAAAGAAAAACTTCCTCAGAGCTGGAGGAGGAAACCTTGGGAAAAACTGAGACTCACAAAGGGGACCCATCCTCCTCTGGTCTGAACTGTTTATAAATTATTGATAAAAATCTCTGAACTACCACATAAGACTGTTCTACTGCTCAGGTATGCAACATAATCTTAATATCATAATATGATAATCATAATAGTAATAATAATAGAGTATATGGTGGTTGGTGTGGCGCAACAGATAATACCACTACCTGCTAGTGAGCTATCTCACCATGTGGGAGACTGGGGTTTGATTCCCAATCTGGGTGACTATGCTGCGCTACACCAATAAGAGTCCTTGGGCAAGACTCCTAACACTACATTGGCCCATCTTTGTAATACGAGTAACCTTGTAAGTCGCTCTGGATAAGAGCGTCAGCTAAATGCCAGCAATGTAAATGTAAATATCTAATATAATCATAGTAGTGATGGTAAGAGTAATGGGAGTAATAATGGTTAGTGTTGGTAATATTAGTAGTGCCAATGTTAATAGTCTGTGTACATTTTAACATAGTCATTAGGCAGGTAGCAGTGGCAGAAAGGTGGGCAGCTGGTCTGACACGGGTGGTAGGGGAGCCTGGTGGTCAGTCTGGTGGGTGCCCGCTCTGGACAAACGCCACCGCTATACCTAGAAGAATTTGTAGAGTATGCATGTTTCATAATTAGAGGATACGTCTTTGTGAAAAGGAAATTTTAAAGGCATGCTTTGTGTTCATGACAAAGAATTAAAGGTTGATCTAAAGGGAAAAATGGTTCCACTGATTGAGGTTGTGTTTCTGGACCTATGCCCCTTGAACCCCTTAAACAACCAATGGCCTGCCAGTGGGCTGAAAGTGTTATTACAAACTTCTATTACCAAAGAATAGCCCCATCTGTTTGTGCAGAAGCCTGAGTAATACGCCTTAGTGTTTAAGGGTTAATAGCCTAATAGCAGGTATCTACAAACCTTTGGACTTACTGTAGTGCATTAGATGCAAAGGTTGGGATATTAAAAGAAAGGTTACATGTTCCAATGCAACAGGATCACTTGATTAAGCCTGCATCGTGAATTAGCACAGATTAGAACTGCGGTGCATTAGTTCAGTAACACAATTAAGGCTTTAGATGGGGAATCCATTTCAGGACAGGATATTGAAGCACCAGGCATCTTTAGTCCTGGGGCAGAAGATTAATTAACAGGCTTAAGGAGATCCCTCATGAGACAGATATGATTCTTTAACACAACTGCAATCGTTCTCAGGAAATTGAAGCTCGTGGAAATTGGCTTTATTAATGTTAGCACATTCCTAAATGGAAACTTTGACCAAGAAAGGAACCAGTCTGTTGCACTGAAGGACAAGTTCAGCAAAAGATACCAAAATACAGTTGCACTGTATACTTGTACTTGCTACAAGGCTAATGTAGCTCATACCCCTGTCTGTGATCATGCCTTATCAAGATAGCAAACGATTCTGTGCCAACTATGGACCAGTTAAGGCACTCACAGGTCAGTGATGGGAATGGCAAGTGTATTGTGCGCCAAAACTGTCCGAGCTGTGTCAAGTTTAGCATGCTGTTGAAACTAGACCTAGACGACTTTGACAAGGACCAAATAACTACGGCCAGATGACCCAGGCTTGTGGGGTACTCCCGTTCAGCAGTGGGTGAGTGCATACTGACAGGGGTATGAAGAGGGACAAACCACAAACTCAACACAAACCTCCTGGAACTTGGCCTTGGAGAACTAAAAGGAGGTTGTGTGTTCTGACAAAGCTCATACCAGACATGTCATATGATTATCACATGGGAACAGTTTGAGTACCATCTTGACTACCTTGTCTTTGAATTCCCCAGATTCCAATCCAGCCAAGCATCAGATGGGATGGGCAGGAACCATCTATCTGATCCAGGCGGCTTTACCTTGCAACTTACAAGGCTTGAAAGATCTGCTGCTAACTAACGTCTTGGTGCCAGACACCACAAAGCACCTTCAGCGACCTGTACATCAAGTGAAGGTTCTTTACAACTTCAAGAGATTCTTTCCACTCACACATGTATATTACAAACATTGTTCTTTATGAAACCAAAAGTATGCTGTTGTTATGCTGTTGATGTTATGTGGTTCCTACTGTCTTATGGATCTGCTTAAATGCTCCCATTATTTTTCTGCACCCCAGGCTCTGTGGTTTGAGCTGTTTTGGTAGCACATGGATCCCTATTAACAGGAAATGTAAACGAATCCTCTTCTTTGCAAACACAGAATGAACAGGGTGTAGGTTACCCCACAGTCAAACTAAGGATGAGTACCATTTATTTTTAACATTTATAAAAAATAAACATTTATATTTAACAGTGCTGTGCTGTTATTATAAGGGTGCCAAGAACGTTGCTTTGTTAACTTTGTTTTATTGTATATAATTCTTTTTTTATAAAAATCTGTTTATCTAATTTTAATATGTTTAATTTGCTTTTCATTTATTAAAATACATTTGAATCCCTAAATATTTGTGAGTAATTTGTGATTTATTGTATTATTAAAAATATGTTGTTATGTTGATGTATGTTTAAAAAAAATTAAATATTCATATTAAATAATGACTGTAATACCCCCCCCCCCCCCCCCACCCCAAACGGAGCTCCAATATTCACCTAGGATCGAGGACCAGCAGCATTTTAGGCAGGTGGTCATAATGTTTTGAGTAATCTTTGTATATTAGTTCATTATGCCTTAATCTTTAAGCAGCCTAGATTCCTGACATTTATTTGTCTAGAGTAAAGCTACAGTATATCTGCAGTTCTGCAAGTTATTCAAAAACATTTCCATAGCCACTTCAAATGATCACCACTGCAGAAGCTAAATAAAAATTTTGAATTAAATGAAATTAAATGAAATTAAATGAAATTAAATTTTACAGCCAATTAGACTCAGTGTTAAATGTTTTTACATGTGTTTTCTGGATGTAAACTTTTCTAGTTTTTCTAGGGCTCAGGACTTCTGAGTCCCTTAACCCAGCCCAGCCTGTAGCTCCATCAAATAACATGAGGAATGAGTTGGTTTGGTTGCATTTTGCTTGATGATCAATGTATCATTTGTATCATCTTCTAGGATCACGTTGATCCACCCAGAGTGGACCGAAAATTGTTCATGATTACATCTTTATAACATCTGACAGTTAAGAGATGACACATTGATATGCTTCCTATAGACCTCCTTGGCCCCCTGACTGATTTTAATAACAGGGACCATATGGTCAGGCGGAACCCAATAAAAGCCCTGTTGGTATTTTCTCACTTTGACTACACCCGACTCAAATCTGGCATCGCACTTGCTGTGTTTAATATTAAAGATACAGAACGTAGGTACAGAATTTTTCATGAAAGCAAGACAAAACAATAAAGGATACAACAGTTGAAAATCTGACACTGTCATAAGATGTAAAGACTCCTTATTGAGTAAATTAATACTTTTTCCAGGAAAGCATCATATTTATATTTTAAACAGCCTCGAAAAGCTTTCGTATTCACACATTTATCACAGTTAAAAAGGTGAAAAACACTGGGCCATATTCGTATAATGCACCACCAGATTTTATGTGATGGCAAGAGCAACCATGCATGATGTGGCGCTACCATGCTACCATGCTACCAAATCATAACACAACACCGCCACACAAAAAAAATCTATTTTTGGCGTTACACAAGTCTCAGCTAATTAACCAATATATTTAAATGTCCATTTTTGGTCTGTTAACTGCACCTGAATTTAAGTGGGCCCTCCTGCCCTATGGATCTGCTTACTAATTGCATGGATCTGCTAACTGCATGTGTCCTTTTTTTCTGCAACAATAAAAAGCTTTACCTTGTTGTTCCTCTCAAATTCATAATTTCATCCATTATAATGCGCCATATGACTGCTATTCCTCTGAGCTTTAAACATACTTATGGTAATGCTCTCAAGCTTGCTCTCCCCTGGCACATGACTCTACCAAGCTGGGAGGGTGTAGGCTAGCATGTGTTCCTACTGAGTTATCTTTTCAGTTAACTGAAAAAGCAGTTAACTGCTGCTATCATAACTAATGTAATTGGTCTGCTCAGCACGCTAGGAGGAAAATGCTAACTGCACACTTCTGCAAAGTCACTTAACAGACGCTCATGCTGGCTAGCACCACGCTGAGTGACTGGGGGAACCACAAAGTTCGAACAAAGTCTGTTGTGGGACTTCCGGTCACAGATGGTGAAGGAATCACAAGAGATCTCAAACGATAGGGCAAACACCCCTATAATCTGCCCCTTCCCTATAATCTGCCACATACTTGGTAGCCTTGTGGTCACTCGCACATATCTTTCTGTTGTGTGAATTCATGTGAAGATAATTCCATTATAGAATGTTTTCCAAAGGAAAATGGTTTTCATTTTGAGTCTTGGAGGAGAAAGTTCTTTTTATTGTAAAAAGAAATTAGAACTGCTTTCATACGAAATTAAAATGGGTACATCTCTACAGCTATTAAAGCACATATTTAATAGACATGATTTCTCACAATGTCTGGATTCAGACACTGCTCGTTATTCTTCAGACCCTCATAAAAAAAAAACAGTTTTGCCGGACTGCCATTGGCTGCATAGAATCGCCAAAGGCATTTTAACAATGGGGAGTTTGGGTTAAAAAAAATCTGCTTTTTATTGTTAAACATGTACATGTATTATGTTTCACGTACCATTTCATGTGACCCTCCTTGAAAAGGACTCAAGCCCTCAGAGCCTTAAGATGTGGACCATATATTTACTGGTTTTTAGAAATGATGGCCTAGCATCCCATGAACATGGCTTGTGATTAACAGCATGTTACTGATGCTGGCTAGGTCGTTGGCCAGTGCAGCAGCAATGCTAACCCCGGGATAGTTACAACCTCGGTGATGCAAACATTGTGATGCTAACATCACAATGCTAATGATGCTGGGGGAGGCCAGGGGTTGATGGGGCAGAGATGCTGACGCCGTGATAGCGGTGTTACCACTGCAGCAGCAATGCTGAAGCAAAGCACTGCTAATGCCACAGTAGTGATGACACATCCGTGCCGCAGTAGGCCTTCACACCACTTCCCATTACAATAAAGCAATCAAGCAAGGAGACCCAACCTCAGCTTACCTAAGATTACATCTCCTCTCAGCAGCACATATACTTGTTAGCTTTGTGGCAAAATGTAGTCCTAGTTTCAACAAAGTCCGACAGACAGTCGGTAAGTGAATCAGTCCGAAATTGCTTCCTCTAACAAAGCAAAACAAATATTATGTGTGAATATTTTGGGGTTCTCAACCACAACTTGGTTGGTGTGACAGTGCTTTAAATGATATTTTCCTTTTTTTAATTGACTTTATTTCTTTGCAGACTACAATACAGAAACCATAAATTATATTTTGTTATGCAGCACAGTTTTTTTTGTTCTTGTGCAAAATCAGCCACATATGATTTTATAACATGGTTTAAAGTCCATGTTTTCAGTAGATGACACATCACCCATTACCACAGAATGGCTTCCGTCACTCATTTTCAGATGGGGCTGAAAGTAGAGAGTCATCATTCAGAAGAATGAGGCTTAAAAGGACACAAATGGCATCATACATCACAAGACATTTCGAATGAGAAGGAGTGCAGACTAGGGACGAGTCCTTGGTGTAACAGCAGTGGTAACAATGGTGTTGAATGCTGGTGGTTTAATAATACTGATTTAAATATTTAAAAAAATCCACCCCCTCAGACTTCAATACTGCTAATTTTAGGTTCAAAGAGAGCTGTCATAGCATTTTGTGTGCTCTGCCTGTTAGAGCTTCACTCGAACCTCAAATATCAACAAATATCAGCTACGGCACCATTCAAACATGACCCTCACCCACTCGGCTGCCAACACTTCTGAGGATAAAGGTTCAGCTAGAGTGAGAGACCATTAAAAAGGCTGAAGTAGGCAGTTTTTGGCAAGTGGGTTGACAATGCCTCTGACACTGAAATGAGTAGAGACCCTCAGGGCTTGGATGCACTAGAAAGGTGCAAAGCTAGTGCACTTAAAATGTCATGATGAGCAGGACACCATAATAAAAGGACTAATATGATCAGTAGTTTCGGTCAGTTTAATGTAATTTAATTTAATGTAGAATTCCCTCTATTTTGGAAATAAATCTGTAGCGCCCGGTGATTCCAGCTAGAAGATGAGCAGTGAATGAAAATCGTATGCAGAAGTTTACTATTTAGGATTGTATGCAGATTGGGACATAACGTTTTGGAAAAATTCCCATTGTTTGCATTATAAATTATAAGACAGTGATGCCATGTGGCATATGGCATCACCTCGAGTCAGTGGTCAATATTCTTTATAAGTGGCTTCAACCTCATTGCTCAATTAAAGGCCTCACTGCAGTGATTGGTTAGATACCATTTTGCGAAGTGCGGGCCACACTTGCTTGGCTGAGGCAAGGAAGGAGAACTCGAGAAATTTGGGCTGGAGTTTTGGGAGGCTTTGAGCTGATGGGACCCCAAGCCAGACCCCCCCTCTTTGCAAGGCAGAAGAAAAAGAGAGGAGAGGAACCGTTTTATGGTGCATAGTAATGGAGAGTTAACCACGTAGGAGGAGTTTGGGCGTAGACCTTCTCCCAAGCTTTTAATTATTACATAACTCCATTACATATTCTTAAAGAAATGATTAAATGATGTATAGGTCATTCATCTTATTCATGTACATCTATTAGACCAGCCAGATGTTCAGGTCTCAGAGAACAGGGAAACCTCGAAGGAGGCCAGAAACCATCATCTGGATTAGATGTACTTAATCTACAACCCTACAGGATTAGCAGATGGGCTGAATGAGATGATTTGGGGCAGGGAGTGGTTTGATCTCCCGTCTAGAGCTCAGAAGCACTGTTCTAGAGGATTGATGGATTGATTATCTGATGTTCTGATGACAGCATAAAAACTGAAACCAAAGAAATGAGAAACTACTCTCAGATGAAATTGGAATACATCATATACTTTGTATATATACGCATAAAATATTGCATATGAATAGTTTGGGCATATGATTTCCCTGTGAAATGCTATAAAATGTTGTACTTGCTGATGTTTTACCACTCTTAACAAAACCAGAAACACATGATCACCATTAAGTTCAGGCTGATAATATGTAACACTCTCCATCAATAAAACATGACTCATGCGTTTACATATCTACAGCCCTTCCTGACCTACATCAACATTTCAAAGCCCAGTGTTTTAACCTTGAATGGTCACAAACAGAAAATGCATGGCATACTAATTTTCTCCTCATGTAAGGTAGAGAGGAGTCCATTAGTCCTCAGTATGAAAGCAAAGCTGCTTTATTGCAAGAGTTTAAAACACAGCCGTGTTTTTTGTTTTTTTTTCGCCCCTGAGTAATTATGCCTTACAAAACGGTGTATCTTTCGCCTCCTGCCTGAGAGGAGAGGAGGAGATTCTGAATGGATGCTATAGCAGCGCCGGGCCTCAGATGGCTGTTGCCGTAGCAACGTGGGGCGGGCATGCAGGGAGAGGGAGGTATAAAACCACCGCCGGTCCCTGACTGAGACTCAGAAACTCTGAAGCCGTCTGCCAACAAAAACCAAGGCAGTGCCAGGACTGAGGCTGACACACGCGCTCTCGCACCCGTGAGGCTTCACCTGGAGAAGGAGGAGCTCCGCCATGCTGAGGCCCAAGGACCTGTGCCAGGGTTCTGGCACCAAGACCTTCTTGGACGCCATGAACAGCGGCAAGGTTCACCTGGCCCGCTTCGTGCTGGACGCCCTGGACGGGCGCATCATCAACTCGAAGATGGAGAGCAGCCGCACACCTCTGATGTTTGCCGTGTGCCTCCAGGACCATGGCACCAGGTCCAAGTTCACCCATCTGCTCCTAGAGAAAGGAGCTGACGTCAACAGCCGAGATGAAAACGGTCGCACGGCCCTCAGCCTGGCCTGCGAGCTGGGTCATCTGGACGCTGTCAAAATCTTGGTACAGTTTAACGCTGATCCAGAGGTCACCGACAGCTGGGGAAACAGTGCCCTGATGTATGCTGCCTATGGAGGCCACAGCCAGGTCCTGGAGTTCCTGATCAGAGCCTTCAAGAGGTTTGGCTTGAAGCTGGACCACACAAACCATGCAGGCCACTCTGCTATCCAGGTAGCTGAATACTTAGGACATACTCAGTGCATTCAGGCGCTCAACAGTGGGGGAAAGAAGGGAGTGGGGTCCATTGAACAGATGGAAGAAAAGGATGGGGAACTGCAAGGAGAAACTCGGCAGCCCAATCGCCTCTCTAAGCAAATTCTGGAGCGGTTCTCCAAACAGTTCCACGGCAAAAATGAAGAACAGCTGCCAGCCCTGTTTCAGAAGCAGCTGTGGGTTGGGGATAGTCACAATGAGAAGAGACGCTTCAGCCAGCAGCATTCCCCGGACCGAACCAACTCCAGTTATCACCAAAGTCTAAGCAGATTTTCGGAAAGGCGTTTCACAGAGGACGACCAACACGCCCTGTTCACTTCAAAACAGATTCAAAACTCCGCACTAAGAGAGGTCGGCACCACGAGAAAGCTGAACTTCACCTCAGAACGCTGCCAGAAAGTGGACGACAAGGAAGACATAAGGGAAAACATACCCATGTGGGGGAAAGCAAAGTCATTTAACTTGGACCTCAGGACAGGCAGAAAGCAGTCCTACCAAGGAGACATGCGCGACACCAGCCATTCAGCCAGCAAACTCAAAAGAGCCTCTCTTCAAGATGAGAAAGCACTCGTTGCCAAGTTTCCCTGCCATGGCAGCGCATCTTCAAAGACAACCTATGCTGAAAAACTGACCAAAACATCAGCAGAACTTCTGAACGGAGACGATGACAAGGACTTGAAACGAGGCGGTGCCTGCAAGGCCGGTAGACACAACAAGCTGCTCCTGGGCAGGGAGGAAATGGCATCGGAGAGAATTAGACCTCGTCCTCAGGGCTTAGGCGGACTTGGGACCAGGCTGCTCCGGCGCTTCACGGCACCTGAGTTCATGAGGCTGGTCAGGGACTGCCCCTCTGGTACTACAGGCTTGAGCAAGGGGAAGATCGCTCGCTCAGAGACGTTCCCCCTCTCACATGGCCACAAGATGGTCAACAGCCAGCCCAGCGTTGACAGCATCAGCGGCGTGAGGTGTGAGTTTGAAGGCAGCCCTCCTGTGAGTCGCTCCTAATTCACCGGGTGGCTGTTGGACTGCGACAGCCCGGCACACTGTTCTACAGGGATCACTTGCAGGGATCAGTCATTTGGAAAACACTTGTTCCAAGCTCACGTTAGGCAGCAAGGCTGTCGGCAAGGTAAAACCTACTACGTAGTTGTGAAGTTGCCTAGGTTACCAGTGTACATGAACACAGCGTGTAAATTTCTTGGGACTTGGTTGGTAGTCTGTGTACATGCTTTTGGAATGGCTTTAGTTATATGAGGTTGGACTGAAGCTGATTCGTAAAGCACCTTTTATGCCACAGGTTCATGTAAAACTGTCTGAACTTTAGTGTTCATGTTGGGGTTTTAGAATACTGACGTATTTATTTGTGGATTTATTTATTCCTTTCATGGTTTTATGCCCCAGGCTTATGTCGTCTCATCATCGCTTTAGTCGAACTACATCAGATGTGAAAAAGCTTTCTTTCTATCTAATGTAAACCTTCCTAACTGCTGTTTCTACTTATAACCTTTTATATTCCCTGATACATATTCTTGAATATACAGATCATTCTCTTTTATGTATAATTTTATGTATGATGGATGGCATTACTGTTTTTACGTATGTATAGTACGTGTCTGATTTCTTCACAGATAAGAGAAATATTGTGTGTAAAACCTTGTTAGCCTTGTTTGAACTGGAGCAAAAATCCTATACAGCAACCGTGAAGCCTGTCAAACGTCATTTTGTTATATATAACTATGCATTGCAACTGCGAATGTCAATCATTTATATCCTGTAAACAAAAGTTAATAAACACATGTCCAGTGTACCTTCTGGCAGGCATGTTGATGTTGGTGTGTGATGTGTGATGGTGATGGTGACAGCATGGTGAGGGGAAAAAAAGAAAGAAAAGAAAGGCTTCAGGTAATCCACTGCACAGCCCCTGAATATCCAATATGCATCCTTTATTCATTTTACAAAATTAAAGTTATGTTCAGGTTCTCTTTCCTCTTAAAGAGCCGACATACAAATACAGCCACAATGAATCATGTTGAACTGTCCAAAGAATTCAAAGAAGGTGACACAGTACAGATCTGTACTCGGCTGGTGACGGACCAATCAGCATGAACCAAACCAGTGTGCTTTACCTACACAAGCGTAATCACGATCACAGTCTCACGTTCCTTAGCAGCACACATACACACACTCACACACACACACACACCTACTGAAAAAGCCATGACTTGTTAAGAAAGTAAGTCAATCAGTCAGTCACAGTACAACAGGTTGGGTGTGGAAATGCCGACACGTATGTTACATTCCAGGTGTAAACATACCATACGCACATACTCGCACTCTCTCTCACACACACACACACACACTGTAAACAAACGCATTGAAGCCAGGTGACTTATTTCATGTTCCTTGTTTTTTTTCCCCCACTCATAATTTAATAATAATAATGATCAGAATGCAAACACAGAGTCAACTTCTAACATGATTGTATGTACATTATTCCTTTCTCAGTCACCCACCTAAAAATTCAACCTCTGAAGCCGAGATGCAATATTTACAATTTCCACATTTTACAAACAATTCACGACACCTTTTGGAAACGCAGGTGGGTCAGTCTGTTGAAAAACAAACAAACAAACAAACAAACAAACAAAAATCCAAACAAACAACGAAACAATAAATAGCTGAATCATAATTTCTATTCAGATGTTTCCGATGGCTCATTAAAAACAGCTGCCACAACAGTAGCAGAACGACAGTCGACGTCAAAGTCATTTAGCAAAACTTAAAATCAGCCTACGTGTGCCACTGTATAGGCATGCAAGTTGATCCTGGACAAGGTGCAGTAGCCTCTCTGTGCTAAGAACACTGGTCAAATATCGACCTAATCAGGCCGCCTGGCTTCCTTCTTCTGAGTCGTCTGGAATCACGATGATGTTTAAGGGTAAAAAAAAAAAAAGTGTGACTCGAATACTTTCAGCTGACACCCTGACACAGAGTGTATCTGGGCTGCCATGTAAGTGACGTCCTCAGGATAAAAAAACATTTGTCATCGCCCTATGGCGCAACGTCTTCCTACTCCAGTGATGCCGGTGGACAACCACAGTCTTCATCATCCTGATCGCACAAGGACAAAAGTGCTGATAGTTTCTGTTTTGATTTTTTTTTGTTTGTTTAGTCCACAACAGCTAGCTGTGCGACAGCCTCTTCTGCTCACTGCTTTGCACCCAGTACGTACTCATGTAGTTCTGGTGCACAGAGGGCCTCGGGTCGAGAGGGCCTGGGGAACTGCAGTGGTGTAGAGAGAGAGAGAGAGCCTACGATGGGCATAGTGCAGAGGAGAGAGGCAAATGGGAGCTCAGCAGCGGGACATGCGCTTGCGGTACTGCTCCACTAGGGGCACTAGGCACTGCGGAGAGCTGCTCTGCAGGAGGAAAGGGTGCTCAAGGAGGTCAGTGGCGCTGGCCCGCTCCATGGGGTCTCTGGTCAGCATGCGGTCCAGGAAGTCCTTCAGCACTGGGGAGACCTGAGGAGAAAAATGAGTAGTGTAAGGGCACAGAGGAACTATAGTAGGGTAGTTATGTATTTACATAATTACATTTTAATAATGCAGTAAAATGGAAGTTTTGACTTCTAATGGCTGAGGCTGCTTAGGATAATAGCCCTCACGTCAGCTACTACTAGATTGGCAGTTTTCACAGCTTCTTGTCTGCATTCGACATTACCTAGACCACCTAAAGCCAGATTTCACATCAGACCATAGTGCCTAATAGGGCATAGTGGGGCAGCCATGGCTAAATGTTTAGAGAACAGAGCTTGGGACTGCCACAAGGTTGCAGGTTTCATCCTTCTGGACCAGCAGGGAGTGAAGGAACACTTTCACCTTCCTCAGCATTCATGGCTGATGTGTCCTTGAGCAAGGCCTCAAAACCTAACCTCTAAATGCTTTCAGGGTGCTGAGATGGCTGCCCACTGCTTTGGTTGTATGTTTTCACTTACAAGTGTGTGAGTGTGTGTGTTAAATGTGGAGGATGAATTCTGTTATACTGCTGTCCAATGGCTGCGAATAGTGTTTCTGATCATTTGATCAGAGCTGTACGAAGATATATGAGCACATAGTCAACAGAGAGCAGCCCAACACCGTGGGCTTAGCATGTTGACACTGTTCTCTCAGTTGCACATCTGCAAGTAAATGGGCTTGTGGAGTAGCAAGAACAAGAACTGGGAATCTGTATTCAGAGTAATGAAGTACCTGTATTGTGTTTGGAAAGGAAATAAGTATCTAATTAATTATTCATTAAAAAAGAATTAATAATTCTCATTTCTTGTCCAGTTGTCTGTTTGCTGTTCACATGATACCCTCTGCAGCAGGAGACTGCAGTCTACCCAGATGAACCGTATGACTATGGGGCTGTTCAGGGAGTGCACTCTCACCTGCTGAATGTTTCGGATGGTAGGTGCTGGTTCATCTCTCAGTCTCTTCATGGCAGCCACTGGAGTTTCACTGAAGTACGGAGGTTCTCCATCCACCATCTCCACCACCATGATGCCCATAGACCAGACGTCCACCTGTGTTACATTTCATAACACAGCAATTTCAGACAGGTCATACAGAAAGTAGATTGCCTCACATTTAGATATTTGGAAGAGTGCAAAAAGTGACAGCCCGGTGTACAAGGTCACTGATTATATATCTGTTTATATATTTATGACAAGCACATACATATACATCATCACTGTTATGTAAAACCTTGTATCGCCAATCCAATTCATTCTTCATGAAATTCTGTGTAAACACAATGTAAAGAACAACTGCCAGATTCACATTATGTCCAAAAGTTGACATTGACTTCCACTGACAGTTAAGGTTTCGGAGAAACAAGGTTTTTAAAGACAAAAGTATTGGGACACATATGCACATAATGCACTGTTTCTTCTGAAATCAAGGGTATTAAAAAGATTCTGTCCTGCTTTTGTTGGGGTGACTGTCTCCACTGTCCAGGGAATGCTTTCTACTAGATTTTCTAGCCCACACCTGGCATTAGGCATGGAGCCAATAGGTTCTTCCGCTCCAGACAGTTATAATCTACTGTCAATACTTCTCAATAGGGACTACACAAGCTGTGTCAGCAATAGGTGCAACATAAACAGACATGTATAAAGTACTAGAGACCCAGACTTGAGTAAAAGTACAAGTGCTATATCAAAAAAAGTGACTTGTGGAAGTGGAAGTACTAAAGTATTCAACATTTTTTGTAATTAAGTAGTAAAGTAGTTTATTCTAAAAGTACTTCTTAAGTACTGAAAGTAAAAGTACAAGTACTGTGGATGTAGTTCTTACAGAAAGCAGTCAAAAGTCTGAATATCAGTGTTTATATTATTTTAAATGCTTAGACTTAAAGACTCATAATTTCTTTGGCTGTAGTGCAAGGACAGGGATGTACAGGACAGGGAGTTCATGAACATGGGTCTTCAGTTAACTCTCTAAACAAACTCGGCCCAAAAGAAAGGCTGAACAGAACTGACTCAACCTGCCACATACAAGTGTTTCATATGTAAAAACCAGTGAGGAGAGCAGCTTAAAATACTGAGCTTAACTCTTTATAAACTAAACTACAACAAAAAGATCCCAGACCATTAGGCCACATACAAGTATTTGAAGGTGGTGAAGATAAGGTTTCTTCTGGTGTTTCTTCCATCTCTGAATAAACTGAGCCCTAGCGTTAGTGTTCTCACTGCAGCAGTGGAGTGAAAGGAAGAACGGCATCATGGGTGCTCACGGCTTGATCGCTTGTTCTGCTCAATATTGAGGCGGCTTCATTAAAAACCCGGTGACAGTGCTATCTAGCACTCTGGCTGTGATAATGTGGGTTTGATATGATTCGTACCATTTTTTTAATTGTAATAAGTAACGATGTTGCAGCACATGAAAAATGAAACGGAGTAAAAGTATTAAGCTCATTCAAAATATGTAGTAAAGTAAAAGGAGTAGAGTACAGATACCACATTTTAATACTTATGTACAGCAGTGAAGTAGTTCTACTTCATTACTATACATCTCTGAACTTAATGTAGCTGAATGCATTCATTTGGAGGGGTGTCCACAAACATTCGGACATATAGTGTAAGTAGACATACTCTCCATTCTCTATTCATACTGTTCATCTTTAGAAATTACAGTTATTACAACAAAAGCATGTTGTAATTGTATTATAATTGCCTCTCAGGTATGAGTCATTAAAACCAGCAATTTGTGTAGTTACATTGTTACACTTAAATAATGATGTAATTCAAACTGAACGTACAGCAAAGCAACAGCCGTGCTTCTACACATACTGTAGGTGTTTACAGTAAATACTATGTATGTCTGCATATGTGTCAATATGCGTTATGAGTGTTTGTGGGTTATTATACAACAAATATATAATTTAGCATGTATGCTCCTGTTGTACCATGTTGTGCGTAGATTCATTACCTCAGTGCCATATGGTGACTTTGAGATAACTTCAGGGGCCATCCAATATGGAGTCCCCACCAGTGACTTCCTCTTAGGAATATCTTTGCTGATCTGGGCACAGAAGCCAAAGTCTGACAGCTTGATCTGAATGGGAAAGAGGCGCACCTTGTTGTTATTCACTGCAGCTGCATGCTAGCATAATTTGTACAATTATTGCATAGAACCACCAGTGAGAGGAAAGAGAGGGAGAGAGGGACGGCAGGTGGAACTCACTCTTCCGTCCAAGGAGAGCAGAATGGAGTCGCTTTTGATGTCGCGGTGGATGACGCCCTGAGAGTGGAGGTAAGCCAGTGCCTGCAGGACAGCCTCACACACTGTGGCAATCTGCTCCTCGCTCAGCCTGCGCAAGCAGCATAGCACAGTTAGCACAGCGGATCACTGTCCAAAACCTGGCACCCAGACTGAGTACAGTTCATATCAGTTCTTTATGATCAGTGTGTACAGAGACAGGTAAAAGTGTCAGCTTGGCCATTAATTAATAAATAAATAAATAAATAAATACAAATAAACAATCCCTCTTACCCCAAAGTAATGAGAGTTTCTAGTGATGAGATTAACATCATGGTCCCTGCTTAATTTAATCAAGACATTCTTACAAAGAGGGGATTCTTTAAGGTTTCTTTAGTACAGGCAGTTGTAAAATATGGAACACATAAAGACTCCTTTTGAATGCATAAATGATTCACTGGTTGGTTAAATGGTTCTTTTCTTATGATAGAAAAAAAAAGCTAGATCCAGTTTTGCTATAAGTGCAAACATATGTCCAAAAATGGGTAAAAATACATTGCATAGCATAGCTACAAACACACGTAAAGGAAACTCGCTCTTCTCTGAAGTCTTTATCTGTAATTAATAAATGCATTTTTACATTTTTTTTTTAAAGTTTGTTTTAATTGTTTTCCTAATATCTGTAATGAGGGCTGGGCGACATGGTAAAAATGTTATATCACAAAATGTCATTTTCACAACACATAAAATGAACTGTGATACATGTGATCACAGACAAAATGCATCAGTAGCCATTAAGATTCTTAAAGACTGCTGTTCAGATATTCTTCCACACTGAGTACAGTGATCTTTATTCAACATGTGCTGCTCTACATCTAATGAAACTAATACAGACTAATTACACTGTCAGTAATGAAACCTGCAGCTGATCAGTGTTCTTCAAGCACTGGCAATACCCTCGATATACTCTTGCTCACCATGAAAAAGTATGCTACGATACAATATTGTTGTATCGCCCACTCCCACTTGTAATTATTATATTTAATTTCTTTTATCTTGTTGTGATTTATTTAATGGTTATATTGTCTGAGTGTGTAATTATCTTACTGTTTATCACTGGGTTTTGCTGAGTGGTACGTTTACACCAATCAGCTATAACATTAGACAGGTATAATACACTGATTATCATTGATTATCTTCTTTTACAGTGACATCAAAAGATGATATAAACTAGGCAGCAAGTGAACAGTCAGTTCTTGAAGATGATGTGGTGGCTGACCTGAGGTTAGTTTGCACTTCTGTACTGGTTATTAGAATTAGACTCTGGATGTGGGTACAAATTAAGCAAAATAGCAACTCAATATTTCCACAAAATAGCAACTAGCAGAACAGCTATAATGATGCAAAAGATACAATAACCTTGCACCTTGCACAATTTGTAAGGCTGGTTCTAAAACACGCCTGTAATCCTTGGGTATTTTACACAGAAGCGATAAAGGACATGACAAAATGGAGCACTCTGTAAGTTCACACATCAAACCAGATGTGTCCTGATCTGGTATGTCAGCTGCTTTCCAACATCTCCAGATAAGCCAGTTCATTCACAATCAAGGCCCTGACACTGAGGTCAGCATTTGTCTCCCTAAGATGCCAAAGCTGATTTGGAGTGTAGGAGCTAATGTTGTACGCAGCATTCACTCCAGGTAGTGTTGAGCGGACTGTCTTAGCTTGCAGCTCATACATTAGAGCAGGGAAATGTGTATTTTTCAGTCTGAGTTTCCTCTTTGTCAGCGCGGCACTGACAATCTGATTATGTAATTGAATCACTGCATCTTCCCGTAGAAGTGTGGGGTGGTGGGGTGGCTAGTATGTATGCGGCAGCGTTAGAGGGAACAGCCGCTGTCTATGTTCCAGCACAGCCTCCTCAGATGCTGAGTTAACTGTATACTGGCCCCTTGTGGTTGAGATAAGCTGCTACAACAAAGATGCTTGAGTCCAGATCGCCGTCAGGGACACCTTAAATAAACCCTGCAATATGACATCATCGCCGAGAACACCCTGGGTCCTGTTTACACACAGTGAATAAAGGACACAGATCCTCCCGAATGGTCATTCATCTCTTGTTGTGGTCTGAGGTAAAAGTAAAATCAACATCAGGGATTAGCAGATTTGGGCCCAGTTAAGTAATAAAGCTCCTCTGACAGAACTGTGTCTCCAAAGCTAAATTTCCCAGCAAATGCTCAAATCTCTTGTTCAGTAAGCTGCGCTCAGTCATGTATACTCTTAAAAGTCAAGCTGCCAAAAAGGTTTTTTGAAGGGATGCACTGAAAGAAACATTTTTGTAAATTGATGTGAAAAAGTGTGAAGAACAGTTTAAAGATCCTCCACATAATATATACCAATATACAAAATACTGTAAAAACTGCTGTACATTTGCAGTGGAATCTGTGCAGTAATCCACTTAATTCCTTAATCACAGCAGATTGTTCTAAAAAATGATGGATTATAGTCAAATCAGTTTGAGCATTGGGTTTTACAGAGATAGCTTATTTTAGAGTTATCTGCAGAGCATATTGAAAAAAGTCACTGGTCTAACTGGTGTAATTTGCAAATTTGTAAATGTCTAGAGCAGCCTTGTAACTCAAGACAAGGGACTTCTTAATATTCTTTGAAGTTCGGTTATTTTCTGTTATTTAGCTTTTATTTATTCATCTACTGCTCCTTTCATCTGATTTCTATGGGAGGGTTTAACATAATTTTTTTTTACCCATTATTACACCAATCAATCGTAACGTTTATCGTCTGTCTTCTTAATATTAAGTATGTCCACCTTGTCCCCCCTTCACATATCTAACAATTCAAGACATGGACCGTACAAGACCTCTGAAGGTGTCCTGTGGTATCAGGCACCAAGACGTTACCAGTAAATTCTACCAGTAAAGTCCTGTACGTTGTGAGATTGGGCCTCCATGGATCACGTCAGTGAGCCTTAGGTGCCCACGACCCTGTTGCAGGTTCAAAAAATGTCCTTTCTTAGAGCACTTCTGGTGGGTACTGACCACTGCATACCAGACAAAAAACCCACAAGACCTGCCTGATGTTTTTGACCCAGTCAAAACCCAGTCGTCCAGTCAACGCAGTTTCACCCTAGTCAAAGTGGCTCACACCTGAGAACTGAGTGATTTCCTGCTGCCTAATATATCCACCCAAAAGCCATTCAGAAATGACAGCAGCATCTCAGAGGTATCCTAATTTTGCTAAAACAGCCGTGAGGGCAGGTGTTGTTCTTTGCTGTAAACGCACAGTATATGAAGACTTACCTGGTTTCAGACACAATGTTAGTTAGAGCCCCTCCCTGAAGATACTCCATTATGACCCAAAGTTCCTCCTCCACCAGCGCGCTCTTAAACATCTCCACTACGTTCTTATGCTGGTAGTCCCGCATGATCACCACCTGCAAAGACATACACACTTACTTAGTCACTCTTACAAAAGAACAAAAGAAATCATACACATTTAAGAGCAAAATCAGTTCCAATTTACACCTAATCCACTAGTCACATTAGTCATCTAATTATTAATACTACAAATGTGCAATGTGCAAATGTCAGGTTTCCTATTCAGTTATTCATTTTAAATCGTATTACTCAGAAACTGTTACAGTAAACCTTTAATTGAATTAATTAAAGACAGGTTTTAATTTGAATTCATTAAAGAAAGGTTTTAATTAGTAGGTAACATCGCATTAATTAAGATATTAATTTATAAGTAACCATTCACTGCAAGGTTCTTTAGGGTACCAATGTCAAAAGCTTTATACCAGAAATATGTCTTATAGAAATGTTAATCCCACCACATTCCAAAACAGATACCCTTTATATTAATATACCTATATTATCAACTCCTTATTAACAATTCCTCACCTCATTGAAGAGCAGCTCCCGCCTTTGTTGCCTCCTCAGGTCCATCATCTTGACCGCCACAAGTCGGCCACTGTGTTTCTCCCGTGCAATACAAACCACCCCAGTAGAGCCCTCGCCAATCTTCACAAAATTCTCCAGGTATGAGCGTGGGTCGCCCTTGTCCACCACCATCTGCAGTGCGGCTTTGAACTGCTCGTGGGTGACTTTAGGCGGGTCAGGGGGCGGGCGAGGGGACGGGTGCTGTGGGGGTCTGAAGGCAGGGGAGCATGTTCCTGGTGGGCTGGTGGCTAAAGAGCCAGTGGGCGAGGGGCGGGGCTGTGATGGGCTGTCCTGTCTGGGGTAGAGTCCTGGGTTGGGGCAGCCTGAGTGCCTGAGGAAGGGGTCAGGGCCGGCGGGACGGAAGCTGATGTTGGGCGAAAGGCCGATGGTGTAGCTGGAGGATGAGCGCACCGTCCTGTGTGGCCGGGTGGCGTTCACCAAAGGACTGCTGGCACCGCTGTGGAAGAAACCTGGCTGCGGCCTCAGAGCGGTGTCTGCCTGGAGCTTTGGAAAGAAAGAGGTAAGTCATTACTGTCTGAAAATCTGATTTTAATCTGATTATAATTATTTATACATAGAAGTTACAAGAAATTCATAACCAGATATCTTTTACTTACAAACACAAATAAGACATTTCAAAGGCATAACTGTGTATTATCTGAATCTGTCATTTAGTGCTCTAAATATCAGAGTCAGTATTTGTATTTGTATTTGATCCATTAGTGGAAGATTTATGTGGGCTATATGGAGTGGCAACTTTACTGGGACGTTTTAAAAAGTAAAAGTTTAATTAACCCCTTTATGCAGAAAGGCTTATTACACTGTAAGGTGTATTATTTAGTAACTACCAGGACTTCTGTGCAAACTGGTCGGGCTATTCTTTGTAAATATAAGTTTTTAATAACATTTTCAGCCTGCCAGCGGGCCACTAGCTTTATGAACAAAAATATTTTATTGTGAATAATTTTGTGTATTCAGGTCAGTTTGCATAGAAATAGGGTTTAGTTCTGAGGCTCAGTAAGGCAGTGTTTACGTCAGGACACTGATGGCCTTTACTGACACATACTACGCCATGAACTGCAGATACCAGGCAGAACCAAGAAAAGCGCACAAGGAAGGAAGTTTTAGTTAACTAGTTAGATGCAGGCAACCTATTCATACACATGTCACTCTTCAAAATAAAGGTGCCTTTAAAAATGTTAAGTTTTCTTGAAACCTGCTAAGCTTTCATAAAAGCAGCTTTACTTAAGATTGGCATCAAACAGCAT